>NC_134873.1:926666-1235555 GCF_049852395.1 Peromyscus maniculatus bairdii | reverse complement strand
TACCTGTTGAGCTCAGGGAAAACAAGTATTAATAAATTGATGAATATCTGATCTATGAATCCTTCCTAATCCATTAGACAAGCCATAAATAAAATAAGTTTATGCTGGTGGAATGAGAGAAGTTAGATAATTTTTATAATTACAAATTCAGGTCATATGAGTAAAACTCTCTCTTGCCAGCTGGATAATGATTTCCTATCTTTCCACAGTAATATGCACATGATTTAAAAGTCCATACAGTTCTTTAATGCACTTAAACACTGGTGAGGACCAATGATGTCTCTCCTTTTGCAGTTTCAAATAGACTAGTTAGTGCATCATTAGGTACTCCTAAAGGAGGACATAGCCAATTAATACCCCCTAACAATTCCTAAAGTCATTAAGTGTTTTTCAGTTGTCTTGTCTAAAGAATTTTTGTGTTTGTGTGGTTCAGCAGCTGTTCTAGGAACTGGTTTTCCTAAATATTACACAGTGTCTGATCATTGTTGCATTTTTGTACAATAATAAGTCCATTGCTTTATGTTTCTTTGTTTTCTGGCATATCATATGTCATATCATATATGAATTGGAGCTGTTCTTCTCTGGAGCAGGTAGATAGGACATAAGGCTAAGGGAAGGCCTGCTTCTCAGGCTTTAACACATTTCTTATGTAGTATTGACACATAGTAGAGGAGGTTGTCATGCCTTGAGACAATTCAATTCATTGGTATTGGAGCAGAAGTATTTTATGTTTGAGTGAGGGAACACAAAAGGCAAAATGCATGATATCAGGATGAATAAGTATACTTTAAAAGCGATGTTTTAAATCCAAAACTACTGAAGGTCAATCTTTAGGAATATCTGTAGGCCTGAGTAAACCTGCCATTAGCCAATTAGTATTTTCTGGGCTTAGAGTGTATATCCATTCATTCCAACAGTTTACCTCTGGTGATATAATATCTGTGGGTAACAATTCAGTGGGGTAAATAAGTACTTTTGAAGCAGCAAAGGATCTACAGGATACACAAATACCTCTTTGGTCTGGATTGAAATAGCTGTAGTTAATTTTTGCCTCTATAGATAGTATGTGAATATATTCTAATTCCATCTCTCCTACTAGTGTTTAAATGGATTGGTTAGTGCATAATTAGGTGTTAAACTGTTCGATTTTGCTGAAGTTGCATTGAAAATACTAACCATACCTCATGAGGCCAGAAAGAAACTTGTAAGTAAAGTCAACTTTATCATAGACTCTTCTAAATATTCACCAAAATGGAGAGAATTCAAGATTAGACTGATCATTTAATTACTCACCCCATGCTTCAGGGTCAGTTTCAGAATATGGAGGATATGTATGTAAAGTAGCATAAAGTAGCAGTAATGGGACCTGGTTGAATGGAGCTGATAAATAAGGACAATTAAAATCTCATACAAGAGCCAACTTTATTCATTGCCTGAGACAATTTATACTCTGCAGGTTAAGAAAGGTTACATGAGTGAAGTTCTCATGAGTTAAAGTTGTATACAATGATAGAGCAAGCCACATGGGACAAGAGCATGCTTTTCCATTCAGGCATATAAAGGATAGGTCAAACATTTAATTGAGCAACACCACCAAGCAATAATGAGCAACCAAGAGACAAATCACATCTATCTGCACAAAAACACATTTCAAGAACATTTTTTGGATTTGAAGAAACTGAGGTCACAAGACTTTTGTTTCATTTTCTTGGAGTGTTAACATAAGTATTCAGAATTCTCTTCAAATGACTCCTTTCCAAGACCATGTCTGATAATAAATATAATTAATTTTATTTTAGAAAAAGAATGTAACATATACATGAAGAAAGTTCTTTTAAAAATACGGAGGTACACACACACTCACACAAACACATAATTGTCTTTGTACCATTTACATACCTGGTGCCCTAGGAAGCCAGAAGAATTCATCCTATCTCCAGGACAAGCCTTTATTAGCAGTTCTGAGCCATCTCATGTGGATTGGGTACCTAACAGCAGCTTTACAACTGAGCCAAATTCTCAACATGCCAATATTGTAGAAGATGAAGTTGTGCCATTATTGTTTCTGTCTTCTATCACTGGGAGGTGGTGAAATTTCCTATATGATCACTGAAAGATTGAATGTTTTCTATCCCTGTGAATAGACTCTGACCATTGCTTCTTATTGTAATTGTAAACACAGTTCTCTTAATGTAAATGAAGACAAAAGATTTTGTTGTGTAGACATGAGTCCAGGTTGTGCTAGGGGAAGTTCCATAACATGATATATTCTTTTAAACATAATTTATTTTTAATTTATATTTATAGGTGTTTTGTTTGGATCTAAGTCTGTTTGGGGGTATTGTGTTCCCTGGAAGAGGACCCTGGAAGAGGACATACAGACAGTTGTGAACTTCCCTATTGGTACTGGGAATTGAAACTGTGTCCTCTGGAAAAACAGCCAGTGTGTTTAATTGCTGCGCCATCTGTCCACAATCCTTATTTTGGATTTTTGAGACAAGATGTCTTAGTTAGAATTTTGGCAATAAATGGGGAGGAAAGGGTTTAGTTGGCCTAAACTTCTATATTGTTATTTATCACTGAAGGAGGTCAGGACAGAAACCTAAATGGGGCAGGAACTTGGTGCTGTTGCAGAGGCCATGCAGTGTAGCTTCTTAACTGGATTATCCCCTATGGCTTGCTCAGCCTGCTTTTTTATCAAACATAGGACACCTCCCCATCAATCATTAATTAAGAAAATGCCTTAGAGCCAGATGTTATGGAGTTTTCTCAACTGAGTTTCCTTTCTTTCATAACTAGCTTGTTGTGAAGTTGACATAGGACTAGCCAGTGCAATTGACCACTTTTCAATTTGACACACAAACATGGCCTTATTAAGCCCCAACCTTTCTTTTTTCATTCACAAGATACTGCATTAAAACATAAACAGCTTTAATAAAAGTCCAAAAATCTTCACAAATTCATACACATTCAAGTTTCTCTTTAAAAATATGAAATCTTACTAAAAATCTAAAATCTCTTTTAAAAATTCAAAGCCTTTCAAATATGGCTCACGGAAAAATCAAAATTAAATTAAATACTGTCTCTGTACAAGAGGAAGAAGCAAGGCAGTCAGAACCTGAAAAAAAGCAAAAAATGAAGTCTGACTGTATAAATTAACTCAACCTCTAGTGATTAAGATCCACACAGAATCTTCAGGGATTCTCCAAAGGACGTGGGTACACATAATTTCTAGGCTCTTACTGGTTCCACTTTACCACTGCTGATGGTCTTGGTGGACACCACATGGTACTGGCATCTCCAAAATGATGTATTCTGTGCCTGGTGTTCAAAGCTTTACCTGATTTATAAGGTTCAAAGGATTTTTCGCTAGGATGTATTTTTTTCATGCCTATGAAGATGACTTTATATATAAATGCTCTACCACATTAATAGACAATCTCTCTAGTATGATTTCTTTCATGTTTTTTTAAAAACACTGGGAAATTATGTAAAGGCTTTACCACATTGATTACATTGATAGGGTTCTACTATAAATTCTTTCAGTAGGTGTGAAGATGACTGTTATAAGCGAATGCTCTCCAACATTAATTGCATTCACAGACTTTGTCTCCAGCATGATACTTTTATGATTGCAAAGATGTCCTTTCCATGCAAATCTCTACCACATTGATTACATCCATAGGGTTTCTCTCCAATATGATTTCTTTTATGGCTGTGAAGATGACTTTTCCATGTAAATATTGTACCACATTGATTGATTGCATTCATACTGTTTCTCTCCATTATGACTTCTTTCATGACTGTGAAGATCACTTTTATGTGTAAAGGTTTTACCACATTGATTACATTCATAGGCTTTCTCTCCAAAATGAATTCTTTCATGTCTCTGAAAAGAACTTTTCCATGCAAATGTTTTACCACATTGATTACATCCATAAGGTTTCTTTCCAACATGAATTCTTTCATGACTGTGAAGATGACTTTTACGTGTAAAGGCTTTACCACATTGATTACATTCGTAAGGTTTCTCTCCAGTATGAATTCTTTCATGACTGTGAAGATCACTTTTCCATGCAAATGCTTTACCACACTGATTACATTCATAAGGTTTCTCTCCAGTATGATTTCTTTCGTGATAGTAAAGATGACTTTTATGTGGAAATGTTTTACCACATTGATTACATTCATAGGGTTTCTCTCCATTATGAATTCTTTCATGACTGTGAAGATCAGTTTTATATGTAAATGCTTTATCACAGTGATTACATTCATAAGGTTTCTCTCCAGTATGAATTCTTTCATGTCTGTGAAGAAGACTTTTCCATGCAAATGCTTTACCACATTGATTACATTCATAGGGTTTCTCTCCACTATGAATTCTTTCATGACTGTGAAGATGACTTTTACTTGCAAAGGCTTTTCCACATTGATTACATTCATAGGGTTTCTCTCCAGTATGGCTTCTTTCATGTCTGTGAAGAAGACTTTTCCATGCAAATGCTTTACCACACTGATTACATTCATAGGGTTTCTCTCTACTATGAATTCTTTCATGACTATGAAGATGACTTTTACTTGAAAAGGCTTTACCACATTGATTGCATTCATAGGGTTTATTTCCAATATGACTTTTTTCATGATTGAGAAGATGACTTTTTTGTGCAAATGCTTTACCACACTGATTACATTCATAGGATTTCTCACTAGTATGACTTCTTTCATGTTGTTTAATAATACTGGGATATGTAAAAGTTTTACCACATTGCTTATCTTCATACTGTTTCATTATAGAATTAGTTCTGGGTAATTGAAGATAACTATGACATGAAAAAGCTTTAAAACTTTGATTATATTCATAGAGATTCAAATGTGTTCTTTGCTGTAACTGTAAAGGGCAATCAGATCTAAATGTTTTATTGTGTTGTTTACATTCATAGGATTCCTCTTCTTTATGGGTACTTTGGAATATTTCAAGATACCTGTGATGGTTCATGCCTTTAGTACATGGCTCACATTTATCAGTTCCTTTTTCCATATGAGCTTTTACATTTCTTTGAAAAGAACTGGAAGAACCGAGAGCTTTACCACACTGATTGCATTCATAACATTTTCCTATAGTGGGAGTCACATTACATGTGCAACATGAACCAGTACAGACAGAAGAATTTCCAAATTCCTTGTACTCATAAACTTTTTCTCCAGTGTAAGTATGTTGGTGTATTTCTAGTGACGTTGGAAATCCAATTAATTCTACACTTGTTTCACGATCACACTGTCTATTCATAGTGGTAACCACTGCATATCTTTTGATTTTTCTGGGTGAGAGAGAGGTACCTATCTTCTTTCCAGATCCCTTATGCTCACATGGCTTATATCCAGAGTGACAGATGATATACCTGTGAAAGGAACAATAACAAACAAAGGGTTTTCACACTGCATTCACACAGTTTAACATTTTGTTCCTCATAGAGATGTAGTACAGGGATTAAGGTTTCTCCACCATGACAACATTCTTGAATCTCATAAACTGTCCCTTAAACTAAACTATGGAAACTCTCTTCAAGTATACGAGTACCACAAGCTTAACTAAGGGACAATTTGCTTATGAATATTTTTGGACATACCCTAATCCTCTAATCAATGTGAATGCCTTTCCAGTAGTTGAATGGAATGAAACAAAATGGATGCATGGATCTCAGGGAGTTACGATTGATATGGTGACATTTGTGAAGGCATTATTTCTTTGTCTTATCTCTTACAGGAACATTTTGTAAACACATATCAGCTATCTGAAAATGAGGTACATGATATTGTAAGAATTTAATAATCATCACAAAGCTGTAACTATGTATATTGTTAGTTTTCATTAAATATCAGGGCACTTTAAAAGTTCTTTAGAGGCATAAATGATTCTATCACCTTGTACATGAAAATTACCTTCCATGTCTTCTAGAACCTTGACAATGTTCTCCAATATTGTGGTCCTCCCATTTGTAGCCTAAAATATAGTACCAGAAATGAATCATATATTATTGGAAATTATGCAAAATTTGAGTTATTATATCCAGTGAACCTTAGAACCATGCCTAATTTATGTACCACATTCTTTTTCTTTCACAGTAGAAATCACAGTGGAACAAAAATTCCTAAGAAAGGCTTATAATCGTAAGTTAAAAAGTGAAGGAAAACTCATTCTTACCTATAGCAGTGAGATTATCACAGATTTCCAGCATCACATCTCTGTAGAGATTCTTCTGGGAAGGATCCAGCAAAGCCCACTCTTCATGGGTGAAGTTCACTTGCACATCTTCATAAGTCACTGTATCCTAAAAAATCACATACACATATGAAACAGAAATGGTAAGACTGAGTTCTCTGCAAATGAACACTTCACTGGGATTATATTTACATAATTATGTGTGCTTGACAAATTTATTTCATATCACAGAATTTCAAATGTAATCAGCAAACCATTTTAGAGGGAATTAGAGGAAGAGGATTACGACTCTCATTTCTGATCCCTATGAATACTACATGGCATTGCAAGCAAAATGCTGACCTATATATATATAGAGAGAAATTCAAACAAAGTAATAGTATTGAGTAAACAACAGCAAACTTGTTTCAAAATTACTGACATCAAAAATGGATGGACAAGATGGACATGGTAGTGCACACTTTTAATCCCCAAACTCAGGAGGCAGAGACAAGTGAATCTCTGTGATTTTCAGGCCAGCCTGGTCTATGTAGAGATTTCTATGATAGTCAAAGGTACATAGTGAGACCCTGTCAAACAAAGAAAAACATCCAGCACAAGGGGCTCACTCTAAATTCCCTCCGGGAGCTAAACATACATTCTAGAAATGTACATGGCTTTCAGAAAACTGGAGTGCCTCATTTGAACTATACAGCTAATATGATATTCCTATGAAAAAAATGCATTTTTATTAAGTTACTGACAGACATATCAAAATGATTCCCAGAAACATTAGTGAAGGAAAGGCTGATGTTAAACCATAAAAGAAAACAAACAAACAAGCAAAGCTCCCAGTAGAATTTAAATACGGACCAATAGTTAAGATCATCTGGAGGTGGAGAGCTTCTCTCTAGGTCCCACCAAGCCCCTGCATTCCAACAACCCACGTATAAAATAATCACTCAGACGCTTATATTATAAAGTGTATGGCCGTGGCAGGCTTCTTGCTAACTGTTCTTACTCATATCTTAAATTAACCCATTTCTATTAATTTATAAGTTGCCACGTGGCTCATGGCTTATCAGTACCTTATATCTTGCTTGTCTTGGTGGCAACTGGCAGGTCTCCCCCCTGCCTTTCCATTTCCTCTTTTCTCCTCTCTGTTAGTCTTGCCTATACTTCCTGCCTGGCCACTGGCCAACCAGTGTTTATTTATACAGAGCGATATCCACAGCAATCACCTTTTACTTTTGCAGAGGACTTGCATCAGTCCCTAGGACTCAATTATGGCTCCCAACATTTGGAACTCAATTTCAAGACTATCCAGGGCTCTCCTCTGACTTCAGTGAAAGGCAGGCAAACATGGTACACCTGCATATATACAGGAAAAAGACTAATGCATGCATTTCAAAGAGTAAAAAATATTAAAACATGCAAAAAGATATGTAGAATGTTACACATCTGCAATGTAACAATTCAGGAGATCTGTATTAATGTCATGAATGCAGGCCATCCTGCTGGAAGAAAACAAAACCTCTGCCAACATTTAAAATTTAAAAAGTGGGTAAAGCTCACCAAGATCAAATACTTCACATATAGTAAAACCTAATGCTATCAGCCAAAAATATAAACTAAATATATCAGAGCAGAAAAAAATGTCTTATCGAGGAAAAGCATTTGCTTCTATAATACCTTAAGTTATTTAAGGATGGAGTGTGTTATGTTGGAAATGTGGCTGCATGAGAATGAACAGGGCTGCTTAGTTTTAACTACACAAAGATGTGTAGGGGCCCCCAAACAGCTTGACCACACAGCTATCATGACAGGCTTAGAGGCCCGGATACTATTTCTGGAAGGCAATGCCCAGATCCAGGAAAAGCCATAAGCTGACATCAACCAGTAATCCACCCAGGGATGGGGAAATACCTAACATCCCAAACATTCCAACCATTAGATAAGGTGGCCAGAAGTCCCTGAGTCTAGCACACACCTATTTTTGTTTCACAGATACCCATAGACATTATCAACAAATTAGGGTCCTGAACCTTGGAAATCCCCTCACCCCAACCTTTACGATAAAAATCCTACCCTGCCTGGGCTCAGGGCTCTCTGCTCTCACCATTGCATAGGAGAGACAGATCAAGCCTCGGAGCCTGAAAATAAAGGGAGACAGAGAGACCAAGCTCAAAGCTTGAAGAGATTAAAGGCTCTTTGCTTTTACATGAGGGATTTGATCTCCGAGGTGGTCTTTTGGGGTTCCCCATGATCTAGGCATAACATTGATAAGAGTGGTTGGAGTATAAATACTAAATACCCATCCCCAGAGACCAACATACTCATGGAAGGCCCCTGATTCTAGAGATACCATTTGCACCCTAAGGAAACCAGAAATCTCAGACAAAGTCTCCAATACATCTTTGTACTTGGGAGATTTTTCATTCAATCTACTATTTGACACAGATCATGATAGGCTCACATTCAACCCATAATGTTAAATGCCTTTTAGGCTATCCACAAAGATCCTTATATTCTATAACAGTCCCCAAACTGTTAAAATGTACTGTTTCTTCTGACACTGAAGATAGTTTCTAGAATGTGTTATCTTGTAAAATTAAAAATGAAGTTATATCTATGTGCACTAGCTGGTCTCTTATGTCAACATGACCAGGCTAGAATCATCAGAGAGGAAGGAACCTCAGTTGAGGAAATGCTTTTGAAAGTTATAAATTTATAAACTCAAGTTCCATTTGCTTTTGGGATACCATCTTACAAGGACTCCAATTTGCAGTAAGGCTCATTAAGGAAGGGAATGGGTCAGTTGCCTTTAGTCTACTGGCTATGGGTGGGTTAGGACTTCTGTTGGTCTTTTCTATGTCGAACACACAGATTGCAAGCCCAGCACCACTTGAGATCTTTGGTAGCAGTTAATTCTGCAGCTCACACACAATTGAGCGTGTATGATAATGAGTATTCAGAGAAGGGTAATGCCTGGGGGGCGCTCACCAACCTAAGACAGAGTGCCTGTGTGGCCTGGGCAGGTGTCTCCATGATGGGTAAGATGACCTGTTGACGTCCCATGCAACCTAAGTCAGAAGCTCATTTTTTAGAGGGGACCTGTAGGGCCCTGGCCCCCGTTTTGGGTAGCTGTTGCCTTGCTTGCTGACCTTGACCTTGATGTCCTCCCTATGCTAATTCCCTGCTGGGTTCCAACCTCCTGAATGCTTAAGTTAAGTTCCTTGTCTGTGTATCCTGCATATTGGGTATTAACAGCTTAGATACAAGATTGTAAAACATCAGTAGCGAACTTCTGCCCTCCAGGGTTTTTCCATTGTGCTGTAAACCTGTATTTAAGGCCTTCTCCCTCCTTCAATAAACAGCATTCTGCATTCAAAAAAGAAATTAAAAAAAAAAAGAGAGATTATATCTATGTGCACTGGCTGGTTTCTAGTGTCAGCTTGACCAGGCTAGAGTCATCAAAGAAGGAACCTCAGTTAAGGAAATGCCTCCATGAGATCCAGCTCTAAGGCATTTTTCTTTTAGTGATTAATGGGGGAGGGCCCAGTCCATGGTGGGTGGTGCTATCCCTGAGCTGCTGGTCCTAGGTTCTATAAGAAGGTGGACTGAGCAAGCTATGTGAAGAAAGCCTGTAAGCACCTTCCCTCCACTGCCTCTGATTCAGCTTCTGTGACTCTGGGATCCTGCATTTTTAAGTTTCTATCCAGACTTCCTTCATAAACAGCAATGCTGAAGTGTAAGCCAAATAAACCCTTTCCACCCCAATTTGCCTTTTGGTCTCACTGTTTTATCTCAGCAATGGATGATACTACACAACACACAAAGGTACAGAATACACATTCCCTTTTCAAAGAAGTGAGGAAAGATTGGGCCAAGGCAAGACTAAAACCCTGCTGGGCAAACACCACATCCTACAGCTCTGAGACAGAAAGCTGGGGCTTCAGTTTCAAAAGAATTAGATGGCTCTTTCTCTTTGACACTTTTCACACATCTCTACCTTTGGTTACTTCTACTCCCTGTGTGCAGGTGAGTGGAAGTAACCACAGGTAGAGATGAAAGGTGTCTCAGAGCTTGTTCATCTCAACATCTAGTGGTCTCAAAATGCAACCCAGTCTTCATTTTCATACCTTCTACAATGACCTGTCACAGTCTCCACATTAGATCCTTGACTCTGCCAAACAATTGGCTGCAACAGTGCTGAACTGAAAGTATACTGGAAGAATCCATGACCTTTAAATTGTGCATCTTTCCTCTTTTAAGAAAATGTGACACACGGATGATGTGTCAACATGGGGTTCTAGTTCTAGATTGACCCTGCCCCACTGGAACAGATCAGCATTAATTCTGTATGAATTTTTTTTTTTCTGGGACTAGGACTCTTGTTCCCTCTCCCTTTCCTATTGAAACACTTTACTTGGTGGTACAGTACCCATGCAACACCTTTTCTATATTTCCAAAGAAGAGCCTGTGCCTTCTCTTTAATGTCACTAACCTCCCCAATAATTACAGCCTCTGTTCTAGCCATGACTGTCCTCTAACACCACCTAGTACTGTTTTCCTTTCCAAACACACAGGTTTCATTAATATCTGCCCTGATTGTTGCTCCTTTACTCTACTGTTGTAGGAACTTAGCAGAGTCACTGTATCTGTGGTACATATTAGAATGAACAAGCATTCTTTAGAAGTACTTTTACCTTGAAAAATCCTAATAGAGAGCAGTGATTGTTTTGCAGAATGGACTTTGCAGCCATCCTGTCACTATGATTACAAGATGCCTCAGGCACATCTGAAGATCTTGTATTATTATGCATTGCACATAATACATAAAAAAGACTAGAGTCATGGATCCATGTGATGCTCACCTTCAGTAGAACATCTAGATCAAGATTAGGGACTCTGGTGTGAGGAAATACTTTGTCTAACTTTCAATACACCTTTGTATAGCTGTGTAGTGGTATTTGCTAGGTCCATGACCTTGGGCTATATAACCTAAAGGAGATGGTATTTCCTGCAATTGTATGTGACCTCACAAAAGGACAGGAAAGAGGGTTATGGGCTTCCCTCTTCCTTTTTCTTCTTCTTTTTTTTTTTTAATTTTTATCCTGGTGTGACAGGACACCTGATGGCCTGGGAATTGAACAAGGATCCTCTGGAACATCAGTCAGTGCTCTTAACCACTGGGCCTTCTCTCTCCTCTCTTAAATTAAAGATGTCACGTACAATGGCAAGAAGCACAGCCTCACTTGGACTGTAGAGCCCAAGGTCATGGGCAAAGTAAAACAACCACACAGCTGTTTGGGTTCAGTCCATCAGAAGAGGCTAGCTAGACCTTCCTGCTGCCACAAAGGCCTTAAAATTTCTTCTTGGGGGTGCCTCTTTCTTCAACTGACCCACATCACACAGTATACCTGATATTTGGTGACCAACAATATGGGGCAAGGAAAGACCAATAATGTGGTCCAGACACTCCAATACTGGAGGTAACATATGCCAATAGTGGTGGGTGAGACTCCAGCATAGGGCAGGAACTTAGAGAATTTAAATTCTCCATCTCAGCAGTGGCAACAATAAATTAGCTCCTGGGACAAAGGAGAAGTCAAGGAAGAAGAATCTTTCCAGGAGAAAAAGAGAATAGAAATGAAATTTAAAAACATACCTTCACAATAGAGAAAGGTGAAGGAAAGGAAATATGAAAAGGAAATTTCGGGATGGAAAAAGGAAAAATGTTTAATCAAGAAAAGAGGATTTTTCTGGTGGAAGAAGGGAAAATGTTGAATAAAGTCCCTATAAAGGAAAAACAAAGAAAAGAAAAAAAGGCTCTTCACAGGAGAAACAGGGAAAGAAAAAAAAGGCTCTTTCTGACAATAGAAAAAAATTAAAGATTTCTGAAACTGAGAGCTGCACTTTACCTATCACCTCCTTCAGAGACAGGCTCGGTGGGCATTGAAAGGACCAAGCAGATGCCATAACAGGCTGTTCAGTCTTGTCTCAGAGATCAGGCCTCAATTTCAGTTTCCTGAGACTGAGCAAGCAGTCTCTGGGAGGGCTGTGAACAAAAGACATAGTCCTTGCAGTAGCTCCCTTTCTGCGCGTACTCTGACTGCTAAAAGTTCAGCCAGATGTTTACTGTCTGGGGCCCCTCACCAACTTAGAGTTATGTGCATGACGTGCTAGGCCAGCCAGCCCCCATGGTAGCTCAAGGACAAAGCCTGGGACTTGTGCTGGACAGCCCCCAAAGTGATAATTGTAACCACCAACCAGTAAATTCAAAGGTTACATACCCTCACCCAATTAAAAGAGAACAGAGATAAAAATAAACCAATCCGAGTTGCACCCGTGCAAATTCCCCTAACCCCCCTGAAGGGCTTGTGGTTTTTGCCTTTAAATAGCCAGCCACACAAAGAAAGAGGGACTCTTCCCTGCCTCACTGTATTGGGTGTAGGAATGAGTCCCCTGTCTAGACTTGTATCTGCAGAATAAACCTTGCTGTTGCATTCTGGACATCCAAGGTCTTCGATGGTCTCTTTGGGGGCTCACAATCTGGGCATAACAGGCATTACTGATGCAGCCTGAGCAAGCACAGCAAATCCAGTGCTTAGAACTTTCTTGTTTGCTTAACTTTGGTTTAAATGCTTGTTTGTTTTTTCCCCCCTCAGAGCGGGAATAACTCAACATTAAAGGTCCCTTTGTGGCAAATGTTTTGTTTTTCTCTAATAATGGATATAACTCATCAATGGTCTCTTCAAGGAAAAAAGCAAAATTGAAAACAAGCCCAACTTTTAGTAAAAAATAATTGTAGATAGGAGATGAAGTATTAAGTCAATGCTGTTTGAATTTCCAATGGTATTAGTCATTCACTGTATGGAGGTTGTTCTTGTCTCTTGTGTATATAAGTAATGTTTGAATGAATGTTTATTTTTCATAATAAATTAACTAAAAATAAAATTTGTGATTTTAAACCATATTATTATAGGGTCTTGTCTGCTTATAATTACTGATAATTTGGCTCTTCTTACTAAATTTCTTTCTGGAAATGCTTGATTAAATCATTTAAAAATGGAATACTGTAAACAGAACAGGTTGTTAGCTTATTAAATAATGTGGTTACTAAGTTAAAAATTCATAAAATATAATCTCTTACTGATAGCCTAGAAAAGTTGTTTTTCCACTAAATAAAATACAGAAAAATTGTTTGTTCCACAATGGTAATAACTGACAAGTTGCATTATCTTGTTACTTGGGATCTATTAAAAGGATCCTCTTTTCAAAATTTTATAAAAATACTCTGAAAGTATTGCCTAAAGTTACTTAAAATCCTATAGAGATTGTTTTTAATGCTTTTATAGATGGCTTATGTAAAAAAGACTATGCAAATAGAAGCGGTGGTAGAATTCCTCAATTACCTTAACTAAAAAAAATTACAGGCACTTGAGCAACTAATACAGGAACAGTTAGATGCTAGACACAGTGAGGAAAGTATAAGTCCTTGGAATTCTCCTATATTTGTAATAAAAAGAAATCTGGAAAATGTTAACAGACTTGAGAACTTTAAACAGATTAATTCAACCCATATATCCTTTAAAGCCTTGAAATCCTTTACATTCTTCATTACATAAAGCATGGCCTATAATAGTTGTTGACTTAAAAGATTGCTTCTTTACTATTTCTTTACAAGAACAGTACAGAGAAAATTTTGTTTTTACGATTCCTACTTATAATAATGCTTAGCCACTAAGTGATTAATTAAAAGATTCTTCCCCAGGGAATGTTAAATAATCCAACTCTCTGTCAATATTTTGTAAATCAACCACTAGAAGTGGTTTGTAAACAATTTTCTCAGCCTATTATTTATCATTTTATGCATGATACCTTAATAGCTTCCTCTGATATTGATATCCTGGAAAAGGTGTTTGCTGAGGTACAAAGATCTTACTTCATTGGTGGTTGCAAACTGCTTCTAAAAATTCAAACAGGGGATTCTCTTAGGTATCTAGGATTTAAATGAGTAAACAAAAAATTCAGCTTCAAAAGGTATAGATTAGAAGAGATCAATTATACAAACTTAATGATTTTCAGAAATTATTGGGAATATTAATTGGTTGTGGCCTACCATTGGATTGTCTACTTAAGAATTAAGTACTTTGTTTCAAATTATGCAAGGTGACTCAGATTTAAATAGTCCAAGGCATTTAACAATTGAGACAGAAAAGGAGCTGACCCAGGTAAAAGAAAACATACAGTGACTACATAGATGGATTGGTATCACAATTGAGTGTATTTTGGTAATTTTCCTTTTTACCCCTTCCCCTACTGGGCTTATTATGCAAAGGGAAGATAATATTTTTAGCTCATAAACAGAGTAAAAAGTTAAAAACCTATAGAGAAAAGATTTCTGAATTAATTATAAAAAGAAGAAACAGACTTTATCAATGGTGAGGAATAGATCCAGCTGAGATTGTAGTACGTTACACTCATGTTGAAATTATGCAATTATGAGTAATTAAGGATGACTGGCAAATATCCTGTAGTAATTATTTAAGAGAAATTAACAATAAATATCCCCAAAGTAATAGACTTCAGTTCATAAAAACAACTGAATGGGTTCTTCCCAGCATGTTGAGTCGAGCGCCTATTTCTAGGGCTCTTACACTCTGTGCTGACCCAAGTAAATTAGGAATGGCTGGTTATAATGCAGGAAACATCAGTAAAGTAATTCAAAGTCCACATGCTTCAGTTAAAAAATCAGAGTTGTATGCCATTCTAATGGTTTTATTAGACTTCAATAAATCTAAATATAATTATTGATTCTCTGTAGTCAGAAGTTTTCCTGTGTCCCATCTGGCCTAGCGCATGCGTTAAATGTAGCAAATCAAGTCACAGAGTGGGGAAAAAACTGCCTTTCACCTCAACTGCTGCCAAGACCCTGTCCAGACTGTGGAGAAGCAGGACACTGAGTGATGGATTTCCTGCATTGCCAGGACAAGACACCTGCATGTTCCTGGGGAAAGAGTGATGCTACTGTATCAAGGAATCCGGCCTGGTGGAAACTAATATCGAGTCACTCCACAAACTGTCTGAAGAACTTCATCACTATGACCAGGGCCCATCTCCATTGCATTCTTTCTGGCAGTCTTCACTCTTCCCACAGCTAGCCCTGTTCACAGGGTCAGTGGTAATAATCTATTTTTTTTTCTCCTATCAACTTGCTTTTTCCTCTTCCTCCCAGAATGGATTCTTTAGGTTCGATGGTAGTTAATCAGATGCTTCTTCACCCATACCACCCACTGAGCATGAGCCAACCGACTGCCTATTCCCTCTCCCCACATTGTCCCATGCTAAGAGAAAGCAGCCAGATTTAAACCAGCACCCATATACCCAATAAGAATGGGATGTTTGGCTGGAACCTCCATGCCTGGCTATCTAAACCCCGTCCTTTCAGAAAAACCACCAAAAAGCCCAGTTCTGCATTCTTGGCAGCTGGAGGCTCCTCCCCTGAAGCTGCCTGTGGCCCAATCCCAGCATTATACTTGGGCACAAATACAGCTCTTAGAGGAAAAGTCATCACCCTGCACCTACAGAGTATTTAGCCTCCCTCCTTTTGGATTGGCCATGTGATTCCTCTCCTGCTCTCCTGAGAGTCACCAGGGAGCTGCTTTGCTCTGTTCGTTAAACCTGGATTTATTAAATTGACTTCATAAGACTTACTACCTTAGCAGTTAAGGATATCCAATGACCATGGATCCAAAACTCATCAATGGGAATTATTTCATTGACTTCTTTTCATAAAGAAACCTAAATTGCTGAATTTGTTAGCGACTGGCATCAGATTTCTACAAAACTTTGGGCTCAGCAGAATTAAACAGATGGTGATAGTGTTAGTGAAACAGCAGACTTGATGCGAGCTGTGTTACTTTTAGGAGATCAGTTAGAGACTTAAAGGGGACAGATTCTGTTAAAATGTGTTGGTAATGTTAACATTTAATTGTATTTCACCTACTGTATTAAATTTAATGAAAGCAAGTATGATTGGGATAAGGTTAAAATGCTATTGCTGAGTCACCCTAATGGCTCTCAAATGATATATGATTTACAACAAGAAATTAAGGAAATCTTTTCAGTTAAGCTACCTGACGTGTCTGGAATGGATGTCATGGAATGCCTTGCAGACACCATACCTTCATTTAATCCTATGAATCATTTGGATAAGTTTTGTATTCTGGCAATTGTTATACTTGTTTTTGCTATAATAATTTTAACACTTTTCAAATATATTCTGACTTATGTACATGAGACTATGTTCACTGCACAGCTGCATAACCTTCAACGTAATTAGATTAGCTTAAACCAAAGGGGGAAATATAGGAATTTAGCAGAGTCACTGTATTTGGGGTAATATTTGAATGAACAACCAGTTCTCAGAAGTACTTTGACCTTTAAGAATCCTTATGGAAAGCAGTGACTGTTTTCCTGAAAGGGCTTTGCAGCCATCCCCTGACTTTGGTCACAAGATGCCTCAAGTACACCTTGGCCTCTTGTATTATGGGCATTAAACATAGTACATAATAAAGGACTAGAGTCATAGAGGCAAGTGATGGTCTCCTCCATTCAGACATGTAAATTAAGACAGTCTATGACTCTTTAATTTAGCTGTACTTGTTTTCACAGGATACAGGAACAATACATGTAGACAATATGCCAAAATACTACACAAAACATCTATCATAATTACTGCTCTGTTGCTGTGAGGAAACACAATGACCAAAGTGACAGTGATAATGCAAGGCTTTTTATGTTGGGACTGGATTACACAGACAGAGGATTAGTCCATTATCATCATGAATGGCAGCATCAAGGTAGGCAAGCATGGGGCTGAGACCAATCTCCTGATACAGACAGGCAAGCAGAAAGAAACATTGCTTTGGCTTTTGAAACCTCAAAGCACACCTACAGTGACACACCTTAACAAACAAGGAAGGTAAAGGAAGACAATGCTTGGCTTCCATTGTTACAATTTGTGGTAAGACCCATGGATGGATTCAACTTGAGGCCACAGAATTCTTTCTTCTATTACTTTGTTGTATGGAGCCTACATGTCTAAGCCATAGTTACCATCACCTCCTATATTCATGCTAACCTAATTAAAAAGTTCTATTAAGGAACAGGCACAACAGGGCACATTTAAACCTTGAGAAGTGTGGGTCCAAGCAGGCCTTGTGTCTGATGGAGGACGGAAGCGTCATAGCAGAGAGCTGGGCTATCCTTGCCAACAAAGTATCCCTGTGGTTTGCTGCCCTCTTGCCTATTATGTCAATAGTACATTATGAAAACACAGAATTTATAGAGTAAACAGAAGTTGAATATAAAGTCTAATAATTTATGCTATCAACAACATTAAACTGATGACATAAGGACATTATGAATGTAAAAAATGATCAAGATCGAATATATAGCACACTAACGACATCATCTGACTTCAAAAGTTCAAGTGCGACTAACATAAAGATTGTACTGTCTGGGAATGAAGAGATAACAGAACTTCAGAGAAAACAGACATAAGAACACAACTGAAATACAGTCACTGTTGAAAAATGAGACCAGTATACCCAGTATGGCCTTACTAACACAGGTGACTGGAACACTGTGTCATTTATATGCAAATGTATTAGTAACACAGATTGTAATATCTGTGCAAAATTAACTTCAGTAGGATGCTACCACTGCATGTTAAGTGGGAAGAACAGAACTTCAGGAAGCCCCCAGAGAAACTAGGGCTTTGTGAGATAGCAAGTCTGCCTTCCATGGAGACAATAAGATCAGGAGAGTTGTGCTCATGGCATGGTGAGATCAAAAATAAGCATTTTTATTCTCAAGAGCTCCTGCTCCTCATGCTTTGAGGGAAGGCATGACAGGAACTCAAGCAGCCCAAGAACTTGGAAGCAGGAGCTGATGCAGAGGCCATAGAAGGTGCTGCTTACTAACCTGTTCACCATGGCTTGCTCAGCTTGCTTTCTTCTAGAACCCAGGAAAACCAGCCCATGGGGGGCTCATCGACAATGGGCTGGGCACTTCCCAATCAATTACCAATTAAGGAAATGCACTAAGGCTTGCCTACATCTAGATCTTATGGAAATATTTCCTTAATTGAGGCTCTCTCCCCTCAAATGACTATAGTTTGCATCAAGTTGACATAAAACTATCAAGCACCCTGATGATTTACATTAATTGGATTAAATGGGAACACAGATGCATGACCTCTCAAGTTGGGGAGAACAGAAAAGAGCTGCCAGAGCCTAAGTCCTGCTGGATTGAACTCCTGGGACAAGAGGAATGTAAATGCAGTCTGCTGTTAGTACTTCTGTTTGATTAGGCAGTCTTTAGCCCAACTCTTCAGGAGAATTTTAAACAATATATCAAGCTGACTAGTGACACATGCCTGTTATCTCAGCATCCAGACTAGCATGGCTGCACAGGGAGGTACAGGAGATCAGGGCCAGCAAAGCAGAATTCTGTCTCAAGCAAGATGATTTTCTGAGGTGCTAGGATGGGATCCAGAGCTTTCGCATGCTTGGCTAGATATTTTACCCCTGACCTACATACCCAAAACCCTTCTTCCATGCATGGTGGCTTACATGTCACACACATGTGGAAGTCAGAGAATAACTTGTCAGAGTCATTTTTTTTCCATCAGGTGGGTCCTGGGGATTGAACTCAGGCTCAGAAGCAAGCACCTTAATCACTTGTAGCTATCCTACTTTCATAGGTTATGACATCTTCTATGGTTTTGCGTCAGGGACAAAGTCTGCTCATGTAGTCCTGACTGGTCTGGATCTCTATGCAAACTCTAACAAAAATTTGCTTCCCTCCTTCTGCCTCTGCCAACTGAGTCCTGATATTATACTGTGCCCCACCACACACAGCTTGTTTTGTTTGGGGTGGAAATAGTCTCAAGTAGCTCAGGTTGGCCTCAAGTTCAGTAAATAGCTGAGGGTCATCTTCCATTTTCATCTCTACCTAGCTACATTCTCCAGGTAGTGATATTTAAATAGTAAACAATGAGGCTGGGTACAGTGACAAGCACTTTTAATATTAGCACCAGCGAGCCACAGGCAAAGTGCTCTACATAGTAAGTTCCAGGCACGTGAGCATGAGTTAGTAAGACCCTTCCAGAAAGAAAAAAACAGCACTGAGAATAACTTTTAGGCTTGATTGTTCCTCAAATCTTTAATGACATTTCTTTATAGTGTGCCTTCGTGCACATGGATCATAATGTGGGTGAGTTAGTCAACCAAGCACACAGGGCACCACGTTGCTGTTACAATCATTACCTGGCTGTCCCCACAAAAGACCACAATGCCTGTGGTCAGTAAAGGGTAGGGAAAAGAACTCCTCCAGAGATGGTCTCAGGGAACAGCATCTGCTTTACTGCATGTAAGCAACTACTTATATAGTGGAAGCCTATCAACTCTGATTGGTTAGTACATCACATTTGATTAAAAATGAATGCTCATACAACCCACCTGGGTTTCTATGTAGAAGAGGAACATAAAAGAGACATGGTAAGCACACATATGTTAGCAGGCCAGCTATTGGCTACTCATGCTACTTTATAATTCAATCATCTCACTTCAGGGAATATTCAGGAGCATGATGGGCCACGCTTGTTACTTAGACGCACAGTGTATGAAGTAGACTAAGAACCAGGACAGGCCTGCAATTTCCCCCTCTAAATCATTTCATTTTCCTGAGTGCCGAGCCTCATGATCAACAAGCAGGATATGCTAACAGTATTATTACAACTAAAAAGGTAATGACATTAGTTCAAGGAATAACAGCGCCACTGACAACCTCCCTGGAGACAGTTCCTTCCACTCCCTTACTGAAACCTCCTTTAAATACTTAGCCACTTTTGCGTGAAGATGACCTTGAAGCATGTGGTGAGGAATTCTATAATCTATGTAATCTTATATTCCCTCCATTTCCTGATGAGGACTTACGAGAACCTATGAAAATGCTAACTTTACAAACTAGGCAAGCTAGAGCATGACAGGAAAAAGGAATTCATTTGTCAATTCTTTATCAGCCTCATGAGCTCCTCTTGGTATTTAGTGGTATTTCATCAAAATCAAAATGCCTAATACCTAATTTTGCACCAACCAATTTATTTAAAGCTCTACAATGTGGGACAGCATTGAAGAATCCTTGCACATTAAGAGGAATAAAAGAACTAGAGCTATTTGGATCCTGACTAAAAATGGCTACTTAGTTCTACCTGAATGTGGAAAATGGAAGGTAGAATCACATGAGAATGGCGATTATATAATGCCTGGACAATTACTGATAGCTCATGGATGGGTCAGAGTTGCAAGTTCACAGTTGTACACAACTGTTAAAAAGACTAGAATGCAGAAGGCAATCTGTGGCTAAAGATGGCTTTCCCTTACCTAGTGATTTTGCTGGGGCAAAGTATCTTAACATTCCAGCACACAGAGTATCAGGTCATTTCAAAGTATAAGTTTATGTTTCTTCGAAGCATCTTACTTGTGAACATGAATATAGCCATGAGGACTATGGTCAAGAATTCTATAGTGACTCTTGCCCAATTGAGGGTATCAAGTAGCACTAAGGGGTTGCCATTTGACTGCCAGGTTTATGTCATTAAAAACATAAAGTTAAGTGGTGATGATACACGCCTTTAATCCCAGCCCTCAGGAGGCAGAGGCAAGGGGATCTTGGTGAGTTCAATGCCAGCCTAGTCTACAGAGCAAGATCCGGGATAGGCACCAAAACTACAGAGAAATGCTATCTCAAAAAAACAAAAACAACAAACAAAAGTAAAGTTAAGTAAAACCATCTTACAAGGGTACTGGCTCATTAGCTTAAGAAACCTGCAGTGCCTGCAGAGAAGGCTGAATTGTCAAGACTGTGATACTCTCACAGAGGACCTGACCCTGGTTTCCAATACCGAGAATGGTTGTATCACATGCCTACAGCCCCAACAGATCCGATCCTTCTTCTGATGTGAGAGGAAAGGTGGCAAGCATATATATTCATGCAGGAATGCACAAAAAAAAAAAAGATTAACAGAAATTGAAATAAAACATACAGAGAAAGCTCTAGACCATGTTAAAAAGAAGCATGAGGAAGTCCCCAGCAGCCACCAAGCAGGTTAGATTCTGTTCCTCCAAGATCCATTCCGCCGACCAAACCCATGCACTTGGTAATCCTCCCATGGCCAGACGTCCCCAACAACCCCAGTAGATTACATAGGCTAGGCACATCCCATTCCAGTTGGAAGAGCAGGTGAGTGACTGGTCTCGCAGCTGAACTGTCCCATCAACCAGACCCTAAATCCCAGGGCACATCTCATGCCCCTCCCCAACCCATCGCAGCATCAGCAAAGCAGCTGGGCCCTGCACCCATATCTGGTGAAACTCCAATGCTCTGGTGCTGTCCCAACCAGCCAGTAAACAGGTGAGAAAGCTGCTCCAGAATGTACCACTATCACCACAACCCACTGGATTATGTTCCCCTAAGACACACTCCACCACCCAAACCCAAGCACCTGGTCATCCTCCAAGTGGCCAGCCCTCACCTGCAACACTCATAAGCACAGGCACAACCCACACCAGTTGGAAGAACAGAAGAGTAAATGCCTGTTTAACAATACCTTCAACAACAGAAAAAGGGCAATATGGCGCCATCATAACCCAGTAATTGAAAAACAGCAAGACCTGAACCTTCCAACACAACTGAAGCACAAGAAAATGACCTAAAAATAACTTTATGAAGATGATAGAATCCCTTAAAGAGGAAATAAAAAATTATCTTAAAGAAATCAAGGAAAAGACAAAAACTTGGAAGAAATCAATAAATTCCTTAAAGAAAGTCAAGAAAATCAATCAAACAGGTAAAGGAAATGGTTCAAGCTTGAAAACTGAAATTGAAGCAATAAAGAAAACACAGACCAAAGGAATTCTGGAAATGGAAAATCTGTGTATGTGAACAAGAACTATATCACCAACAGAATACAAGAGATGGAAGAGAGAGTCTCAGGTGTTGAAGATACGCTAGGGGAAATAGATTCTTCAGTCAAAGTAAATGTTAAATCCAATAAATTTCTAACACAAAACATCCAGGAAATCTGGGACACCATGAAAAGACCAAACCTAAGAATAATAGGGATAGAAGAAAGAGAAGAATCCTAGCTCAAAGGCACAGAATACATATTCAAGAAAATCTTAGAAGAAAACTGTTCCAACTTAAAGAAGGACATGCCTAAAAGGTACAAGAAGCTGACAGATAGGTCAGATGGTCCAAATAGGCTGGACCAAAAAAAAAAAAAAGGTTCTCTTGTCACATAATAATCAAGACACTAAACATATAGAATAAAGAAAGAATATTAAAAGCAGCAACCAGAAAAGGTCAAGTAACATATAAAGGCAGATCTCTCAGAATTACACTCTACTTCTCAAAGGAGACTCTAAAGCCAGAGGGTCCTGGACAGACATTTTGCAGACAGGAAGAGACCATGGATGCCAACATAGACTACTATACCCAGCAAAACATTCCATCACCATAGATGGAGAAAACAAGATATTTCATGACAAAACCAGATTTAAACAGTACCTATCCATAAAGCCAGCCCTATAGAAAATACTAGAAGGAAAACTCCAACCCAAGGAAGTTACTTGCAGTAAATAGATAACTGCATATCAGTAAAACCCAAAGGAAGGAAACACACACAGGGACAAACCTATGCAAAAGAACACATGCATGCAATACGACCACTACCACCACCACCACCACCACCACCACCACCACCACCACCACCACCACCACCAAAACCAAACCCCAAAAATAACAGGAATTAACAATCACTGGTGATTAATATCTCTAAATATCAATAGACTCAATTCACCCATAAAAAGACACAGGTATACAGAATGGATATGAAAACAGGATCCATCCTTCTACTGCACACAAGACACACACCTCAGCTTAAAAGACAGACACTACCTCAGAGTAAAAGGCTGGGGAAAGCTTTTCTAATCAAATGGACCTAAGAAGCAAAGTTGTAGAGCTATCCTAATAGCTAACAAAATAGACTTCAAATCAAAAGAAATGAAGAACACTGAATATTCATCAAAGGAAAAATCCATCAATATGAAGTCTTAATTCAGAATATCTATGCCCCAAAACACAAGGGGTCCACATTTGTAAAAGAAATATTACTAAAGCTTAAATCACAAATCAAAACCCACACATTAATAATGGGAGACTTCAACACCCCAGTCTCACCAATGGACAGGTCTGCAAGACAGAACCTTAACAGAAAAACAAGGGAACTAACAGATGCTATGACTCAAGCAGACTTAAGACACCTAAAGAACATTTCACCCAAACACAAAAGTATATACATTCTCAGCAACTCATGGACCTTTCTCGAAAACTGGCCACATACAAAATCTCAACAGATACAAAAAAATAGATCTTATTGGATCACCCTGGATTAAATGGACATAAACTCAAAGAGATTCCATAAAAATCAGGAACAAGACAAGGATATCCACTCTCTCCATATTTATTCAATATAGTATTTGAAGTTACTAGCTAGAACAGTAAGAACAAAGATGATCAAGGGGATACAAAATGGAAGGGAAGAATTAGAACTTTTGTTATTTGAAGATGATATGATAGTATACATAAGTGATCTCAAAAATACTACCAGGGAACTACTACAGCAGATAAACACCTTCAGTAACGTGGCTGGATTCAAAATTATGTAAAAAAAAGAAAAGAAAAGAAAAAAAATCAGTAGTCCTCCTATATACAAATGATAAACTGGCTGATAAATCAGAGAAATAACACCCTTTACAATAGCCACAAATAATATAAAATATCTTGGGGTAACTCTAATCAAACGAATGAAAGACCTGTATGACAAGAAGTTTAAGTCTTTGAAGAAAGAAACCAGAGAAGATATCAGAAAATGGAAAGATCTCCCATGCTCATGCATTGGTAAGATTAACATAGTAAAAATGGCAATCTTATCAAAAGAAATCTACAGATTCAATGCAATCACCATCAAAATTCCAACACAATTCTTCACAGACTTCAAAAGAACAATACTCAACTTCATAAGGAACAAAATATCCAGGATAGCTAACACATTCTTGTATAATAAAGGAGCTTCCAGAGGTATCACGATCCCTCACTTCAAGCTCTACTATAGAGCTATAGTAATAAAAACAGCATGGTATTGGCATAAAAACAAACACCAAACACATGGATCAATGGAATCGAATCGAAGACCCTGAAGTAAATCCATACACCTGTGAACACCTAATTTTGAAAGAGAAGCCAAAATTATACAATAGAAAAAAGAAAGCATCTTCAACAAATGGTGTTGGCATAACTGGATGTCAGCATGAAGAAGAATGCAAATAGATCTATTGCCCTACACAAAACTCAAGTCCAAGTAGATCAAAGACCTCAACATAAATCCAGTTACACTGTAGCTGAAAGAAGAGAAAGTAGGAAGTAGCCTTGAATGCACTGGCAAGGAGACTAGTTCCTGAATATAACACCAGTAGTACAGACATGGAGAGCAACAATTAATAGATGTGACCACCTGAAACAGAGATGCCTCTGAAAAGCAAAGGACACCTTGTCAATAAGACAAAATGGCAGCCTGCAGAATAGGAAAATATCTTTACTAAGCCCATATCAGAGTGTGGATCTCCAAAATATATAAAGAACTCAAGAAACTAGAGACATCAAAATACCAAATAATCCAATGAAAAATGGCGTACAGATTTAAATAGAGAATTCTCAACAGAAGAATCTCAAATGGCTGAGATATACTTAAAGAACTGTTCAACATACTTAGGCATCAGGGAGCTGTAAATCAAAATGACTGAGACACCATCTTACATCTGTCAAAATGGCTAAGATAAAAAACACTAATGACAGCCTATGTTGGAGAGAATATGGAGTAAGGGAAACACTCTTCCATTGCTGCTGGTGGGAGTGCAAGCTTCTACAGCCACTTTGGAAACTGGTATAGTGGTTTATTAGAAACCTGTGAATCAATTTACAAGACCCAGCTATACCAATCTTGTGCATATAACCAAAAGATGCTCAATCATACCACAAGGGCATTTGCTCAACTATATTCACAGGCTATTCATAACAGCCAGAACCTGAAAAAACCTAGATGCCCCTCAACTGAAATAGATAAAGAAAATGTAGTGCATTTACAAAATGGAGTATTACTCAGCTGTAAAAAACAATGACAGCATGAAATTTGCAGGCAAATGGATGGAAATAGAAAAAAAAAAATCCTCAGAGGTAACCCAGGCCCAGAACAAAAACAGGCTATGTACTCACTCATAAGTGGTACTAGCTGTAAAGGAAATGATAACCAGGTTACAATCCACAGCCCCAGGGCAGCTAGGTAACAAGGAGGACCCAAAGAAAGGTTCAAGGATTTCCTTGAGAAGGGGAAATAGAAAGAGATCTTCTGGGTAAACTGAGGGGGGTGGAGGTACAGGAATATGAGGAATCAGGTTGGGTGTGTTGAGGGTGGGATGGATGAGGAGAATAATGAAAGAGATACCTTGACGGGGGAGGAGGGCATTTTGGGATTAGGGAGAAATCTCATGCCAGGTAATCTCCCAGGAATCTATAGGATGAAACCAGCTAAGACTCCTAGCAATAGTGGATAGGGTGCCTGAACTGGCCTTCTCCTGTAATCAGATTGGTGACTATCTTAATTGTCATCGGAGAGCCTTTAACCAGTAACTGATGGAAGCAAATGAAGAGATCCATGGCCAAGCACTGGGCCAAGCCCCAGGACTCCTGTGGAAAAGAGAGAGGAAGGAAATTATGAGGGTGTGTGTGTTTGTGTGTGTGTGTGTGTGTGTGTGTGTGTGTGTGTGTGTGTGTGTGTGAAGGTCATGATGGAGGAACCCAAAGAACCAGCTGACCTGGGCTCCTGGGAGCTCCTTGACTCTGGATAGACAGCTAGGAAGCCTGCTTGGGACCACCCTAGGCCCTCTGCATGTGTGTGACAGTTGTGTAGATTGGTCTACTTGTGGGGTTCCTAGCAGTGGGATTAGCAACAATCCTGGTGCTTGAGCTGGCTTTGGGAGCTCATTCTTGATGCTGGGTTGCCTTGCCCAACCTTGATGCAGGGGGAGGAACTTGGTCCTGCCTCAATTTGATGTGCATGTTTTGTTGACTTTCATCAGAGGCCTGCCCCTTTCTGAATGGAGACAGAGGAGGAGTGAATGGGGGGAGAGTAGAAGGGAGGTGTGGGGAGGGAACAGGAGGATAGGAGGGATGGGAAACTGGTTGGCATGTAAAATAAATGAAAAAAAAATAATAAAAAAAAAGAAAAGCAAAAGCAAATGAAAGCTAAAAAAGAAGTATGCAATGAACACCATACATTTACTTGAGATATAGAAGGTAATTATTTTCTTATTAACCCATCAGCTTATAATAGTTTATGTAAATTTACATATATGTTATAAATATTGCCAGGTATGGTAGCTTAGGCCTTAATTCCTATATCTCAGGAGATAGAGGCAAATGGATCTGTGAATACTAGGCCAGATAAAACTACACTGTGTATATATATGGAGTAGAATTGACAACAGTCTTTGCTCTAGGGAGACAAGTCTCTTGAATGTAATTTTTGAAGATTAATTGTGTATCATGTTAATTTATTTTTTCGCATATAGATCCTCATAATTGTTTGGATGCTTTTATATTGATAAAAGATTCAACTTTTAAATGTTTGAAAAAGTAAACCTGTGGTCTTAAAATTACAGAGATTTAATACTTGGATTTTTGGTTGGAGAGATGGCTCAGCTGTTAAGAGAACATGCTGCTTTTGCAGGGAACTCAAGATTAATTCCATAACCTATACCAGGCAGAAAAGCTTGACTCAAAATAAATAAATAAATAAATAAATAAATAAATAAATAAATAAATAAATAAATAAATAAATAAATAAATAAAACAGACAAAAAGGTACACAGACTTATCTTTCTTTAAGGTTTTTTGAGATGGGCTCTCACTATGCAGCACTAGGCGGCCTAGAAAACACTATGTGCTGTTTCACAAAGAAAGATATCAATAGAACATAAGAGAAAACTTATAAAGATACAATTAATATAGAGTCAATTCTGACTCACCAGGCCAGGAAACCCAGCATGCCTGATCTTACTGACACAAGTGACTGGACCACCCTGGCATGTCTACATGCAAATATATTAATGACACAGAATTTACGCCCTGCACAGAATTAACTGCAGACCGGTCCTACACCTGAATGTTCAGTGCCAAGTGCAGAACTTCTAGAAGACACTAGTGTGACCAGGGCTGTGAGTTAACAACCTGCCTTCCACCAGCAGTAACGCAAGTGGCACATGCGTGCGCACAGCTTGCTGATGTCACAATAAGGAAATATCAAGCCACAAGACCCACATCCCTGTGTTCTGTGTAGCCACAGCCGCAGCCGCCGCATATGGAAGTTACTCGGAGGCTGCAGGACTTCGGAGTTGCAGGAACAGCAGGGAACTCAGACTCACGGGCCGCCGCCTCCGCCGGTTCCCACAGCCCCGGGCCCCACCCCCGCTCCCTCGACTCCTCCCTGCGTGGGGATCGGCGCCCCTCGCTCACCATGGCGGATTCCGAGCTCGCCCCGCTCTCCTCACAGCTCCCAGCAGCGGGTTCAGCGCAGCACACGGAACAAGAGAGTCTCCCTCAGCCTTGGAGCCGCGGAACCTGCAGCATGGAGGACCGGAAATGCCCACCCTATTCTGACTCGGAGGCCCTGATTGGCTAGTGTGTCCTGAGTGACAAGACCAGCTCTCCTAGGGACACAGTAGCAGAGGGACACAGCACAGTGGTTCCCAGCCTTGGCTTCCACCTCGGGCACAGACCTGTCCCAGACAGGCTGAGATTGGCTTTGCTGCAAAACTTGGAACTGGACTGCAAGGTCGTCCCTGCACTTTTCCTGCAGTCAGTAGGCACTTCTTCGTCCTGGACACAGGGTGTTAGGTCTCAAACCAGGGACAAATGGCTGAGGCGCCTAATTAACATATCCAAGCAAGACATTATTGCCAGATTCTCCCTGCATCCCTCAGCCCCTACCAGTTACAGGTTATGACTGGCAAGCCCTGCCCACTGCCCTGAACTTCTCTAATCCAGAGACTAGGCTGCCCTTACCACCATAATCCAGCCATCTTGGTAACCTGGCTTTTTCCCCTCTACCCTTTAGCTTCCTGATCTTTCTCTCCTCTCCCCTAGCTCCTCTTCTCACACTGATCACACTCATGTCTGCTCTGGACTCTCCCAAACGTCCTTGCCTTTCCCTGCACTCTGCCTTTTATCTAAAAAGACTTTCTCCTCCACCATACCTAGTAGCAGTCATGTCCTTTCCTTTTTTATTTCTTAGAACCCCCATATTCTTATGTCAGACCCCAGGGCAGGCCACCCCTTCCTGTGGACTGTGCAAGTGAGCTGCTCAGGGACCTTTCTGGGCAGGTGAAATGATATTTTGCTCCTTTCCCATCCCTGTTATGCTCCTAGGCCTGTGTCACCAGCACCTGAAACGCTGACTCAGTGAAATCCGGGCTGACTCAGTGATGGAGGCCTGCATAGTGGGGTGAGGTACCCCCACCTCCCACCCAGAGAGACAACTGTGGTATCTAGAACCTTTGCTGGGACCAGCTACCTACTGAGTCACACCTCAACTCTGTCCAGCTTCTTGGGAGTTCAGGACTCATTTCTGGGGCACTAGTCATGTTTGCTATGAAACTGTAAAAGTACAAAGAAAAACCTGTCAGTTTCAGGGACAACCTTACATCAGGCCAACTGTGGAAAACATACTATGATTTTCACTTTTGTAAAAAGGAAGTTTATTTTAAAAATAAATGTACATTAGTACATTTAAAATGTACTAAAAATCTGCAATCTCTTAAACACCTATTCTATAGAAAAGGTCTGTTGCTGGAGGGCTTCTCTCCAGGTTCCCCAAGCCCCGCAGTCCCACAATCTACATATAAAATAATCACTCAGACGCTTATATCACTTATAAACTGTATGGCCGTGGCAGGCTTCTTGCTAACTGTTCTTTTATCTTAAATTAACTCATTTTTATAAATCTATACCTTGCCACGTGGCTGGTGGCTTACCGGCTGCTTCTCTTGGTGGTGGCTGCAGTGTCTCCCCCTCCTTCTTCCTGTTTCCCCAATTCTCCTCTCTCTTTGTCCTGCCTATACTTCCTGCCTGGGCACTGGCCATCAGTGTTTTATTTATATAGAGTGATATCCACAGCAAGGTCTGTCAATATAAACACAAAATTTTAGTCAACTAAACCCTACAGGATCAAAGTATTTTTACTTAATCACTCCATATTTCCTAGAGAGACTCTTGATATTCTGACAACTAAATATACATATTTTACTGCCTATTTTAATATGAGTCTTCAGATTTACTTTTCTCTCAATTCTGCATCATTACTGAAAATTAGGTAAGCCAAATGAAGAAAAAAATGTTTTCACATCATGCTCCTATTGTTTCATTTTCTTCATCAGGGCCTTACTCGGCCACCCCTCCTGGTCTTGAACCCATTATGCAGACCAGGCTAGCTTTGAGATCATAAAGATCAGTTTGCCTCTTCTGCAGAGTGCTAAGAATAAAAGGCTGTGTCACCATGCCTGACTTGAATTAATTATGCACATTTAGTTTTTAAATAAACAGAACCTAGGTATGATACACAACTGTCCTCTGTACCGAGCACACTGTGGCAGGAGGATCACTGTGACGTTTAGGCAAGACTGGGTTAAAGGAGAGACCCTATCTCAAAAGAGCAAATAGCAAAGCATATGAAGTCTCTGCCACCCCAGCTTTTAGGAACATTGGTGTCAGTCTTTGTCTTGGAGTCAACATGGATCTATGGCACCTTGCCCTTTACACCCCAGTCCACTGTTCACTTTTTAAAATCCCAGCCTGCAATCTGTGACGGTGCTGAAGAAGCAGCCAGCAGCAGTGGCAATGGCATGAAGAATTCCTGTTCAGCTGCTTTATTGCTGTGCTCCACTGCTCTGTGGAGGAATTTTATCCTGCGTCCTGCCTGCAGGCCTTCCGCTGAGGATTCTTTACAGCTACCCTAACACTTGCCTGACATGTTCAATCTGGCTCACTATATGATTTCTAGCTCACGTAATATACTTTCCCAGGGCTTCTCATTTCTACCTCACCTTGGAAAATAGCAGGTGTAGTCACATGCTAATATGGATTGCAGAAGTGTTTGAACAGTCATTGATAGCCCCTTGATGGATCAGAGGTTTGTAGTGGTATATTTGATCACACTGTGTACCCTGAGTTTTCATTTGTTTAACTATGTAAAGATGTGTTGCTTTTGGTATGTTGTGGAATATTTTGTTTACTATGAAAAATGTTTAAATATGTAAAGTTGTGTTGCTGATTTACCTGGCCTGATTATGTCACCTGATTGGGCTAATAAAAAATTTAATGGCCAGTAGATATGCAGAGTAGGGATACATGGGGCTAGTGGGCAGAGAAAAAAGGGGGAAGAAAGAAGGGGAGCCAGCTAGCCAGACATGGAGGAAGCAGGAAAGCAGAATGGACAGTATATAGATGAGGTAAATGAGTCTTGGAGCAGCACATATATTAATAGAAATGGGTTAATGGAACTTAGAAAAGCTGGCTACAAACAAGCCTAAGCTAAGGCTGAACTTTCATAACTAATAGTAAGTCTTTACATCATGCTTTAGTGGTTGACAACTAAGAAAGGCTGCTACATTTGAAGCCCAATGTGTAGCCTGTATTTCCTTGTAGGTACTGAAAAAGCTAAAAAGTGAAAACAAAATAAAACCCAACATGCCTTCTTAGTAGCCTGGTACTGGTACATAAAGGGGCACAGGTCTGCCATACTGCAAGCCCTCGAGCAGCCACAACATTGAGTTGAACCTGCCTGGTAAGCAAAAAACCTGCTGCAGCACGGCATTAAAATCCCAGAGCTGGGGTAGTTAAATGTGTCTCCCAGTTAAATGCAGCTCTCTGCCCAGGCCTGTGAGCATAAGGATGGCTCTCATGGACCTTAGGATGAGGCAGTGCCAGCCACCAGTGCCAGGTGCTAAGTGGAGTCTAGTCAGTTGAGGTTTGGTTCATAAGGTCAAAAAGACTACAGGCATGCAGTAAACACAGGTACAGATGGAAAAAACCTTCTAAACAGTTTATATTGGCATAAAATGTGCTTAAGTGCATAAAAAAGAACATAAAATGGGTATAGTCACTCATAGAATAAATAACTGGCTTATAAATAATGTCAAGTCTTTAAAGAGAGAGTAAAGTAATATAAAAGAAAAAAAGCCACATAAAGATGGGAAATACACAGGGATTCTGGATCCTGTATTGTGTTGTGTTGACTTTGAATTTTTTAAATGCTGATGCGTGAACTACAGCTGCTGTGAGACATTGTATTGTAAAAGAGACTGCTGAATTAAACCAGCCTAGGTATTTAAGGGATGTCTTAACTTTAAAATGGAATATGGGAAATGTATTGCATTTTGGGAGAGGTTATATTTTTGTTTCCACAGGAAATGAAACACTGATGATTCCTCCAAAACTAATAGAGATCAGGTTTGATCAGGAGAGATCCTGATCAAATATTGACCAGTGACATAGAGAAATAAACCAAGAAAAAAACTACAAGGCAATTGACATGTATGCTGATCCCTATACATGGGAAAAGCTCTGAAACTGTATGAGACATGATACAGCTTGTTGGCTACAGAGTTTTCATAATGATTTGGTTATACAGTCCAAACTGACATAAAGATGACAGGTGCCTTCTATCTGCTCAAACATAAAACAAAAAATCATTCATAACTGAGTTGTGCACACTCACATTCCATACTAATATTAATGAAAGCATATGTGTTACCTTTCAACATTTGTGTGCTTTCAGAAAAAAGGACCAAACACCAATAAAGACAAGTAGCCCAGGTGGCCCAGCCTCTAAGAATACCCTTGTTAGAGTTTCCTCAAAAATCTCTAGAACAACTTCAAGGCAGCTAGCTAAGGTTGTCCTACCTCACAGAACACTCCAGCAAGATGTCAGATAATCCCTTCATTTTCCCATTATACAAAGAATGGACAGCAAATGTTAGAACTTGTTTTCCTGGGACTTGACCATTATCTCAATATTCTCAGGGTCCCCTAAAGATACTGTTACCCTCAAATAGCAAGAAACAGTATAGAGAACACGATGCCCTCATATCCAAGAGGTTGGGTAGGGTTGGGGGTGGTCATTCCATGGGATATGGATGTTTGTCATCATTTGGGGGAGGTATAGGAATATAGGCTAAAAAGACAACCATTAGTATCAAATATTTTACATTGGTATGATTTTGGTGTATTGATATAACTTTAAAATTATTTTTGTTACACTGTTTCTCCTCTTGTTTTGGGTATTATGCTTATGCAGCTCATGTAAAAAAGTAATGTGCGGCCAGGCAGTGGTGGCACATGCCTTTAATCCCAGCACTTGGCAGGCAGAGCCAGGCAAATCTCTGTGAGTTCGAAGTCAGCCTGAGCTACAGAGTTAGTTCCAGGAAAGATGCAAATCTACACAGAGAAATCCTGTCTCAAAAAACCAAAAGAAAAAAAAAATGCAATGTGTAACTAAGAAATGCAGGTTAGTGTTTAGTCATCAATAACAATCAAACTTGTAGTCATATTATGTATGTTTTCAAGGTTAAAAAGTATATTGAAATAGACAGGTGGTGTTCAAACACTTCAAATACCTACAGAATATGGCATTGAAAATGCTTTGTAACAATGATTTTTGTGGGAATGAGACACATCTGCTCCTGGTAGCACCAATTTGTTTCAAAAAAAAGATTATGGGCATCAGAGAACCTCTGTATAGAGTTTGCTTTTAAAGTGTCAAACGTACCCATTTGGACAAGACAACTGCCCTTGCCTCAACTGCTAATAGTATACCATCAAAACTGGATATGCAGGACACAAATAAAAGTGACTGTCAAACTTTGCCAAGAAAAGGACAGTCCTTCAAAGATAATGCTTCATAGAAAAGTCTGCTAGATATTCTAGACCTGTAGGCCAAAAGTGAATGTCACAAAGATGTAGGAACCCTGGGTGACTATCCAGGCAGCCAGCTGTTTCTGTCATTTCTGTAATTTGGAAGTTTCTTGCTCTGCACTTCATGTTTACTCAGGTAATATATCCTTCTCAAGTCTTTGATGGTAATAATGTTTTTTTTTCTGAGTTATGATAGAAGGTAAATTAGGTACAAAACTTTGAACTCAATAAGATAGAATATATAATAGTTACTCTGAATTTGCCAAATACAAATGGACTAGACATTTAGAATATAATCCTTATTTGATAATTATTCTTGTTGTATATAGTTTTGCGGTATTAGAGTTAAAACTTTTGTTTTCATATAGGCAAAAATAAGGAAATGTAGTGGGATATTATATCACATGGTGAAGTGTAGTTTGAAGTTTCTCTGATCACAAGTGGCCCTGTCATCCTGAAGCCACTTATGAAATAATTACTCAGAGGCTTAATATTAATTACAAACTGTATGGCCCATGGCTTAGGATTCTTGGTAAATAGCTTGTATAACTTAACTTAACCCATTACTATTAATCTTTATATCACCATGTGTTTTGTGGCTTTACCTGTGTCCCATTTCTTGTTGCTCTTTGGACATCAGGCTGGCATTTCCCAACTCTGCCTTTCTTCTCTTACCATCTGTTTTGGATTTTTCCTCCTGGCTCCATCCTTTACTGCCATAGGCCAATGCAGCTTTACGTATCCATTGGGAGCCACACGTATTCACAGCATACAGAAAGATATCCCACAGTAGTGAATCCAAGTTTGCATTATTTAACTATGTAAAGATGTGTTGCATTTGTTTATGTTGCATTTGTTAACAAAGATGTGTTGCTTTGCCTGCATAAGGTACCTAATTGGTCTAATAATAAGCTGATAAGCCAAATTGCTAAGCAGAGAAAGGATAGGCAGTGCTCTTGGGCAAAGAAAAATGGGGAAGTAGAAGAAAGGGGATCTAGTCACACATGTAGGAATCAGGAAAGCAGAATGGACAGTATGTAGATGAGGTAGATGAACCTTGGGGCAGCACATAGATTAATAGAAATAAGTTAACAAATCATATCCCCAAATTTCATTGCAATATTAGCCACATTTGGCTTTAAATTTCCTCTCTGTCCTTCTGGCCCTATACATTCAACCCATCTTGTGCTTTGTTTTACCCGAGATAATGTTCTAACTCTAAAAGATGAACATTTCCCTCCTGAAGGAGCCAATTTGGTACCAATATTCTGGGGCAATTATTGTTACATCTGCCCCTGTGTCTACACGACCTTCAATTACTATGTCATTCATTTATAACTTTAGCTTTGGTCTTTGATCATTTATAGAAGTCTCCTAAAATATTTGCTTTATTGTTCCTCCTGAAATTTTTGTTTTACCTTCTAAAACTATTCTATCATCTACTATAGGCATCAAGTCGTTTAATTGCTCTGGGCTGGAGTTTCCCCCGTAGGGACAGGGAATGACTGAACAAAATATGACATGGGGGCCTGTGAGAGGTCCCCCCCCCAGGTTTTTTCTGATAGCAAAGGGTTACCCTGTCTGTCCCTTTGTTAATCTGCATTCATTGGTCCAATGTTTGCCCTGCCACACCTTTTGTATACTCCAGAAGGGAGGAGCTTTCTGTTTGGATTAGCCCTACAATCCTTTTTCAGGTGACCTTGTTTGCCACAATTAAAACACCTGTTTTTGATTTTCTTAAAGCCTCTGAAAATCTCCTCTCCTATTCAAGCATCATCACAGTTATGACATTCAATATTGACTGCATCTTGGGATCTATTTCCCTATGGGTGCTGATCTTGCCTTTAAAGGCCTAATTTCCCTTTTTCATTGTGAATAAACATTTTCAAAATCCAAAGATTCCATTGTTATTTGTCTAGCCTCTGAATTTGGTATCATTTTATTTGCAACTGAAATCAATCTTTGTAAAAAACAAAATCAATGAAGATTTCTTTTGGGCCCTGTTTAACTTTAAGAAATGACATAGTTCACTTTCCAATATATTCATTTCTGTTCTGAGCATTCAAAGCTGCTGCACAATATAGTGCCAGGATGTGTTCATCATATAGAGACTGTCTTTGTACTTTGTACTTCTCCAAAAACTTGGTGTTTGAAGATTTGAATACCTCTAGCCCTACCTCATTGTTCAATGATCCTAGCCTCATCTTTCCACCAGGTCATCATTATAATTGAAGATCAGACTCAAATACTGCTGTAACCAAGTCTATCCAGTGTTATGGGACAATTCTATTATTAGGTGACCATGAATTTAACATCTGCTTCACAAAAGGTGAATGATATGAGAGTATCACTTCTGTAAATATCCTAAAATCTGACATTTCCACAGGAATTCAGTCAGCTCTTACACAGCCTTGGGAATATCTGTCATTTGGCAGTTGTTCCTGTGGGTGACTGGATAAATTAAGATTGGTTGTTTGAAAACCTTGGGCTGTTCCTTGCTAATGTTATAATGAGTAGTGATATTGGTTCTTCTTTAAATTCCTCTGTCTGGGTCTGGCTATCTCTATGATCTGTTTTAATAAGTTTCTCTAAGTCCTGTATCTTGGCATTCATATCAACCAACTTTTTAAAGGGTAAACTAAGAATTACCAAACTGATAATTAGAATTATCAAAATGAAAATTAGCATTTTGCCAATCCAGTTAAGTTGATTATCCCTTCATTTAATTGTTCCATTGTTAAACCATTTTAAACAGAGACCAATCTCCCTCCATCATAATAGTGTTTCCCATTTTTAATGTGTGAAAAACTCTCTTTTTTTTTTTAAATCTAACTTTCCCCTTTAAGAACTCCCAATTGTCTCACCAAATCTGCTGATGATGACAGTGAAGATGATGATGAAGTATGAGCCTGACTGCTGCTGTGTAAAACAGTAGAAGCCCAAGATGGTGTCAGGGCAGCTACCTAGTGTGTCAGCAGCTCAAGAAGGGAATCCAGAGAAAGCGCACAACCCACTGGGAGAGGGAGCTGGCTGACTGAAAATTTCACACAGGGGATCTGCAGAAGAAGCACATGTGGCAGAAGCTGCCTGAAGGCAGAGCTGGCCAGTGGTAAGGAGTTCTGGGGTTGTTTGGAGCCAAAACACCTGTGGAGTTTGCTGAAGAAAGGCTGCAACAGAAAAATCCCATACTCAGAGGGCTTGGGGAAAAAAAGAAAAACTTAGCCAAAACTGAGACAGTGACTTTGATGGAAACCCCTATGTGCATCTCTGACATGTGCTGGTGGTGGCAAAGCTACAGGCAAATGACTTTCATAAATTTACACCCCAAAAGTTGGACACCAGATGAAGCATGATCTTAATTAGTCTTAACAAAAAACCCCAAAAATCTGGAATCAGATATTGAGGAGAAAAGATGAAAGATCAGAGAAGCACAGCAACAGCCCCTAAAGACTTTTTACCTCTATGAATCTTTGGACTGAATGAGGCTGAGATACTGTCTCCACCCACCTTATATTCCTGTCTCAATCTCCTAATTGTGCTGGGTTTAAAGGCATGACCCTCCAAGTGCTAGGATTAAAGGCATGGACCTCCCAAGTTCTGGGATTAAATGTGTGAGCCACCACTGTTAGACTTCTATGGTTCACTAGTCTCTGTCTCTGACCTCTGATCTGACAAAGATTTATTTGTCAGAACACAAACAATTATGACACAACAGCTTCCTTTTCTTTAGGTGTTATAGGTCTATTTTGATTGTTTTTCTGGTCTTGATTTACTTTTTACTTCATAGGCAGTGAATCCTTTCCTGTATGGAGGCCAGGATGTCAAGCATAGCAAGGGAAGTAGGCCTAGCCACACTTTGCTGGATTCTAATGAGAGTTTTTAGAGTCTTTGTAATGTCCTGTTCATTTTTCTACATGCCCAGAACTCTGAGGTCTATATGCCCATTTTAATTTTTATTAACTGATGCTTGAATGTTCTATGTTGTTTGTCAATTACATCCTGACATTTAGATGTATAAGAAATGTATATACTGTGATTAATACTCCATATTTATACTTCTTAAATTTTTATTTATTTACTTCTTTATTATATCCTGACCACATTTTCCCTTCTTCATCTTCTCTCAGTATCTCCAAAATCCACCCCACCCCATGACATCCACTCTTTTTCCATTTTGCTATTGAAAAGGGAAGGCCTCCAATAGATATGAATTAGTCATAGCATATGAAGCACCTCCTTTCATATTAAGCCTGCATTAGGCAACATGGTAGGAGTAAGGGGGCCAAAAAGAAAACTACTGAGTAAGAAAAAGCACATGGTCCCACTTTCAAGAGTCACACAAGAAGACCAAGCTACACCACTGTAACATATAGGCAATAGGCCTAGGTCATTACCATTCAGGCTCCCTGTTTAGAAGTTCAGTTTTGTTGGGTCCCTACATAACTAGGTTAGTTGATTTAGTGGGTTTTCTTGTGATTACCTTGAATCCTTTGCTCCTACTATCCTACCTCCCCTTTTTCTCAAGATTTCCCAAGCACTGCCTAATATTTTCCTTTGGGTCTCTGCATCTGTTTTCATCAGCTACTGGGTGAAGCCTTCCTGATGACAATTGGGTTGGTACCAATCTATGTGTAAAGCAGAATATCATTAGGAATACTTTCATTGACTTTTTTGTGCCAGTCATTTTTGATTCTACTCTAGATGTCAAGGCTATTCAGCCTCAGGTCCTGGCTCTCCAGGCAGTGTCAGCATATGGGTCTCAAGCTGGAGCAGTCATTCCTTTGTCACTCCCACAATTTCCCTGTGACATTTACCCCAGCATATTTTGTAGGCAAGACAAATTGTAGGTTGAAGGTGTTTGTGGCTGGGTTGGTGTTCCAGTCCCTCTACTGGAAGTCTTCCCAGGTCACAGGAGGTGGTCAGTTCAGCTTCCATATAACCCTTTGCTAGGAATCTTGTCTAGGACCACCATCATAGTTTTTTGGGAGTTTCCATTGCACTAGGTTTCTAGCTCATTTCAGAGATGGTCCCTGACACTAGTTGTCTCATCTGGAGCACTTTCTCTCTCTCTCTCTTGATCCACCACTTCCTCATTCCTTCTGTTTCCATTCTCAACCCCTTCCAGTCCACTGCACCCATACACCAGCAATGGTTATACTATGTCCTCTTCACAGTGAGACTCATGCCACCACACCTTGTGACCTCCTTGTACTTAGTTTTTTTGGGTCTCTGGATTATAGCATTGTTGTCTTTATGGCTAATATTCATATACAAGTGTGTACATACTTGTATTTCTTTCTGGTTCTTGTTCACCCTCTCAGAATGATCTTCTCTACTTCCATCCATTTGCCAGAAAATTTCCTGATCTCACTGTTTGTGACAGCTGAGTAATACAGCATTGTATAAATGTACCACAGATTCTTTACTCATTCTTCCATTGAGGGCCATCTAGGTTCTTTCCAATTTTGGCTATTATGAATAAAGCTGCTATGAACAAGTTGAGCCATTGTCCTTGTGGTAGAATGAAGTGTTCATGGAGTATTTGCCCAGAGTGGTATAGCTGGGTCTTGAAATAGATTGATTCCCAGTTTTCTGAGAACCTGCCATATTGATTTAAACAGAGGTTGTAAAAGTTTACACTCTGACAGCAATGGAGAAATGTTCCCTTTCTCCACATCCTCTCCAGCATAAGCTGTTATTTGTGTTTTTGATTTTATCCATCTGATAGGTGTAAGATTAAATCTCAGAGTCATTTTAATTTGCATTTCCCTAATGGCTAAGGGTGTTGAATATTTCTTTAAGTGCCTCTCAGCCATTTGAGATTCCCGTGTTGACAATCTTCTATTTATATCTGTACCCAAATTTTCATGAAATTACTTGGATTTTTTTGATATCTAGTTTTTTTTAGTTCTTGATATATTTCTTAAATCAGCCCTATTTGGATGTGCAGTTGGTGAAGATCTTTTCCTATTTTTTAGGCTTCACTTTTGTCCTTGTGGTAGTTTGAATGCAACTGGTCCCAATAATCTCATAGGGAGTGGCATGATTACGAGGTGTAGCTATGGTAGAATGGGTATGTTCTTGTTGAAAAGTATGTCAGAATAGGTTTGGGCTTTGAGGTTTCCTATACTGAGGATACTGCCAAGTGTCTCAGTCCATTTCCTGTTGCCTGAAAGATGTAGGACTCTCAGATACAGCTACATTAGTACATCTGCCTACACACTGACATGCTCCACATCATGATGATAATAGATTGAATCTCTGAAACTCTAAATAAGCCACCGCAGTTGAATGCTGCCTTCATAAGAGTTGGTCATGGTGTCTTTTCACAGCAATAAAACCCTAACTAAGACAGTCTTTTTAATTGTGACTTTTGCCTTACAGGAGTTTTTTTGGTTTCATGAGCTCCAATTTATTGTTGATCTTAGTGCCTTTGTGATTGGTGTTCTGTCCAGGAAGACATCTCCTGTGCCAATTCATTCAAGGCTATTATTCTCCATTTTCTTTTCTATCTGGTTAGTTGTATCTGGTTTTATGTCGGTGCCTTTTATCCACTTGGTATTGAGTTTTGTGCAGTGTGATATATATCTGTTTGCATTCTTTTACATGCCAACTTCCAGTTAGAACAGCACCATTTGCTGGAGATGCTTTCATTTTTCCATTTTATATTTTGGGCTTCTTTGTCAAAAATCAACTGTCCATAGGTCTGTGGATTTTTATCTGTGTCTTCACTTTGATTCAATTGGTCAACCTGTCAGTTTTTATGCGAAAACCATTCAATTTTTATTAGTATAGCTCTGCAGTACATCTTGAAACCAGGGATGATGATTGTTCCTAAAGTTCTTTTATTGTTGAGAATTGTTTTAGCTATCCTGGGTTTTCTGATGAAGTTGATTTTTGTTCTTTCCAGGTCTGTAATAAAATGTGTTGGAATTCTGATGGTGATTGTGTAGAGTCTGTAGATTGCTTTTGGTAAGATGGCCATTTTTTTCCTGTGTTATTCCTACCTATTCATGAGTATAGTAGATATTTACATCTTCTGACATATCCAAGTTCCTTATTCAAGGATTAGAAGTTTGTAATATACAGGTCTTTCATTTGCTTTGTTAGAGTTACAGCAAGACAGTTTATATTATTTGTGGCTATTGGGAATGGCATTGTTTCCATTATTTCTTTCTCAGTCTGATTAACCTATGTAGAGAGGGAGGTTAATGATTTTTTTGAATTAATTTTTTATCCAGCCACTTCATTGAAGGTGTTGCAGAAGTTTACTGGTAGAATGTTTGGGGTTGGTTATGCATACTGCCATGTCATCTGCAAAGACTGATACTTTTATTTCTTCTCTGAAATTTGTATCTACTTTGTCTTCTTTCATTTTCTATTGTTCTAGATAAAATTTCAAGTACTATATTAAATATATCTGGAGAGATTAGACAGCTTTATCTTGTTCCTGATTTTAGTGGGATTGCTCTAAGTTTTACTCCATTTAATTTGAAGTTGGCCATATGCTTATTATATATTGCCTTTCTTATGTTTAGTTATGTCACCTGTATCCTTATCTCTCCAAGACTTTAATCATGAAGGGGTATCAGAAATTTTCAGATGTCTTTCTGCATCTGATGGTATGATCATGTGTTTTCTCTCTTTCAGCCTGTTTATAAGGTGGGTTACATTAACAGATTCTGATATGTTGAACTATCCCAGCATCTCTGGGATTAACCAGACTTGACCATGGTGGATGATCTTTCTAATGTTATCTTGGTTTACAAATATTTTATTGAGAATTTTGGCATTAAAGTTCATGAGTGAGATGGATCTGTAATTCTTTTTATTTTTGACTCTGTGGTTTAGGCATCAGGGTGACTGTGGCCTCACAACATGAATTTGGCAATGTTCATTTTGTTTCTATTTTGTGGAATAATTTGAGGAATATTGATATTAGCTCTTCTTTGAAAGCCTGGTAGAATTATGCACTAAACCATCTGGACCTTGGAGTTTTTTGGTAGGAAGATGGAGAATTTTAGTGACTGCTTCAATTTCCTTAGTGATTATAGTTCTACTTGATCTTGATTTCACTTTGGTAAGTGGTATCTATTTCTTTTAGATTTTCCAATTTCATAGAGTACAAGTGTTAGAAATATGACCTAATGATTCTTTGAATTTCTTCAGTGTCTGTTGTTATACCCTTTTCTTTTTTGAATTTGTTAATTTGGTTATTCTCTTGGTGCATTTTAATTTGGAAAAGGGTTTGTCTATCTTGTTGATTTTCTCCAAGAACCAACTCTTTGTTTCACTGATTCTCTGTATTGTAGACTTGTTTCTATTTTGTTGATTTCAGCCTTCTGTTTGATTAGTTCTTGCCATCTCCAAGTTCACTTGCTTCTTTTTGTTCTAGCATTTTTCAGATTTCTGTTAAGTCTCTAGTATGAGAACATTCAATATTTTATGAATACACTAAGTGCTATTATCTTTCTTGTTTGTACCACTTTCATTGTATTCCATAAATTTGAGTTGTTCGTTCATTTTCATTGAATTCTTAGAAGTCTTTAATTATCTTTCTTTATTTCTTCCTTGAGGTAGTTGTAACTCAGTAGGGAACTGTTCAGTTTCTACAAGTTTTCAGGCTTTCTGTTGCTTCTGTTGTAGAAGTCCAACATTTATCCATGGTGATCTGGTAAGATACAATGTTTATTTCAGTTTTCTTCTATCTATTGAGACTTGCCTTGGGGCTGAGTGTATAATCAACATTATTGAAGTTTCCATGGGGTACTGAGAAAAAGATATATATGTATGTGTATATACATATATACATATACATATACCCATACCCATACACACACACACACACACACACACACACACACACACACACACACACACACACACACATATATATATTAAACTATCTTGTAGATATCTGTTAGGTCCATTAGAGTCATAATGTTTTTTCCCATCATTTTTCTGTTCAGTTACTGTCTGGATGACCTGTTGATTGGTGAGAGTAGGAGATTGAATTTTACTACTCGTGTGTGGGGTCTGATGCATGGTTTGTTTTAGTAATGTTTCTATTACAAATGTTGGTGGCCTTGCATTTGAGGTATAGATGGTCAGAATTGAGATGTCATCTTTATGGATTTTTTCTTTGATTAGTTTAAAGTGTCTCTCCCCAACTATTTTAATTTTTATTCGGAAATCATTTTGTTAAATATTAGAATGGCTACACCAGCTTGCTTCTTAGGCTCAGTTGTATTGAAAAATCTTTTTACAATGCTTTATTCTGATTTAATGTCCATCTTTAGTGGTGAGATATGTTTCCTGTATGCAGCAAAATCATTAATTCTATTTTTTATTCATTTTTTTTCATTTATCAGAATAGTCTTTTTATTTTAATTGGGAATTGAGTCCATTCATACTGAGGATTATTATTGAGTAGTGTTTGTTCATTTTTGTCAGTCATTTTGATGTTGGTAGGGGTAGAGATTGTGTGTGTGTGTGTGTGTGTGTGTGTGTGTGTGTGTGTGTGTGTGTGTGTGTGTTTCCCTTGCTTTTGCATTTGATGTTGCACAATAATTTATTTCCTGTATTTTCTTTGGTGCCATTCACCTCCTTGTTTTGGAGATTTCCTTCTGGTACCTTCCATCGGGCTGAATTTGTGGAGAGATAGTTTAAATTTTGTTTGTCATGGAATATCTTGCTTTTTTCGTTTATGGTGATTGAGCTATTTACTGGGTACAGTAGTCTGGGTTGGCATATGTGGTTTCTCAGAGACTTCAAGACATCTGTCCATGCCCTCTTTATTTAGAGTCTCTGAGAAGTCAGGTGTAATTTTAATAGGTCTGCACTCATATGTTACTTTGCCCTTTTCCCTTGCACATTTTAATGTTCTTTATTTATTTTGGACATTTACTGTCTTGACTATTATGTGGCAGGGGGACTTTATTTATTTGGCCTTCTGGACACTTCAAGTACATGTATAGGCACCTCTTCCTTTTGGCTTGGAAAATTTTATTCTATGATTGTGTTGAAAATATTTTTTGGGACTTTGAGCTGGGATTCTTATTCTTTTTTTTTTTTCTCCCATTTTCCTTGTGCAAGTATTACAGATCCAGAGGAAAAAAAGTATCCTGACTTGTCAAGAAGTCAGGGTATACATGCAAGTGTTAAAACTCCAGAAGGAAAAGTATCCTGTTTTGTTTGGAATTCAGCCTATACTGAAGCTGTGAAGGAAAGGTATACTGGATATCTACAGCTTTGGAGGGAAAAGTATCCTGTTTGTCAGGAAGTCAGGCTATAACTGTAAAGTTGGTATGATAGATACCCACAGCTGTGAGGAGAAAGTTTTCCTGAATTGTTGGGAAGTCAGGCTATACCTACAACTGTCAAGAGAGGTATCCTTGATACCTACATCTGTGAGAAGAAAGGTATCCTGACTTGTGGGAAGTCAGGTTATACCAGGGTGTGTTGCCTTCACTGGCTCTTGGTTCAGGGTCAGGGTGCTAGAGTTCATGCTCAAGAACTGCTTGGTTTCCTGCTCAGGAATTCGTTTGGTTTTTTGCTCAGGGATAAGTTGGTCTCATGTTCAGTTGGTCAGGGGCAGAGTTGGCTCTCATTTCAAGGCCCAAGTGAATTTTGTTGACTGGCCCATTTTAGCCTCTTTGCTCTAGTTTCAGGGCCAGGGTGTATATCTTTCACTGGCTCTGGTTCCAGGGCCAAAGTGTTTTTCTTTGGCTCTGGCTTCAGGGTCAGGATGTGTTTCTTTGGTTCTGGTTTCAGGACTTAAGTGTTTCTTTCACTAACTCTTTTTTTCAGGGCTAGGGTGTGTTTCTTTCACTGGCGCATGGTTTAGGGTCAGGGTGCTAGAGTTCATGCTCAAAAGCTGGTTGGTTTCCTGCTCAGAGATTCATTCATTTTCATGTTCAAGAAGAAGTCAGTTTCATGTTCAGTTGGTCAGGCACAGATTTGGCACTGTTTTCAGAGTCAAACTGTTTCTTTCACTAGCCCTTTTTACCCTTTTAGCTCTAATTTCAGAGCCAGGGTGTATTTCTTTCACTGGCTCTGGTTGCAGGACCAAAGTGTTTCTTCGGTTCTGATTTCAGGGATAAAGTGTTTCTTTTACTGGCTGGGTTTTCAGGGCCACGGTGTGTTTCTTTCACTAACTTCAGTGCAGTGCCTTTGTGGGTTTCTTTGTCTGACCCTTTTACCATATACATAGGTTTGGTCTTTTCATAGTGTTCCAGGTTTCCTGGATGTTTTGTGTAAAAAACATTATAGATTTAATAATTTCGTTCACCGATGTATCAGTTTCTTCTATGGTATCTTCTATGCCTGATATTCTCTTTTCTATTTCTTGTATTCTGCTGCATCTGTAGTTACCGTTCACATCCCTAGATTGTCCATCACCAGGGCCTTCTCATTTTTTGCTTCCTTAATTGCTTCAATTTTCACTTTCATGTTGTCAAATTTCATTCATTTCCTCATTTTATTTGTATTTCTCTGTATTTCTTTAAGTGATTTTTCCCATTTCCCATTGAAGTTCCTCTATCATCTTCATGAGATTGGATTGGAGGTCATATTCTCTTGCTTCAGCTGTGCTGGAATAATCAGGACATGATGTAGTAGAATAGCTGGGCTCTGGTGGTAATATATTGCCTTGGCTAATTTTGATTGTCTTCTTACCCTACCTCTACTAATTGGGTTTGAAGTCATTGCAGGTTTAGGTGCTGATAATGACTTTATCATTGCTAGAAGGAAATTTTTTGTTAGTTTACCACTTGGTTTCTATTTCCTCTCTGGTGTTTTTCCCTGAGAGGTTCTGGTGATAGGTTCACCAGGGTATTTTCACTGAGGTTATTACATCTTGCATGGCTTTTGTGATTTTGGGTCCAATGTTGCCTCTGGGGTTCCAAATGCCAGTGGGTCTTCTGAGATCCTTAGCAAGGTGTGGCCTCCAGTCAAGTGGAAGGATCTTGCCAAAATTGTGGACTGGGATATGGAGCACAGTTGGGGGCTGTTTGGCTGGCTTTACAGGGTGTTAGCTCGAAGTAGGTTCTGACTTACGTGGGGTTCCTAATACTAGCACAGCCTTCAGTAAAGCACAAGTCCTCTGCCAGAGTTCCAGCCAGAACATGAAGCCTGGGAGAGAGGATGCAGTCTGAGGATCTTTGGCAGGCTGCAAGGAGCGTTAGCTGGTAATGGCTGGTATATTATCTGGTATTCCTAGTGCCTGCATGGCCTCTGCTAAACAGAAGTATTCTGATAGCATTGTGGCCAGGATATGGAACACAGGGAAGGTGGTTCTTGGCAGCTGTTAAGTGGGTTTTATAGAGTATTAGTAGGTGGTGGGCAGTGTTTTACTAGGGGTCTCATGTATAGGCCTGGCCTTTGGGAAAGCACAAGCCTTCTTCCAGTGTTTCAGGCTGGAATATGGAGCCTAGGAGTGCAGGTGTTTTGAAATCAATAAATTCTATTCCATTGCAAATTTTATAGTAAGAACTCCCATAACAGAAAAAGTTTGTATAAGAGGTTATTTTGCAGAAGAATTTTCTGAGGATTGAGGTACAGTCCAAAAAAATTACAATATGCATAAATGAACACATGCATATAGGGCAACTGAGGTTCAAGAACAAAGGGAGTGACAGCCATTTGGCATAATTCATTATTATTTTTAACTCTTGGATTAACTCAAGCTATGTAACTCTGACAGTGTAAAAGGATATAAGCAGTGTCTTCCCGTACAATTTCTCCCTTCTCTAAGTGATATGGGCCCTGTACATAAAGTATATTAGCAGTAGTGGGTAGGTGCTGAAGTTCCTGTTCTAGAGAGGAAAAATATAAGGCAGACTCATGCATCAGCTGGCTTATTTCCTTCTGTAATAAAAACAGGCAGGCCAGAGTAAGCAGAAGAATAAGTAACAAAGAAAGGATGCCTGAGAGTTTTCATCAAATGTTTCTGTTCCTGTAGTAATAAGAAACAAAACAGGCAGTGAAGATAACATTAAAGCAATTTCTATAAACAACATAAACAAAATCTGAAACAATATTTTCAGGTTTATAAAATAATTGTAAAATACATGAATCACAACAGCAAGTTCTACCTGTTGAGCTCAGGGAAAACAAGTATTAATAAATTGATGAATATCTTATCTATGAATCCTTCCTAATCCATTAGATAAGCCATAAATAAAATAAGTTTATGCTGGTGGAATGAGAGAAGTTAGATAATTTTTATGATTACAAATTCAGGTCATATGAGAAAACCTCTCTCTTGCCAACTGGATAATGATTTCCTATCTTTCCACAGTAATCTGCACATGATTTAAAAGTCCATACAATTCTTTAATGCACTTAAACACTGGTTTTTCTTCAAGGTTATATAGTATAGCAACATTCAAGTCTGTAAAATTTTTTGACATTAGATATTGTGCTGGTTCAGTAATTGAGCAAGAGAAGCAAGGAAAGCTGATATGGTATGAATAAGTCCATTTCAAAGTTTTCTCCTCTGTGCTGTAATACCTGTATGAGCCAACTTAGTTAGGAAAATAAGTACATTTAAAGGGAGCCAATGATCCACAGGATCCACAAATGCCTCTAGTAGTCTGGATTCAAATACCTGTAGTTCTTACTTTGCCTCTAGAGGTAATATGTGAGGACCAACCAATGATGTCTCTCCTTTTGCAGTTTCAAATAGACTAGTTAGTGCATCATTAGGTACTCCTAAAGGAGGACATAGCCAATTAATACCCTCTAACAATTCCTAAAGTCATTAAGTGTTTTTCAGTTGTCTTGTCTAAAGAATTTTTGTGTTTGTGTGGTTTAGCAGCTGTTCTAGGAAGTGGTTTTCCTAAATATTACACAGTGTCTGATCATTGTTGCATTTTTTTTTTAAAGATTTATTTATTATGTGCATAGAAGAGGTTGCCAGATCTCATTCCGGATGGTTGTGAGCCACCATGTGGTTGCTGGGAACTGAACTCAGGACCTCTTGAAGAGCAGTCGGTGCTCCTAACCTCTGAGCCATCTCTCCAGCCCCTCATTGTTGCATTTTGGTACAATAATAAGTCCATTGCTTTATGTTTGTTTGTTTTCTGGCATATCATATGTCATATAATATATGAATTGGAGCTGTTCTTCTCTGGAGCAGGTAGATAGGACATAAGGCTAAGGGAAGGCCTGCTTCTCAGGCTTTAACACACTTCTTATGTAGTATTGACACATAGTAGAGGAGGTTGTCATGCCTTGAGACAATTCAGTCCATTGGTATTGGAGCAGAAGTATTTTATGTTTGAGTGAGGGAACACAAAAGGCAAAATGCATGATATCAGGATGAATAAGTATACTTTAAAAGCGATGTTTTAAATCCAAAACTACTGAAGGTCAATCTTTAGGAATATCTGTAGGCCTGAGTAAACCTGCCATTAGCCAATTAGTATTTTCTGGGCTTAGAGTGTATATCCATTCATTCCAACAGTTTACCTCTTGTGATATAATATCTGTGGGTAACAATTCAGTGGGGTAAATAAGTACTTTTGAAGCAGCAAAGGATCTACAGGATACACAAATACCTCTTTGGTCTGGATTGAAATAGCTGTAGTTAATTTTTGCCTCTATAGATAGTATGTGAATATATTCTAATTCCATCTCTCCTACTAGTGTTTAAATGGATTGGTTAGTGCATAATTAGGTGTTAAACTGTTCGATTTTGCTGAAGTTGCATTGAAAATACTAACCATACTTCATGAGGCCAGAAAGAAACTTGTAAGTAAAGTCAATTTTATCATAGGCTCTTCTAAATATTCACCAAAACGGAGAGAATTCAAGATTAGACTGATCATTAAATTACTCACCCCATGCTTCAGGGTCAGTTTCAGAATATGGAGCATATGTATGTAAAGGAGGCTGTAGTAATAATGGGACCTGGGAGAATGGAGCTGATAAATAAGGACAATTAAAATCTCATACAAGAGATAACTTTATTCATTGCCTGAGACAATTTACACTCTGCAGGTTAAGAAAGGTTACATGAGTGAAGTTCTCATGAGTTAAAGTTGTATACAATGATAGAGCAAACCACATGGGACAAAAATATGTTTTTCCATTCAGGCATATAAAGGGTAGGTCAAACATTTAATTCAGCAACACCACCAAGCAATAATGAGTAACCAGAACTCCAATCACATCTATCTGCACAAAAACACATTTCAAGAACAATTTCTGGATTTGAAGAAACTGAGGTCACAAGACTTTTGTTTCATTTTCTTGGAGTGTTAATATAAGTATTCAGAATTCTCCTCAAATGACTCCTTTCCAAGACCATGTCCGATAATAAATATAATTAATTTTATTTTCATTTTTAGAAAAAAAATAACATATAAGTGAAGAAAGTTCTTTTAAAAATATGGAGTCTCACAAACACACACACAGACACACAGACACACAGACACACACACACACACACACACACAATTGTCTTTGTACCATTTACATACCTGGTGCCCTAGGAAGCCAGAAGAATGCATCCTCTCTCCAGGACAAGGCTTTATAAGCAGTTCTGAGCCATCTGACGTGGGTGATTAGAACCAAATTGGGTACCCAACCGCAGCTTTACAAATGAGTCAAATTCTCAACATGCCAATATGTTATTATATTGTAGAAGATGAAGTTGTGCTATTATTGTTTCTGTCTTCCATCACTGGGAGGTGATGAAATTTCCTATATGATCTCTGAAGGATTGAATGCTTTTTATCCCTCTGTGAATAGACTCTGACCATTGCTTCTTATTGTAATTGTAAACACAGTTCTCTTAATGTGAATGAAGACAACAAAAGATTTAATTGTGTAGAGATGAGTCCAGATTATGTTAGGGAAAGTTCCATAATGTGATATATTCTTTTAAACATAATTTACTTTTACTTTATATTCATCAGTGTTTTGTTGGGATCTAAGTCTGTGTGAGGGTGTTGTATACCTTGAAAGAGGCCTACAGACAGTTGTGAACTCCCATGTTGATCCTGGGAATTGAAACTGTGTCCTCTGGAAGAACAGCCAGTGTTTCATTGCTGAGCCATCTGTCCACAACCCTAATTTTGGATTTTTCTGATAACATGTCATAGGATTTTGGCAATGAAACACCATGACCAAAAAGCATAATGGGGACAAAAGGGTTTATTTGGCCTAAACTTCCATGTTGCTTTTTATCACTGAAGGAAGTCAGGATAGAAACCTGAATGAGGCAGGAACTTGGAGATGATCCAGATGCCATGCAGGGTGGCTTCTTAACCCCATGGCTTGCTCAGCCTGCTTTCGTATACAACCTAGGATATCTCCCCATCAATCATTAATAAAGAATATGCCTTAGAGCCAGATCTTATAGAGTTTTCTCGATTGAGTTCCCTTTTTTGATAACTGTAGCTTGTTTGTGAAGTTGACATAGGACTAGCCAGTGTAACTGACCACTTTTCAACTTGACACACAAACATGGCACTATTATGCCACAACCTTTCCTTTCTCATTCATTCACAATATACTTCATTAGAAACAGATAACTTTAATAAAAGTCCCACAATCTTTATAAATTCATAGAAATTAAGTTTCTTTTTAAAAACAAGCAATCTAACTAAAAATTGAAAATCTGTTTAAAAATTCTAAGCCTTTCAAATATGGCTCATGGAAAAATCAAAATTAAATTAAATACTGTCTCTATGCAAGAGGAAGAAGCAAGGCAGTCCAAACCTGAAAAAAGCAAAAACAAAGTCTGACTGTATAAATTAACTCAACCTCTAGTGACTGGGATCCACGCAGAATCTTCAGGGATTCTCCAAAGGGCTTGGGTCACTTCTTTGGCTCTGTGCTCTTCAGTACACATAATTTCTAGGCCCTTACTGGTTCCACTTTACTACTGCTGACGGTCTTGGTTGACACCACATGGTACTGGCATCTCCAAAATGATGTATTCTGCGCCTGGTGTTCAAAGCTTTACCTGATTTATAAGGTTCAAGGGATTTTTCTCTACGAAAATCTAGAAAAGATGTATTCTTTCATGCCTGTGAAGATGACTTTATATATGAATGTTCTACCACATTAATAGACCTTCTCTCCTGTGTGATTTCTTTCATGTTGTTTAAGAACACTGAAATATTATATAAAGACTATACCACATTAAATACATTAATAGGTGATCTCCACCATTAATTCTTTCGTGAGTTGAAGATGACTGCTATAAGTGAATGCTTTACAACATTATGTTCACAGCCTTTCTCTCCAGTATGATTCTTTTATGATTGTGAAGAAGTTTTTCACAGCAAATTCTTTACCACATTGATTACATCCATATGGTTTCTCTCCAGGATGAATTCTTTCATGGCTATGACGATGAATTTTCTATGCAAATGCTTTTACAACATTGATTTCATTCAGAGTTTTCTCTCCAATATGACTTCTTTAAGGATTGTGAAGATGATTTTACATGTAAAGGCTTTACTACATTGTTTACATTCATAGGATTTCTCTCTATTATGACTTCTTTCATGACTGTGAAAATCACTTTACCGTGTAAAGGCTTTACCACATTAATTAGATTCATAGGATTTCTCTCCAACATGAATTCTTTCATGTCTATGAAGAGAACTATTCCATGCAAATCCTTTACCACATTGATAACATTCATAGAGTTTCTCTCCAGTATGTTTTCTTTCATGATAATAAAGATAATTTTTATGTACAAATGCTTTGCCACATTGATTACATTCATAGGGTTTCTCTCCAGTATGACTTCTTTCATGACTGTGAAGATGACTTTTACGTGTGAAGGCTTTGGCACATTGATTGCATTCATAGGGTTTCTCTCCACTATGAATTCTTTCATGACTGTGAAGATCACTTTTCCTTGCAAATGTTTTACCACATTGATTACATTTATAGGGTTTCTCTCCAACATGAATTCTTTCATGACTGCGAAGATGACTTTTACGTATAAAAGCTTTGCCACATTGATTACATTCATAGGGTTTCTCTCCATTATGAATTTTTTCATGACTGTGAAGATGACTTTTACATGCAAATGTTTTACCACATTGATTACATTCATAGGGTTTCTCTCCAGTATGATTTCTTTCATGATAGTAAAGATGACTCTTCTGTGCAAATGTTTTACCACATTGATTACACTCAAAGGGTTTCTCTCCATTATGAATTCTTTCATGACTTTGAAGATCACTTTTACGTGCAAAGGCTTTACCACAATGATTACAGTCATAGGGTTTCTCTCCAGTATGAATTCTTTCATGTCTGTGAAGAAGACTTTTCCACGCAAATGCTTTTCCACATTGATTACATTCATAGGGTTTCTCTCCACTATGAATTCTTTCATGACTGTGAAGATGACTTTTACTTGCAAAGACTTTACCACATTGATTACATTCATAGGGTTTCTCTCCAGTATGACATCTTTCATGACTGCGAAGATGACTTTTACGCATAAAAGCTTTACCACATTGATTGCATTCATGGGTTTTCTTTCTTTTATGACTTCTTTCATGAATGTTAAAAGCATTTTTACATGTATAGGATTTACCACACAGATTACATTCATAGGGTTTTTCTCCAGTATGAGTTCTCTCATGACTGAGAAGATGACTTTTTTGTGCAAATGCTCTACCACATTGATAAAATTCACAGGAATTCTCTCCAGTATCACTTCTCTCATGTTGTTTAAGAATACTGGGATATGTAAAATCTTTATCACATTGTTTATGTTCATACTGTTTCATTATAGTATTTGTTCTAGGTAATTGAAGGTATGTATGACATGCAAAGGCTTTATCAGTTCGATTATATTCATAGGGTTTAATTTTCAAATGTGTTCCTTGCTGTAACTGTAATGGGCAATCAGATCTAAATGTTTTATCATGTTGTTTACATTCACAGGATTCCTCCTCTTTATGGGTTCTTTTGCATGTTTCAAGATACCTGTGATGGTTTAACCCTTTAGCACATGAGTTACATTCATCAGTTCCTTTTACCATATGAGTTTTTACACTTCTTTGAAGACAACTGTAAGAACCCCAAGCTTTATGACACTGATTGCATTTGTAACATTTTCCTATAGTGGGAATCATATTACATGTGCAACATGAACCAGTACAGACAGAAGAATTTCCAAATTCCTTGTACTCATAAACCTTTTCTTCAGTGTAAGAATGTTGGTGTATTCCCAGGGATGCTGGAAATCCAATAAATTCTACACTTGATTCACAATCACACTGTCTACTCATAGTGGTAACTACTACATATCTTTTGATTTTTCTGGGTGAGAGAGAGGTACCTATCTTCTTTCCAGATCCCTTATGCTCACATGGCTTATATCCAGAGTGACAGATGATATACCTGTTAAAGGAACAATAACAAAAGGTTTTCACACTGCATTCACACAGTTTAACTTTTTGTTCCTCATAGAGATGTAGTACAGTGATTACGTGCTGTGGGTTGGTCTGTATGCCAAATGTGTTGCTCTGATTGGTCAATAAATGAAACAGATTGTCCAGTAGCCAGGCGGGAAGTATAGGCAGGCTTAACAGAGAGAATTGAGAGAACAGGAAGGTGGAGGGAGACACTGCCAGCCGCTGCCATGACAAGCAGTATGTGAAGATGCCAGTTAGCCACGAGCCATGTGGCAAGGTATAGATGTATAGAAATGGATTAATTTAAGATGTGAGCACTAGATAGCTGAGCCATTAGGCCAAACAGTTTAAATAATATAAGCATCTGTGTGCTTATTTTATTAGTGGGCTGTCGGACTGCCAGGGTTTGGCGAGACTCAGACAGAAAATTCTCCAGCTACAAATGGCACCCAACATGTGGCAAGAGTTTCTACCTAAAACCTGAGAAAAAAGATTCTAAAACAGAGCTAAAAACAGTTTCTAATTGTCTTTCTCAAGTTAGCAGCAGCCTGCGTGTTTGAGGTACTATGGCAGGTTCCTGGCATGTGTGCTTGACCTGCAGTATGGCGGGAATGAGGTCTCTGCAAGTGGCACATTAAGCTGGGCCTCTACAAGTGGCACATTAAGCTGGGCCTCTACAAGTGGCACATTAAGCTGCATGGTGGATTTAGCCTTTGGTAGTACAAAAAAAAAAAAAAAAAAAAAAAAAAAAAAGAGGTTTCTGGGCTATACGCTGCTTTAATAGAAGCATAGACCCACTATTTCTTTTTCTTTTCTTTTTTTTTTTTTTTTTTTGTTTTTTTTGAGACAGGGTTTCTCTGTGTAGCTTTGTGTCTTTCCTGGATCTCGCTCTGTAGACCAGGCTGGCCTCGAACTCACAAAGATCTGCCTGCCTCTGCCTCCTGAGTGCTGGGATTGAAGGCATGAGCCACCACCGCCCGGCTTAGACCCACTATTTCTAAGAGTTGATGGCTCCCAGAGCTGGCGTAAAATGTACCACCGCCATGTTGGGAAGCTGAAGTGGGTGGAACCAGCAGCCACAGCATTGTTTCAGTCCTAGAATGCTGCAGTTTAAAGCAACAGGCTCAATGTAGTAAAAAAATAAGCCACATAAAGATGGCTACCACACAGAGAATCTGGATTATGTTCTCTTTGATATTTATAACTAAAAAAAAAAAAAAATCATTTGATTACAAAAGCTGTTGAGTTATGCCAAAATGTATATTTTAAAGGTACCTTGACTTCAAAATTTGGATTTAAGGATATATTGCTTTGGAAAGGAGCCTCTGCTTTTGTTTCCACAGAAAGCAAGAGGCTATGGATTTGTTCCAGGTTAAGATACATCAGGTTTGACCAGCCAAGACCACCTGAAAGGTCTCCGATGACACCAAGGCCCAGATGATCCAACATTCAGAACCATTTCAAGGCAACTGGCTCAGATGATACACCCTCACGGACTATTCCATAATCCTAAAATTTTCTTTGTGTCCCCATAAGATACAGTGCCCCCTTCCAGCAGGAAGTAGTAAGAGAAGCTATGCCCAAATTCACAAATATACCAAGCTGGCTTTGGAGATGTGTAAAAGTTAAAACCTTTCTTTTTTTTGTTTTAAAAAAGGGGAAGTGCTATGGGATGGTATGTATGTTAAATGTGTTGCTCTGACTGGTCAATACATAAAACACTGATTGGCCAGTAGCCAGGCAGGATGTATAGGCGGGACTAAACAAGAGGAGAATTGAGAAAACAGGAAGATGGAGGGGGACACCAGCCTCTGCCATGACAAGCATCATGTGAAGATGCCGGTAAGCCACAAGCCATGTGGCAAAGTATAGATTTATAGAAATGGATTAATTTAAGATATAAGAACTAGATAGCTAGAAGCCTGAGCCATTAGGTCAAACCGTTTAAATAATATAAGCATCTGTGTGTTTATTTTATAAGTGGGCTGTCGGACTGCCGGGGTTTGGTGGGACCCAGAGAGGAAACGCTCCAGCTACAATTAAGGTTTCTCCACCATGACAACATTCTTGCATCTCATAAACTGACCTTTTAACTAAACTATGGTAACTCTCTACAAGTATAAGAGTAACACAAGCTTAACTAAGGGACAATTTGCTTATGAATGTTTTTGGACATACACTAATACTCTAGTTAATGTGAATACCTTTCCATCAGTTAAATGGAATGAAACTAAATGGAGTCATGGATCTCAAGGAATTATGATTGATAAGGTGACATTTGTTAAGGCATTGTTTCTTTGTCTTCTCTTTGACAGGAACACGTTGCAAGCACAGGTTAGCTATCTGAAATTGAGGTACATGATATTATAAGAATTTAATAATCATCACAAAGCTGTAATTATTTATACTGTTGGTTTTCATTAAATATCAGGGCACTTTAAAAGTTCTTCAGAGGCATTGTATCACCTTGTACATGAAAGGTATCACCTTGTACATGAAAATTACCTTCCATGTCTTCTAGAACTTTGACAATGTTCTCCAATATTCTGGTCTTCCCATTTGTAGCCTAAAATACAGTACCAGAAATGAATGATATATTACTGGAAATCATGCAAAATTTGAGTTATATTCAGTGAACCTTAGAACCATGCCTAATTTATATACCACATTCTTCTTTCACAGTAGAAATCACAGTGAAACAAATATACATAGAAATGCTTGTATCCTTAAGTTAGAAACTGAAGGAAAACTCACATTCTTACCTATAGCAATGAGGTTATCACAGGTTTCCAGCATCACATCTCTGTAGAGACTCTTCTGCCAAGGATCTAGCAAAGCCCACTCTTCCAGACTAAAGTTCACTTGCACATCTTCATAGGTCACTGCATCCTAAAAATCACATACACATGAAACTGAAATGGTAAGACTGAATGCTCTAAAATTATAATTCACTGGGAATATACTTACATAATTATGTGTGCTTGACAAATTTATTTCATATCACAGAATTTCAAATGCAATTAGCAAACCATTTTAGAGGGAATTGGAGAAAGAGGACCATGAATCTCAAGTTTAAGTCCTCTGAACAACATCTGGCATTGCAAGAGAAATGCTGACATATATAGACATTCAAACAAAGCAATAGTATTGAATAAACAACAGCAAACTTGTTTCAAAATTGCTGATATCAAAAAGGATGGACAATATGGGTATGGTGGTGCAAACTCAGGAGGCAGAGAAGTGAATCTCTATGATTTCCAGGCCAGCCTGGTCTATGCAGAGATTTCTAGGACAGTCAGAGCTATATAATGAGACCCTGTGTCAAACAAAGAAAAACATTAAACTCAAGGGGTTTACTCTAAATTCCACCAATGAATTAAACATACATTCCAGAAATGTATTTGGCTTTCAGAAAACTGGATGCCTCATTTAATCTCTAAGGCTAATATATTCCTATGGAATAATGCATTTTTATAAAGTTACTGACAGACATATAAAAATGATTCTCAAAAACTTTGTGAAGGAAAGGCTGATGTTAAACAATAAAAGAAAACAAACAAAAAATCTCAGAATATAAATATGGATCAACAGTTAAGATCAACTTTTGTTTTTGCAGAGGACCTGCATCAATCCCTAGGACTCACTTGTGGCTCCCAATACTTAGAACTCAATTTCAAGAAAATCCAGGGCTCTCTGACTTCAGTGAACACAAGCCACAATGTTACACCTGCATATATGTAGGAAAAATAATCATGCACACATTTCAAAAATTAAAATATATTAAAACAAGCAAAAAGATATGTTACACATCTGCATTGTAGTGATTCAGGAGATCAGTATTAATGTCATGAATGCATGCCATTCTGCTGAAAGAAAATGATACCTTCTGCTAAAGTTTAAAATTTAAAAAGTGGGTAAAGCTCAGCACAAGATCAAATGCTTCATATATACTAAAACCTAATTCTCATAGCCAAAAATATAAAATAAATACATCAGGGCAGAAAAATGTCATATCAAGGAAAAGCATTTGCTTCTATATTACCTTAAGCTATTCAAGGATGGAGTGTGTTTTGTTGGAAATGGAGTGGCTGCATGAGAAAGGCTGCTCAGTTTCAACTACAGAAAGTAGACAAGTGTGGTTGGAGTACAAACACTCAACACCCATCCCCAGAGACTATCATACTCATGGAAAGCTCCTGATCCTAGATATAGCATTTGCATCCTAATGAAAACCAGAAACCTCACACAAAGTCTCAAATATATCTTTGAAATTGGGAGATTTTTCATTCAACCCACCATTTTGACACAGTCCATGATAGGCTCACATTCAACCCACAATGTAAAATGCCTTTATTCTAGCCACAAAGATTCCTATATTCTGTAATACTACCCAAAATGTTAGAATGTACAGTTTAGTCAGGTGGCACACGCCTTTAATCCCAGCAGTCGGGAGGCAGAGGCAGGCGGATCTCTGTAAGTTCGAGGCCAGCCTGGTCTCCAAAGCGAGTTCCAGAAAAGGTGCAAAGCTACACAGAGAAACCCTGTCTCGAACCCCCCCCCCCCCAAAAAAAAAGAATGTAAAAAGTTTCTTCTGACACTGAAGACACTTTCTAGAATGTGTTTTCTTGTGAAATCAAAAAAGAAATTGGATTTTCTACTTAAGAATTAAGTACTTTGTTTTAAATTTTGCAAGGTGACTCAGATTTAAATAGTGCAAGGCATTTAACAGTTGAGGCAGAAAAGGAGCTGACCCAAGTAAGACAAAACATACAGAGTGCCTATATAGATGGATTAGATTTCACAACTGAGTATATTTTGGTAATTTTCTCTTCTACCCATTCCCCTACTGGGCTTATTATGCAAAGGGAAGATAGTGTTTTAGAATGGATATTTTTAGCTCATAAACAGAGTAAAAAGTTAAAAACCTGTAGGGAAAAGATTTCTTAATTATTTATAGAAAGAAGACTTCATCAATTGTGAGGAATGGATCCAGCTGAGATTGTAGTACCTTATACTTATGTTGAAATTATGCAATTATGAGTAGTTAATGATGACTGGCAAATATCCTGTAGTAATTATTTAGGAGAAATTAAGAATAAATATCCCAAAAGTAAAAGAAGTCCGTTCATAAAAATAACTGAATGGGTTCTTCCCAGCATGGTGAGTCGAGTGCCTATTTCTTCAGCTCTTACATTTTGTGCTGACCCAAGTAAATTAGGAATGGCTGGTTATAAAGCAGGAAACATCAGTAAAATAATTCAAAGTCCATATGCTTCAGTTAAAAAATCAGACTTGTATGCCATTCTAATGGTTTTATTAGACTTTAATAAATTTCTTCATATAATTATTGATTCTCTGTAGTCAGAAGTTTTCCTGTGTCCCACCCAGGCCCACAGTCAGGACTAAAGTCTTTCACCCATGTCCTGCAGCCCCTTGGTGGCAAATAAACACACAGAGGCTTACATTATTTACAAACTGTATGGCTTATGGATCAGGCTTCTTGTTAGGTAGCTGTTATAACTTAATCCATTTCTACTAATCTGTATGTTGCCAAATGGCCATGGTGTTACCGATTTGCTGGTATCTTGTTGCTCCTTGGCCAGTTGGCTGGCATCTCTCCACTCTCCTTTCTTGTCTCTCTCCAGTTCGAAAGTAACCTTATTCTGCCTCACCATTGTCCAAACAGCTTTATCAATCACTCAGAGCAACATATATTCACAGTGTACAGAAAGACATCCCACAGTAATTCTCAATATGCAGAAGGGGTTGTATTACATATTGAAACTGCTGAACTTATTCCTGATAATTCAAAATTAACTTTATTATTTATACAACTACAACAGGCAATCTGAGAAAGGAACTGCCCACTTTATTATTACCCATATTTGGTCTCATACTGGATTGCCTGGGCCATTAGCAAAAGGAAATTTTAAAAAATTGATCAACTATTAATAGGAAATGTATTAGAGGTTCAGAATTTTATTTTAAAAATCATGTTCATAGTAAAGGCTTGAAGGATAAAATTTCCATAACCTGGTGACAAGCTAAAGAGATTATAAAAAACTGTCCCAATTGTTCTTTGTATAACCAAATTCCTTTACCTGCAGGAAGTAATCCTAAGGGTGCTCAAAGAAATGAAATTTAGCAAATGGATGTATTTCATTTAGCAGAATGTGAAAAATTAAAATATGTTCATCATACTATTGATACATGCTCTGGATTTCAAAGGGCATCTGACTTAAGTTCTGAAAAGGGTGATTCTGTATTTACACATTTATTCGAGACAATGGTTGTAATGGGTATACCAATACAAACTAAAACTGATAATGCTCCTGCTTATGTTTCCAATGAAATGAAACAATTTTTTGCATATTATAACATAAAACATATTACAGGAATATCATATAATCCTAAAGGACAATCAGCTACTGAAAGATTTAACTGGACTCTAAAAGAGCTTCTTATAAAACAAAAGGGGGATATGAGGACTCTCTGAAGTAAATTACATAATGTTTTACTAACTAAATTTTTTAAATGCTAATGAGACAGGGACAACAGATGCTGAAAAGCATTGGACCATAGAAAAACACTGCTTAAGTAAGTCGGCTTGTGTCCTACAATGATGCCTTGACAGCTATATGGAAAATGGGAAAGGTGTTATGATGAGGCCCGAGGTTATGATTATGTTATGAATACCATCAAAGTTGACAAAAGTTCTAAAAACCTTTTAAATGCTACAACAACTTTGTTCCTTGCTACATAATCTGTGGTAACCGTTGAGGTAACAGGGACTGATCATGCTTACTGGGCCTATTTTCCCAATTCTCCAATTAACAGAGGAATAAGTTGGGGAGATATGGATACTCCTGATGTGGTTAATGAATCCTCTTGGCTACCTGGTTCTTATGACCACAGAGGAGCTGCTAAACCTGAGGAAGAGGGTAAGAAGTTTACAAACTATACTGTGAGGATGCAAGGAATTCCTATTTGTATGGGTAATGGGATTCACCACCTAAATATAACTTTTCAATTTTGGCTATCTTTAGTTAGTCATAGTACTGCCCAGAATTTTCATGATAAATTTTACATGTTTCATCCATCTGCTTTTAGAGGACAGGAGATTAATGCTGCTAGGTCCATAAATCTACCATCTTGTGAGATGTGGCTTACCAACAAGGATTCTGACTGGGTACATTAGCAACAATGTAAAGGTGAGAAACCTCGAGTGCTTATTAATATCTCCCATTGACATATCATTGATTGGAGCCTTTATGGCCTTCCTTGAGGAAAATATTCTCATTCAAAGTTAAGATGACAGAGGTATAGTTTGAATGGAATTGTGGAAATTAGTTCTAACATCAAGTAACCTATCCAATGACAATAGCAACAATGACATGGAGGTGGAATGTCAGGGTCCATGTTACAATTTGGCAATTCAGTTCAGACTAATTTGTGGAAATTGCCAGGTGCCTTACACCTTCTTAAACTTTGGAAAGTTAAATGTTTATGATGGTAAGTATACTTTATCTTTTAGATTGAATCAAAGTCACACCTTAGTAGCATGTGTACCATTACCTTATATATTATTGAAAGAGCTACACAATGGTACCTTAACAACTATAGAATCACTATATACAACAATAGAATATAACTATTTATAAATATATAGTGTAAGTATAGTATTGTATTTTGAATGTTTTACTCTCCATACCTGTATTAATGTTAGCATGTTATTGGATGTTACTTCTGAAAGATATATGTTCTTAGAGCAAGGCCAGCAATCTGGTTATCAGTGAAGTTTTTGAGGCTATGGTAAGACTCACCTGTGCTGATTCTAGTCCAGGAGCTCCCAGAGAGAATGTTAAAAGAACATGTCCGACGACTGGACTGATTATTGCTATAGTTATGAGTGTTGGTGATCTCCTACTTGGGGCCCCATTCTACACTCAGGTCTCACTACTCCCATTCTAGACCCTGCCCCTTCAAAAAGCCCACCAACCAGCAGATCCTCCTCTCAGAAAGCCAGCCAAGGGTCATTTCTTCCCCCTAGGGGTGCTCAAGATCATGCCTGCAGGCTACTTAAGACCTGGTAGCCATATTTACCACATGAATCCACTCTGAGATGATTTTTCACTCTTACATTCTCCCCATCCCCCAATAAACCTCTTACACTAACTCTGTTGTCCCTGGCATGTTTTCTTAGTGGTATACTTTGCAAGGGCCCACAAAAAAGTACCCACTTTGCCTTTTTACTCTCTAAGCTCTCCTGGCATTTGGTCTGGCTATGGTGGGATTCTAGCCACAACAGATGCATGCTCTTTGTGTGTTCCTGTCTACTATCCCACTCTAAACTGCATAAATGTTCCATCCTTACATTTCCTACTATGTGGGAGTCAGAGATACAGAGGCTGGGTGCTTCATACCTAGAACATGCCTGTTCTCCCTTACAATGTTTGATGAGCTGTCCCTCAGTGAGAGACATGCCAGCTCCCGGCAGCACGCCTATTTTCTCTAAAAAGATGGATGGTTGTAAAAGAACTTCCCTTGGGTGCTTGCATTAAATGTAGCAAATCCAGTCATAGAGCAGAAAAAAACTTCCTTTCACCTCAACTGCTGCCAAGACCCTGTCCAGACTGTGGAGAAGCAGGACACTGAGGGACCATGCTTTGCCAAGACAAGACGCCTGCATGTTCCTGGGGAAAGGGTGCTGCTACTGTATCAAGAAATCTGGCCTGGTGGAAACTAACATCGAGTCACTCCACAAACTGTCTGAAGAACTTCATCACTATGACCAGGGCCCATCTCCATTGCATTCTTTCTGGCAGTCTTCATGCTTCCCACAGCTAGCCTTGTTCATAGGGTCAGTGGTAATAAACCTTTTTTTTCCTCCTAGCAATGTGCCTTCTCTTCCTCCCAGAATGGATTCCTGAGGTCTCAGGTGGTGGTTAATCAAGATGCTTCTTCACCTATACATCCCACATGGTCCCATGCCAACAGAAAGTACCCATATTTGAACTGGTGACTCTATACCCCAAAAGATCAGGATGTTTGGCTGGAACCTGCATTCCTGGCTATCCACACCCTGGCCTTTCATAAAAACGACCAAAAGACCAGTAATGCATAGTTGGCAGCTGGAGGCTCCTCCTCTGAAGCTGCCTGTGGCCCAATGCCACCCTAAAGCATTATACTTGGGCACAAATCCAGTTTGTAGGAGAAACATCATCACCCAGCACCTACAGGGTATTTAAGCTCCCTCCTTTTAAATTAGCCATGTGAGTCCTCTCCTGCCCTCCCGAGAGTCACCCAGAAGTTGCATGGCTCTGTTCATTAAACCTGGATTTATTAAATTAGCCTGATCAGACTTCTTATACTGGCGGCAGAGGATATCCAATAACCATGGATCCAAAACTCATCAATGGGAATTATTTCATTGACTGCTACTGTTACAACAGCCTGAGTAGTCCTTCATAAAGAAACTTAAATTGCTGAATTTGTTAGCGACTGGCATCAGATTTCTACAAAACTTTGGGCTCAGCAGAATTAAACAGATGGTGACAGTGTTAGTGAAACAGCAGACTTGATGCAAGCTGTGTTACTTTTAGGAGATCAGTTAGAGACTTAAAGGGGACAGATTCAGTTAAAATGTGTTGGTAATATTAACATTTAATTGTATTTCACCTACTGTATTAAATTTAAAGAAAGCAAGTATGATTGGGATAAGGTTAAAATGCCATTATTGAGTCACCCTAATGGCTCTCAAATGACTTATGATTTACAACAAGAAATTAAGGAAATCTTTTCAGTTAAGCTACCTGACGTGTCTGGAATGGATGTCATAGAATGCCTTGCAGACACCATACCTTCATTTAACCCTATGAATCATTTGGATAAGTTTTGTATTCTGGCAATTGTTATACTTATTTTTGCTATAATAATTTTAACACTTTTCAAATATATTCTGACTTATGTACGTGAGACTATCTTCTGCATAGCTGCATAACCTTCAACGTAATTAAATTAGCTTAAACAAAGGGGGGGGGATATAGGAATTTAGCAGAGTCACTGTATTTGGGGTAATATTTGAATGAACAACCAGTTCTCAGAAGTACTTTGACCTTCAAGAATCCTTATGGAAAGCAGTGACTGTTTTCCTGAAAGGGCTTTGCAGCCATCCCCTGACTTTGGTCACAAGATGCCTCAAGCACACCTGGGCCTCTTATATTATCGAGTATTGCACATAATACAAAACTAGAGTCACAGAGGCAAGTGATGCTTTCCTTCAGTCAGACATGTAAATTAAGATTAGGGACCTTGTATGAGGAAATACTTTGTCTAACTTTCAGTAAATATACCTTTGTATGGCTGTACGGGTTCAGTCTATCAGAAGAGACTGGGCCTTCTTGCTGCAACACGGGTCTTAAAATTTCAGCTTAGGAGTATCTTCTTTCTTCAACCAACATGGGCTACACAGTGTACTCTGACACTCTATATACCTACTTAAGTGGTAAGTAATAACCAAACAACAGACTAAATGTTTGGTCAAGACAGTCTATGAGTCTTTAATTTAGCTGTACTTGTTTTCACAGGATACAGGAACAATACAATGTAGACAATGCCAAAATACTACACAAAACATCTATCATAATTACTGCTCTGCTGCTGTGAGGAAACACAATGACCAAAGTGACAGTGATAATGCAAGGCTTTTTATGTTGGGACTGGATTACACAGACAGAGGATTAGTCCATTATCATCATGAATGGCAGCATCAAGGTAGGCAAGCATGGGGCTGAGACCAATCTCCTGATACAGACAGGCAAGTAGAAAGAAACATTGCTTTGGCTTTTGAAACCTCAAAGCACACCTACAGTGACACACCTTAAACAAAGAAGGTAAAATACCTGGAAGACAATGCTTGGCTTCCATTGTTACAATTTGTGTGAAGACTCATGAATGGACTCAATTTGAGGCCACAGAATTCTTTCCTATATTACCTTGTTGTATGGAGCCTACATGTCTAAGCCATAGTTACCATCACCTCCTATATTCATGCTAACCTAATTAAAAAGTTCTATTAAGGAACAGGCACAACAGTGCACATTTAAACCTTGAGAAGTGTGGGTCCAACCAGGCCTTGTGTCTGATGGAGGACGGAAGCATCATAGCAGAGAGCTGGACTATCCTTGCCAACAAAGTATCCCTGTGGTTTGCTGCCCTCTTGCCTATTATGTCAATAGAACATTATGAAAACACAGAATTTATAGAGTTAACAGAAGTTGAATATAAAGTCTAATAATTTATGCTATCAACAACATTAAACTGATGACATAAGAACATTATGAATTTAAAACATGATCAAGATCGACCATATAGCACACTAAAGACATCATCTGACTTCAAAAGTTCAAGTGCAACTACCATAAAGATTGTACTGTCTGGGAAAGAATAAAGAGATAACAGAACTTTGGAGCAAACAGACAAAAGAACACAACTGAAATACAGTCACTGTTGAAAAATGAGACCAGTATACCCAGTATGGCCTTACTAACACAGGTGACTGGAACACTGTGTCATTTATATGCAAATGTATTAGTAACACAGATTGTAATATCTGTGCAAAATTAACTTCAGTAGGATGCTACCACTGCATGTTAAGTGGGAAGAACAGAACTTCTGGAAGCCCCCAGAGAAACTAGGCCTTTGTGAGATAGCAAGTCTGCCTTCCATGGAGACAATAAGATCAGGAGAGTTGTGCTCATGGCATGGTGAGGTCAAAAATAAGCATTTCTATTCTCAAGGGCTCCTGTTCCTCATGCTTTGAGGGAAGGCATGACAGGAACTCAAGCAGCCCAGGAACCTGGAAGCAGGAGCTGATACAGAGGCCATAGAAGGTGCTGCTTACTAACCTGCTCACCATGGCTTTCTCAGCTTGCTTTCTTGTAGAACCCAGGACCACCAGCCCATGGGGGGCTCATCCACAATAGGCTGGGCACTTCCCAATCAATTACCAATTAAGGAAATGCCCTAAGGCTTGCCTGCATGTAGATCTTATGGAAGTATTTCCTTAATTGAAGCTCTCTCCCCTCAAATGACTATAGTTTGCATCAAGTTGACATAAAACTATCAAGCACTCTGATGATTTACATTAATTGGATTAAATGGGAACACAGATGAGTGACCTCTCAAGTTGGGGAGAACAGAAAGGAGCTGCTAGAGCCTAAGTCCTGCTGGATTGAACTCCTGGGACAAGAGGAATGTAAATGCATTCTGTTGTTAGTACTTCTGTTTGATTAGGCAGTCTTTAGCCCAACTCTTCAGGAGACTTTTAAACAATATATCAAGCCGACTAGTGACACATGCCTGTAATCCCAGCATCCAGACTAGCATGGGCTGCACAGGGAGGTGCAGGAGATCAGGGACAGCAAAGCAGAATTCTGTCTCAAGCAAGATGATTTTCTGAGGTGCTAGGATGGGATCCAGAGCTTTCACATGCTTGGCTAGGTATTTTACCCCTGACCTACATACCCAAAACCCTTCTTCCATGCATGGTGGCTTACATGTCACACACATGTGGAAGTCAGAGAATAACTTGTCAGAGTCATTTTTTTTCCATCAGGTGGGTCCTGGGGATTGAACTCAGGCTCAGAAGCAAGCACCTTAATCACTTGTAGCTATCCTACTTTCATAGGTTATGACATCTTCTGTGGTTTTGCTGTCAGGGACAAAGTCTGCTCATGTAGTCCTGACTGGTCTGGATCTCTATGCAAACTCTAACAAAAATTTGCTTCCCTCCTTCTGCCTCTGCCAACTGAGTCCTGATATTATACTGTGCCCCACCACACACAGCTTGTTATGTTTGGGGTGGAAATAGTCTCAAGTAGCTCAGGTTGGCCTCAAGTTCAGTAAATAGCTGAGGGTCATCTTCCATTTTCATCTCTACCAAGCTACATTCTCCAGGTAGTGATATTTAAATAGCAAACAATGAGGCTGGGTACAGTGACACACACTTTTAATATTAGCACCAGGGAGCCACAGGCAATCGTGCTCTACATAGTAAGTTCCAGGCATGTGAGCATGAATTAGTAAGATCGTTCTAGGAAGAAAAAAAACAGCGCTGATAATAATTTTTAGGATTGATTGTTTCTCAAATATTTAATGACATTTCTTTATAGTGCATATGTGCCTTTGTGAACACAGATTATAATGTAGGTGAGTGAGTTACCCACGTTGGGTACTAAGTTGCTGCTACAATCATTACCTGGCTGTCCCCCCAAAAGACCACAATACCTGTGGTTCAGTAAAGGGTAGGGAGAAGAACTCCTCCAAAGATGGTCTCAGGGAACAGAATCTGCTTTACTGCATGTAAGCAACTACTTATATAGTGGAAGCCTATCAACTCTGATTGGTTAGCACATTACATTCGATTGAAACATGAATGCTCATACATCCCACCTGGGTTTCTATGCAGACGAGGCACATAAAAGAGACATGGACCTTGCAGATATGTTAGCAGGCCAGCTATTGGCTACTCATGCAACTTTATAATTCAATGTACTGACTTCAGGGAATATTCAGAAGCATGATGGGCCATGCTTGTTACTTAGAATCATAGTGTATGAGGTAGGCTAACTACCAGGACATGTCTGCATTTTGTCCTACAATTTCCCCCTCTAAATCATTTCATTTTCTTGAGTGCAGAGCCTCAAGATCAACAAGCATGATATGCCAACAGTGCCACTGACAACTAAGCTGGTGACTGTTCCCTCAGCTCCCTTTAAATATCTATTTTGTATTGCCTAAAAGGGATCATGAAGCATGGGGTGAGGAATTTGATAATCTATCTAATCTTAAATTCCCTAAATTTCCTAGCAAGAACTTATAAGAACCTATGAAAATGCTAACTTTACATACTAGGCAAGCCAGGGCATGACAGGAAAAAGGACTTCATTTGCCAATTCTTTCTCAACCTCATGAGCTGCTCTTGGTATTTCCAGTGGTATTTCATCAAAATCAAAATGCCTAATACCTAAGTTTGCACCAACCAATTTACTTAAAGCTCTACAATGAGACAGCATTGAAGAATCCTTGCACATATCTTAAGAGGAATGAAAGAACTAGAGCTATTTGGATCCTGACTAAAAATCGGCTACTCATTTCTACCTGAATGTGGAAAACAGAAGGTGGAGTCATATGCTATTAATGGTGATTATATAATGCCAGGACAATGATTGACAGCTCATGGATGGGTCAGAGTTGCAAATGGTACCTTTGTTACAACTGTTTACAATTGTATACAATTGATAAAAAGACTAGAATGCAGAAGGTGATCAGTGGCTAAAGATGTCTTTCCCTTCCAAGTTTACCCTGCTGGAGCCAAGTATCTTCACATTCCAGCACACTGAGCATCTGGTAATTTCAAAGCATAAGCTCCTGTTTATTTGCATCATCTTACTTATGAACATGAAGATAGCCATGACAGTTATGACGAGAATTCTATAGTGACCTTTGCTTTTAAGCTTATCAAATATCATTGAGTGAGTACTTTTTGACTGCCAGGTTTATGTCATTAAAAAAATAAAGTTAAGTAAAAACCATCTTCCAAGGGTACTGGCTCATCAGCGTCAGAAATCTACAGTGCCTGCAGAGAAAACTCAGCTGTCAAGACTGTGCTACTTTGTAGAGGACCTGAGCCTGGTTCCCAACACCCAGGATGGTTATATCACAAGCTTACAGCTCCAACACACCTGACCCTTCTTCTTGTGTCAGAGAGAAGCTGGCAAGCATATACATTCATGCAAGCATGCACAATAAAACACACAAAGATTAATTAACAGAAATTGAAATAAAACCTATGGTGAACGCTCCAGATCATGTTAAAAAGAAGCATGAGGCAGACTCCAGCAGCCACCAAGCAGGTTAGATTCTGTTCCCCCAAGATCCACTCTACCGCCCAAACCCATGCACTGTGTTCATCCTCCCATGGCCAGCCGTCCCCTACAACCCCAGTAGACAACATAGGCTAGGCTCAACCTATGCAAGATGGAAGAACAGGTTAGTGACTGACCTCCTCAGCTGAACTGCTCCACCAACCAGACCCTAAACCCCAAGGCACATCCCGTATCTCTCCCCCTTCCATCTCAGTATCAGCAAGGCAGTTGGGCCCTGCCCCCAAATCTGATGGAACTCTACTCCTCTGGTGCTGTCTCAACCAGCCAGTAAGCAGGTAAGAAACCTGCTTCCAGGCTGTATCACCATCACCACAACCCACTGGATTCAGTTCCCCCAAGACCCACTCCACCACCCAAACCCACAAACCTGTTCATCATCTCAGTGGCCAGTCCTCACCTGCAACCCAAGCAGACTCATAAGCACAGGCACAACCCATGCCAGTGGAAGAACAGATGAGTTAACACCAGTTTAAGAATACATTCAACAACAGAAAGGGCAATATGACACTACCAGAACACAGAGATCCTAAAACAGCAAGACCTGAACATTCCAACACAACGGAAGCACAAGAAAATGAGCTAAAAAATAACTTTTTAAAGATGAGAGAGTACCTTAAAGAGGAAATGAAAATTCTCTTAAAGAAATGGAGAGAAAAAAAAACAAAAAAATTAAAAGAAATCAATAAATCCCTTAAAGAAAGACAAGAAAGTCAACCAAAGAGGTAAATGAAATGGATCAAGACATGAATATTGAAATTGAAGCAATAAAGAAAACACAAACTAAGCAAATTCTGGAAATGGAAAATCTGGGTACGTGAACAGGAACTACAGACGCAAGCATCACCAACAGAATACAAGAGATGGAATGGAAAAGAGAATTTCAGGTGTTGAAGATTCGCTAGGAGAAATAGATTCTTCAGTCAAAGTAAATGTTAAATCCAATAAATTCCTCACACAAAACACCCAGGAAATCTGGGACACCATGAAAAGACCAAACCTAAGAATAATAGGGATAGAAGAAAAAGAAGAATCCTAGCTCACCGGCACAGAAAACATATTCAAGAAAATCTTAGAAGAAAACTTTTCCAACTTCAAGAAGGACATGCCTATAAAGGTACAAGAAGCTGGAAGAATGCAAAACAGGCTCGACCAAAAAAAAAAAAAATCCCCTTGCCACATAATAATCAAAACACTAAACATATAGAATAAAGAAAGAATATTAAAAGCTGCAATGGAAAAAGGTAAAGGTCAAGTAACATATAAAGGCAAACCTATCAGAATTACATCCTACTTTTCAATGGAGTTCTAAAAGCCAGAAAGTCCTGGACAGACATTTTGCAGATGGGAAGAGACCATGCATGCAAACCCAGACTACCATACCAAGTAAAACTTTCCATCACCATAGATGGAGAAAACAAGGTATTTCATGACAGAACAAGATTTAAACAATACCTATCATTAAATCCAGCTCTATAGAAAGTAGTAGGAAAATTCCAACCCAAGGAAATTAGCTGCACCCACAAAAACACAGGGAATAGATAATTGCATACCAGCAAAACCCAAAGAAAGAAACACACACAGGGATAAATATGTGCCAAATGTATGCATGCACGCAATACCACCACCACCACCAACAACAACAACACTAAATCCAAAAAATAACAGGAGATAACAATCACTAGAGATTAATATCTCTAAACATAAATGGACTCAATTCACCCATAAAAATACACAGGCTAACAGAATGGATATGAAAACAGGACCCATCCTTCTACTGCACACAAGAAACTCAACTCAACTTCAAAGGCAGACATTAACTCAGAACAAGGATTGGGAAAAGATTTTCCAATCAAATGGACCTAAGAAGCAACCTAATAGCTAACAAAATAGACTTCAAACTAAAATTAATCCAAAGAAATGGAAGACATTGAATATTCATCAAAGGAAAAATCCATCAAGATGAAGTCTTAATTCTGAATATCTATGCCCCAAAACACAAGGGGATCCACATTACTAAAGTTTAAATCACACAACAAACCTCACACATTAATAGTGGAAGATTTACACAACCCACTTCTCAGCAATGGACAGGTCTGCCAGACAGAAACTTAACAAAAAAACAAGGGAATTTGCTATGACTCAAATGGACTTAACAGACAACTAAAAAACATCTCACCCAAACACAAAAGAATATAATTGTAATAAACCCCTGTATCATATCGGATCACCCTGGATTAAAGTTAGAGATCAACAACAACACAAACTAGAGACAAATTTCAAACTCATGGAAACTGAACAACTCTTAACTGAATTACCACTGGGTCAAGGAAGAAATAAAGAAAGAAATTAAAGACTTCTTAGAATTCAATGAAACTGAATCCACATCATATCCAAACTTATGAGACACAATGAAAGCAGTACTAAGAGCAAAGTTTATAGCACTAAGTGCCTACATAAGACTTTGGAGAGATCTCACACTGGTGACTTAACAGCACACCTGAAAGATCTAGAACAAAAAGAAGCAAATTCACCCAAGAGAAGTAGATGGGAGGAAATAATCAAACCCTGGGCTGAAATCAATAAAAATAGAAACAAAGAGAACAGTACAAAGATCAATGAAAAAAAAAAGTTGGTTCTTTGAGAAAATCAACAAGATAGACAAACCCTTTATCCAAACTAATTAAAAGAGAAAAAATATCCAAATAACAAAATTAGAAATGAAAATGGGGACATAACAGACACTGAGAAAATCCAGAGCATATTTAAGTCATACTTAAAATACCTGGACTCCACAAAATTCAAAAATCTAAAAGAAATAGACAATTTTCTGGATACGTATAACATACCAAAATTAAATCAAGACCAGATAAACAATCTAAATAGACCTATAACCCCTAAGGAAATGGAAGTAATCATTAAAAGTCTCCCAACCACAAAAGCCCAGGAACAGATGGTTCCAGTGCAGAATGCTACCAGTATTTCAAAGAACAGCTAATACCAATAGTCAAATTGTTTCACACAATAGAAAAGAAGAAACATTACCAAACTCTTTTTATGAGGCTACAGTTACCCTGACACCCAAACCACACAAAAATGCAACAAAGAAAGAGAATTACAGACCAATCTCCCTCATGAACATTGATGCAAACATACTCAATAAAATACTGGCTAACTGAGTTCAAGAACATATAAAAAAAAATCATCTATCATGATCAAGTAAGCTTCATCTCAGAGATGCAGAGATTGTTCAACATCTGAAAATCTGTTAGTGTAATCCACCATATAAATAGATTGAAATGAAAGAGCCACATGATCATCTCATTAGATGCTAAAAAAGCCTTTGACAAGGTCCAACATCCCTTCACAATAAAGGTCTTGGAGAGATCAGGAATACAAGGAACATTCCTAAACATAATAAAAGCAATATACAGCAAGCTGATAACCAACATCAAATTAAATGGAGAGAGCGATTCCATAAAAATTATGAATAAGACAAGGCTGTCCACTCTCTCCATATCTATTGACTATTATATTTGAAGTTCTAGCTAGAGCAATAAGACAACAAAAGGAGATCAAATGGATGCAAATTGGAAGAGAAGAACTAAAACTTTTGCTATTTGCAGATGATATGATAGTATACATAAAATTCTACTAGGGAACTACTACAGCAGATAAACACCTTCAGTAATGTGGCTGGTTTCAAGATTAAGTTAAAAAAATCAGTAGCCCTTCTATATACAAATGATAAACTGGCTGATAAAGAAATCAGAGAAACAACATCCCTTGCAATAGTCACACATAAAATTTAAGGGGTAACTCTAATCTAACAAGTGAAAGACCTGTATGACAAGAACTTTTAGTCTTTGAAGAAAGAAAGTGAAGAAGATATCAGAAAATGGAAAGAACTTCCATGCTCATGAATTGGTACAATGAACATAGCAAAAATGGCAATCTTACCAAAAGCAATCTACAGATTCAATGCAATCCCAATCAAAATCCCAACACAATTTTTCATAGACTTCAAAAAAACAATACCCAACTTCATATGGAAAAACAAAAAACTCAGGATAGCTAATGCAATCCTATATAATAAAGGAACTTCTGAAGGTATCACCATCTCTGACTTCAATGTCTACTATAGAGTTATAATAATAAAAACAGCATGGTATTGGCATAAAAACAGACACGTGGGTCAATGGAATTGAAGACCTTGAGGTAAATCCACACAGCTGTGAACACCTGATTTTGAAAAAAAAAAGCCAAAATTATATAATGGAAAAAAGAAAGCATCTTCAGCAAATGGTGCTGACATAACTGGATATTGGCTCTCTCATTCTTTAAACTCAAGCATGTTGTTAAAAGGAAAATGCAAACTCCCTGTATCATGCCAGAAGAAAAGAGCCATCTTCTGCTATGGGACAGGAGAAAAGCCAAATTAATTAAGGGACTATTCTATTACTAATCTCAACTCTTTGATTCTATTCTGATTCTTTGAACTTAAAGTATGAATTTTATATCAAAATTTACAAGATTAATATATATATATATATAGATATATGTATATACATTTTAAACTTTGTTAAGATATGAATGGTCATATAAAGTACTAACTAATTCTAGAAAGAACAAAGGCTTCAGTTAGCTGCATATATATGTCTTCATGTTTGTGTCTCTTTATCAGTTTTCTGCAGGTATTCATGACCAGGCCTAACATCAACTGAAGTCTCCAGGAAAAAGATGGGGCCCCACAACAACAATTCCACGTGGACAATAATAACATCACTAAGCTGACAAACATCATCTACAGATCAGCTTTGAACTACAAAGTACTCAGAGCAATTTTGAGAGGGCTAGCTGAGATGATCCATTCTCAAAGACTACTTGAATAAGAACTTGAGATAAACCCTGAACTTTGGCATTATAGACAGACTGGATAACGAAGGATATAGTTACCTTTCCTAGAATTTGACAATTAACCTAAATTTTTTCTTTTCAGGATAAAGATACCTTCGCCCATACCCAGCAGGAAGGAATTTTAAGAATACAATGCCCACATTCCCAAAGAGGTGGAGTGGGGTGGGTGGGTTTTTTTTTTTTTTTTTTTTTTGGTCTTTTAATGGATTTTGGGTCTGGGGTAATTTTCTTTGTTTAGGGGGGTTGGTTACAAGTTGTTGTCAAGGGTTAGGAAAAGGGCTAAGCAAATGAGATTAGATTTAAGGTCCTTGTTTAAAAAAAAGAAAGAAAAAAGACAATTACTAGTTTTAAATAATTTACATGGAATTGGATTGTTTTATATTGTATACAAATTATATGTATATTTCTAATTGTACTTATACCGTTCATTTAACAATGTAATGCAATTTTCTGATTCTTGAATGTTATTATTACCAACTATTAGGATATAAAGAAATGAAAGTTAGTAGTCACATTAGGTATGTTTTCAAGATTGAGCAGATATATTTTAGATAGACAGGTCATCTTCAAACCCTTCAGAGATCTACAGAATATGGCATTTAAAATGTTTTAATAACTTGGAAATTTTTTCTTTTTTGTTATGACTATGAGACAAGTTGGCTCCTGGCAGTACCAATCTACTTCAGAGAAAATATGGGGATTGAAAAAAACTGTATATGGAGTTAACTTTCATTGTGGCAAAAGTCAGCCACTGGACAACAAAGTATCCTCGAATCAACTGCTGACAACAGGACAAAATGGACAGGACATGAAACAAAGGACTACCAATTCTTGCCAAAACAAGTGTGGTTTTGGCTTTATCAAAAGGCATCTTCTGAGGCCAGGACAATATGGCACCATCCCTGAAGTGGCCTTTGCAATCTGGAAAAAGTACAGTGCCCTTTTCTTCTAAGGCAACCGAACAGGCAGTGGGCTGATGGCTTCTGATGTGCAATGGAACAGCAGCTGAAACAGTTATTCTTGAAGAGTAACTAAGCTCACGCCTCTCAATAGTAGAATGGCATTTAATAGAGGGATGTGGAGAAGAATGGGATGCTGAGATGAAGCCACATACACACATAGCCAAGAAGAATGGACAGCTGAATTAAAAAAAACATCAACAATTTCCAGAATTTAAAATCCTGAATCATGACATGACACTAGTGGAATTCAGGTGTTTCTGGTACATGGACTGCTCTCATCCAATGTGAGGTTGAACTGTTGACCTTGTGTAAATCCTATTTCACAATGAGTCTGTCAGATATGCTAAGCCTATAGGCTGAAGATGATGCCCCAACACTGTTGATAAACCTCAGATGACTGTCCAGGCAGCTGGCTGTTTCTGTCAACTCACAAATTTTTGGAAGTTGCTTGCATGTACTTCCTGTTTTTATTTTTGTTAGCTAATATTATTTCCTCCTTGGGTCTCTGAGGGAGTTGAAGATTAGTTAGTTATAGTTGAAGATTAATTAGGATAGAAAGTGAATTAGATACATTTTGGACTTACTCAAATAGGATAGATAAGGGAATTATTTTCTCTGATTTGTCAAATACAAATGGACTAGACATTGTTTAGGTATTTATTACTTGTATATATTGTATATAGTTATTGTACTTTTGTATATAGTTTTCTTATGTTAGTTATAAGCTTTTTCCTTTTTTCTTTTTATTAAAATAGAAAAGGGGGGCCGGGCGGTGGTGGCGCACACCTTTAATCACTGCACTCGGGAGGCAGAGGAAGGCGGATCTCTGTGAGTTCGAGGCCAGCCTGGGCTACCAAGTGAGTCCCAGGAAAGGCGCAAAGCTACGCAGAGAAACCCTGTCTCGAAAAAAACCAAAAAAAAAAAAAAAAAAAAAAAAAAAATAGAAAAGGGGAAATATGGTGACATTTTATTTTATACTAAAATGTTATTTTTATGTTAATAAATAAAGTTGCCCGGGGGTCAGAGCTATTAGCAAGCCATAGGAAAGCTGGGCAGTGGTGGTGCACGCCTTTAATCCAGCACTTGGTAGGCAGAGCTAGGTAGATCTCTGTGCATTCAGGGATACAGCCAGCATTGGAGACACACGCCTTTAATCTCACTACCAACCATAGAAAACCGGGAGGTCTGTACAGATAGGCAGTGCCGAGGCAGTCAAGTGGTTGGGTTTACAACCAATGAGAAGGCAGAAACGAAAGTCTTTATAAAGACTTTAACACAGGAAGTAGGTCTCTTTCTGAGAGGTAGGACCACCGCAGGAGGAAGGGTAAGGTTTTAGCTCTTAGCTCTGACCTCTTGGCTTTCTTCTTTGCATTGGTTCTGTGTTTCTTATTTAATAAGACGGTTGGATACATCTACAGGATGTCAACATGTAGAAGAATGCAAATAAATCTATTGCCTGCACAAAACTCAATTCCAAGTGGATCAAAGACCTCAACATAAATCCAATTACACTGAAGTTGACAGAAGAGAAAGTGGGAACCAGTCTTGAACGCATTGGCAGAGGAGACAACTTCCTGAATATAACACCAGTAGCACAGACACTGAGAGCAACAATTAATAGATGGGACCTCATGAAACTGAGAAGCTTCTGTAAGGCAAAGAATACTGTCAATAAGACAAAATGTCAACCTACAAAATGGGGGAAAAAAATTCACCAACCCCATACCAAACAGAGGGCTGATCTGAATAATATAGAAAGAACTCAAGAAACTAGACAACAAAATACCAAATAATCCAAAGAAAAATGAGGTACAGACTTAAACAGAGAATTCTCAACAGAAGACTCAAATGGCCAAGATATACTTACAGAATAATTCAATATACTTAAGCAAATAAAAATGATTCTAAGATACCATCTTAAATCTGTCAAAATGGCTAAGACCAAAACCACTAGTGACAGCCTCTTTTGGAGAGAATGTGGAGTAAGAAGAAAATTTCTTCACTGCTGGTAGTAGTGCAAACATATACAGCCACTATGAAAATTGGTATGGCAGTTTCTCTGGGCATATACCCAAAGGACGCTCAATACATGTTCATAGCTGTATTAATAGTCCTGGAAACAACCAAAGAATGGATAAAGAAAATGTAGTACATTTACACAATGGAGCATTACTCAGCAGTAAAATACAATGACAGCATGAAACTTGCAGGCAAATGGATGGAACTAGAAAAAAAAAATCATCCTGAGTGAGGTAACCCAAATCCAGAACAAAAACAGGCTATGTACTCACTCAGAAGTGGATACTAGCTGTAAAGGGATAACAAGGTTACAATCCATAGCCCCAAAACAGCTAGGTAACAAAGAGGGCCCAAAGAGAGATGCATGGATTTCCCTGGAAGGGGGAAACGGAAGACATTTTCTGGGAAAACTAAGAGGGGAGGAGGTATGGGAACATGAGGTAGGTTAGGGGTGAGATAGATGGGGAGAATAATGAAAGAGATTTCTTGATGGGGAGCATTTTGGGATTAGGGAGAAATCTCATGCCAGGTAATCTCCCAAGAATCCACAAAGATGACCCCAGCTAAGACTCCTAGCAACAGTGAATATGGTGCTTAAACTGGTCTTCTCCTGTAATCAGATTGGTGACTATCTTAATTGTCTTCAGAGAGCCTTTAACCAGTAACTGATGGACGCAAATTCAGAGATCCAGAGCCAATCACTGAGCAGAGCTCCAGGAGTCCTGTGGAAGAGAGAGAGGAAGGAAATTATGAGGTGTGTGTGTGTGTGTGTGTGTGTGTGTGTGTGTGTGTGTGTGTGTGTGTGAAGGTCTAGATGGAGGAACCCACAGAGCCAGCTGACCTGTGCTCCTGGGAGCTCCTTGACTCTGGATAGGCAGCTAGGAAAGCTGCATGGGACCAACCTAGGACCTCTGCATATGTGTGATAGTGTATAGCTTGGTCTGTTTGTAGAGTTCCTAGCAGTGGGACTAGGACCTGTCCCTGGTGCTTGAGCTGGCTTTGGGAGCCATTCCTGATGCTGGGTTGCCTTGCCCAACATTGATGCAGGGGGAGGAACTTGGTCCTGCCTTAATTGGAGGTGCCATGTTTTCCTCACTCCCATAGAGGCCTGCCCCTTTCTGAATGGAGACAGAGGAGGAGTGGTTGGGGGGAGAGTAGAAGGGAGGTGGGGGTAGGGAACAGGGGGATAGGAATAATGGGAAACTGGTTGATCCGATAATAAATGAAAAAAATAATAAAAAAAGAAAAAGCAAATGAAAGCCAAAAAAAGAAGTATGCAATGAACACCATACATTTACTTGAGATCTAGAAGATAATTATTTTATTAACCCATCAGCTTATAATAGTTTATGTAAATGTTACACACACACACACACACACACACACACACACACACACACACACATACACACACATATATGGAGCAGAGTGGACAACAGTCTTTGCTCTAGGGAGACAAGTCTTTTGAATGTAATTTTTGAAGATTAATAGTGTATCATGTTAATTTATTTTTTCTCATATAGATCCTCATAATTGTTTGAATGCTTTTATATTGATAAAAGATTCAACTTTTAAATGTATAAAAAGTAAACCTGTGGTTTTAAAATTACAGAGATTTAATACTTGGATTTTTGGTTGGAGAGACGGCTCAGCTGTTAAGAGAACATGCTGCTTTTGCAGGGAACTCAAGATTAATTCCATAACCTATACCAGGCAAAAAAGCTTGACTCAAAAAAAATAAATAAATAAACAAAACAGACAAAAAGGTACACAGACTTATCTTTCTTTAAGGTTTTTTGAGATGGGCTCTCACTATGCAGCACTAGGCGGCCTAGAAAACACTATGTGATGTTTCACAAAGAATAGATATCAATAGAACATAAGAGAAAACTTACAAAGATACAATTAATATAGAGTCAATTTTGACTCACCAGGCCAGGAAACCCAGCATGCCTGATCTTACTGACACAAGTGACCACCCTGGTATCTCTACATGCAAATATATTAATAACACATAATTTACGCCCTGCACAGAATTAACTGCAGACCGGTCCTACACCTGAATGTTCAGTGCCAAGTGCGGAACTTCTAGAAGACACTAGTGTGACCAGGGCTCTGTGAGTTAACAACCTGCCTTCCACCAGCAGTAACGCAAGTGGCGCATGCGTGCGCACAGCTTGCTGATGTCACAATAAGGAAATATCCAGCCACAATACCAACACAATACCAATCCCTGTGTTCTGTGTAGCCACAGCCGCAGCCGCCGCATATGGAAGTTACTCAGAGGCTGCAGGACTTCGGAGTTGCAGGAACAGCAGGGAACTCAGACTCACGGGCCGCCGCCTCCGCCGATTCCCACAGCCCCGGGACCCACACCGGCTCCCTCGACTCCTCCCTGCGTGGGGACGGCGGCCCCTCGCTCACCATGGCGGATTCCGAGCTCGCCCCGCTCTCCTCACAGCTCCCAGCAGCGGGTTCAGCGCAGCACACGGAACAAGAGAGTCTCCCTCAGCCCTGGAGCCGCCGAGCCAGAAGAATGGAGGACCGGAAATGCCCACCCTATTCTGACTCGGAGGCCCTGATTGGCTGGTGTGTCCCGAATGACAGGAACAGCTCCTCTAGGGACAGAGTACCGAGGGACACAGCACCGGCGGGACACAGCACAATGGTTCCCAGCCCTGGCTTCCACCTCGGGCACAGACCTGTCCCAGACAGGCTGAGATTGGCTTTGCTGCAAAACTTGGAACTGGACTGCAAGGTCGTCCCTGCACCTTTCCTGCAGTCAGTAGGCACTTCTTCGTCCTGGACACAGGGTGTTAGGTCTCAAACCAGGGACAAATGGCTGAGGCGCCTAATTAATATATCCAAGCAAGACATTATTGCCAGATTCTCCCTGCATCCTTCAGCCCCTACCAGTTACAGGTTATGACTGGCAAGCCCTGAGCAAGACATTGTTGCCAGATTCTCCCTGCATCCCTCAGCCCCTACCAGTTACAGGTTATGACTGGCAAGCCCTGCCCACTGCCCTGAACTTCTCTAGTTCAGAGACTAGGCTGCCCTTACCACCATAATCCAGCCATCTTGGTAACCTGGCTTTTTTCCCCTCTACCCTTTAGCTTCCTGATCTGTCTCTCCTCTCCCCTAGCTCCTCTTCTCACACTGATCACAGTCATGTCTGCTCTGGACTCTCTCAAACGTCCTTGCCTCTCCCTGCACTCTGCCTTTTATCTAAAAAGACTTTCTCCTCCACCATACCTAGTAGCAGTCATGTCCTTTCCTTTTTTTATTTATTAGAACCTCCATATTCTTATGTCAGACCCCAAGGCAGGCCACCCCTTCCTGTGGACTGTGCAAGTGAGCTGCTCAGGGACCTTTCTGGGCAGGTGAAATGATATTTCTGGGCAGGTGAAATGATATTTCTGGGCAGGTGAAATGATATCTTGCTCCTTTCCCATCCCTGTTATGCTCCTAAGCCTGTGTCACCAGCACCTGAAACGCTGACTACAGGAAATCCGAGCTGACTCAGTGATGGAGGCTTCTGCAGGTCCTGCAATCTCAGGAGAAAGTCCCTGAACTCAGGTGTTACCCAGTAGGGCCAGAGTAACTGTCAGGTCAGGCACCTCCAACCCTACCCCCAAGCCCTTCTAGCACCATGGTAGCCTGCAGAGTAGGGTGAGGGATCCCTATCCCACCCAGATGGAGAAGTGTGGTATCTAGAACCTGTGCTGGGACCAGCTACCTACTGAATCACACCTCAACTCTGTCCAGCTTCTTGGGAGTTCAGGACTCATTTCTGGGGCACTAGTCAGGTTTGCTATGAGACTGAGAAAGGACAAAGACAATCTGTCAGTTTCAGGGACAACCATACATCAGGCCAGCTGTGGAAAACGTACTATGATTTTCACTTTTGTAAAAAGAAAGTTTGATTTTTAAAAAAATGTACTAGAAATCTGCAATCTCTTAAACACCTATTCTGTAGAAAAGGCCCATCAATGTAAATATTTTAGTCAACTAAACCCTACAGGATCAAAGTATTTTTACTTAATTACATCATATTTAGTATGGAGCATAGGTGTCTACACATACGTAGGCAAATGCCCATTTTCCATATGAAGGAATATGGGTTACATCCATTTGCCATAAATCACAAGGTCGTAGGCCTCGTGGATTAACCCCCATTGGGAGAGAGTTTGTATTACTCGGACAAATACTACAATTACACACAATGGATCTGGCAGATTCTAGGGGAATTTGAAATTGAAAACAGAGAGCCATGGCATTTTGATGGTGTAAGGCATGACTTTTTAAAGCAGCTTCTGTGGAGTAGGCTATCACTTTTGTTAGAGAGTCAGCCATATGATTCCCATCTTTGATGGGACCTGGAAGCATCATATGTGCATGAACATGAACAATAAAGAAAGATGAGTCCTAGACTGAACTAATTCCTGCAATTTTGAAAGCAAAGTTTAAAATTGTAGAGCGATTAGAAGTGAGGGGGGCAGTCTCTATATGTGGGAATAGTGTAACTATATATTGGGAGTCTTCTGTCCTTGAGTCTCTCAAAGGCAGCAATTACTGCTATCAATTCCACTTTTTGAGCAGAGGTTTCCTGTGTAAGGAAAAACTCTTTAGAACCATCAATAATTAGTGCAGCTCAGCCTGAAGCAGAGCCATCAGTGAATACTAACGCTGCTGGAGGATGCAATGGATCTGATTTAATTCTACATGGAAAAATTGCAGGATACAAGCATATGAAATTTAATAGATAATCGCCAGGCAGTTCATATGAAAAGGTGCCAGTATATCCTATTAGAGCTACCTGCCAATCCACAGACTCACAGGGCAGGATATTGTGCTGTTCAGCTGTATAAGGGAGGATTATCATATGGACATCCTGTCCAAACAATTCTTTACTTTGCTACCTTCCCTTGGTCAATAGAGAGGCAACTAGAGAATTATAAGCTGTTACAACTTTTCTGTGAGTTACAGGTAAGTGTAACCATTCTAAAGGCCCTTCTTGCCACAAACAGGCCATGGGTGTATAAACAGTAGGCAAAATAATCAGACTCCATGGTTTATTGTAATCTATATGAAGGAGTCTTTTAGAGTTAAGTCCTTTTTCTATCAGAGCCAAGGAGGTTTTAGCTTCAGGCATTAACTTTCGTGGTGATCTTGGGTTAAGGTCACCATGAAGGATGTCATATAAGGATCTAAATACCACTGTGGGTAGATCCACATAACTATGTACTCAGGAAATACCCCCAAGCATTTTTTGAAAATCATTTAACGTTCTGAAACAGTCCATTCTTAATTGAAAAGGTTGTGGAGAGATAAAGTCCGTGTGTATGACATCCCAAATGTGAGAAAGGAGGCTGAATTTGTATTTTTTCAGGGGCCACTTGGGAGCACATATAAAGTCAATTGTTGGACCAGAAATTATAGTACCTCCTGCAAATATGCTCTATCAGCATGAGAAATTAATATATCGTCCATATAATGAATAAGATAAACATCAGAATACATTTTACAAACTTGCAAAAGCACTGTATCCACAAATTTTGGACACAAGGTTGAGCTAATTTTGCTTCTTTGGGGTAAGGTTTTCCACTGGTACCTCTGATAAGGTTTGTGAAAATTTGGGTCAAAATGCTGACAATCTTCAGGATGGAGAGATATGCTAGAGAACAATTTTGTAGATCTATAACGATTATATTTTGATTTTTAGGGCTGGCCTTAGGGGATGGCAAGCCAGGCTGTAAGGCCCCCATCAGCTCCATGATTTCATTTAATTTTCTAAGATCTTGTAACAGCCACCATTTGCCTGACTTTTTTCTTAATAATAAATATGGGGGTGTTCCATGAGCTGGTAGACAGTTCTAAATGCCCCTTTTCAAGCAGTTCCTTTATTAGACAGGTAGCAGCTTCAATTTTCTCAATACTTAAGGGCCACTGTTCAGACCAGATGGGAGTGTTGGACTTCCACTTAATGGGGTCGGCAGTTAGGAGAACAGTGACTCCTGTGATAAATTTTTATAACCTATGCTATGTCTGTCATTCTTTATTTCTGGAATACTAGGCTCAATTCTACCTTGGGCCTGTTTACCCAGGCCCTTTTGGGGGTTATAACCCATTGTAGCATTTGAGCTGAAACTATTTCATTAGCAGAGATTAATTAACACACCTATCTGTTGTAATACGTTTCTTTTCCATATTGTGATAGGTATGGAGGGAACAAAATATGGACAGAATTTATATTAATTTTCTCCATCTGACCATCTTAATATTTCTGAGCTTCTGGCAACATTATTTGATTGACCTAGGCCTACTAAAGATGAAGGAGTAATAGCCATTTCCTAGGTATTTGGCCAATCTTTTCCAGAAATGCAAGAAATGTCTGCACCCATGTCTAAAAGATCAGTTATCTTTATTCTCTGTACCTTAAGAGTTTTTGTTGGTATGGAATTTTTAATTTCCTGAATCCAGAAGACCATATCATTAGAACAGAGGCCAGCTTCTTCTCTACGTGGTACAGAGGTGGAGTGTACCACATGACCTGATATGGGAGCAGCAATATTTGCGCTATGCGCTGTCCTGGATGGATCTGAATTGTTTTTGTAGGGGGTTGTACAATAATCTTAATTTCTCCAGTGAAGTCAGGGTCAGTCAGTCATGGGACAATTTTTGTACCCTGTACATCTGAGGAACTACGTTCTGTTATTAACTCCAGCATCCCTTCTGGGGGATGTCTGTACACTCTGGTATTAATGCATATTGTTGGGGATTCAGGAGTTAATATTGTGAAGGTGATGGAGTGCAGGTCCAGTCCTGCGCTCCAGAGGGTGGCTATTTGTAATTGTTCGATTGACCTCTGTTCAAGAAAGGGTTGTTTATTGCTCCCATTATTTCTGGGGCTGGAGATGCCCCATCACCCTGTTTCCCTGAGTATGGGGGGGATGGTCCTGCTATAGTTTGGGAGTTAATAGTATCTTCTAGTGGCGTCCCATTCTGATGGAATTGGGATCTACAATCTTTTTTCCAATGATAGCCTTTTGGCAGCAAGAGCATATTCCCATAGGCCTGTTATAGTTTGCAGCCTGGGTTATAGCTGGGGCATTAGAATCTATATTATTGTTTCTGGGATTTGGCTCTTCCTTGAAAGGGACATTGTTTGCTGATATGTCCCATTTGTCCACATGAAAAACATTTAGGTCCTATATCCCTTTGGTTAAGCTGTTTATGTTGTTGATTTTTTATGAATTCAGTTGTCGTGCATCCCTGTAATGCAGCTGCAATTGCCACACTTTGAAAGTAAGAGGGACCGACATCCACACATGCTCTGATGTAATCAGAGATGCTTCCCAGTTTCTTTACTTGTCTCAGTAGAGATTTGCAAGCAGTAGAGGCATTTTCATAAGCCAATTGTTTTAAAATTATATCTCTTGTTTCAGAGCTGGGAACCATTCTCTGCACAGCTTCCGTCAGCCTGGCAATGAATTCTGTGTATGGATCTTCTGGATTCTATGTTATATTAATAAGCCCTGTGGGATTAGCACCAACAGAGTGTAAGCGTTTCCATGCTGTAAGGGCTGCTGTGGTAATCGCCTTCAAGGCATCTTGTGATAATTTTAATTGTTTGGCTGTATCAGCATATCTCCCTGTGGCAGTGAACATTTCATAAGTTAAACTTCTCCTTGCCAGAGATTTGGCTGTCTGTTGTCTGGCTATTCCTCATATTCAGTCTTCTATAACAAGTAGGTACCTCCTGATAAACAAGCCGTAGTTAGCTACTTGGAACCAATCACAAGGAGTGAGCCACTGGTAGGTTAGACTTTCCACCATGGTGAGCTTATATGGAGAAGTTGGGCCAAAAGCAGCTGTTGCCTATTTTATTTCTTTTAGCATTTTAAAAGGCAGGGAGGGGTTCCCATTGGGCTTCGCCTTCTATGCCAGGATAGATCACAGGGAAACATGCTAGTGTTTCCCCCTTGGAGGCAAACTTATAGGTGATAGGGTAGGGAGAGCCTGTAGGTTACTAAAAGTTAAAACACTTTTTTCCTCTGCTGCTAGTTTCCTGACAGGGTTGGGGAAGAGTACTGATACCTAGTCAATCTGCATCACAGCTTGAAATGCCTGGTAGGAGGAAAACCCTTTTGTTCTAAGAAGTTCTCTGGGGTGGTAAGAGAGCTGGGCAGGAGGCCTTGATTTGCACAAGAAACAAAGCTTGTCCATCTAGTGGGCAGGCACTTAGCCTGTGAGACAAGTTGTCTCAAAAAGGACATTTTATCTTAGTTCAGGGGGTGGGGGAGAGGGGGTTCAGGCGTCTAACAGATGGCTTGGTAGCTATCTGTCCCTTGCTGGTCTTTTAAGGCTTTGTTTGGGGTTGACTCTATCTTAGGAAGTAGCTCATGGAGGTATCTGCAGATACCCAAAACAAATGCTAAAGAGAGGGCCTGGAGCTCAGAGGCAGAAGGTTCTGTCTACATGACTATCCAGGTACCTTGAAATGGAGATTCACACACACATACACATTTTAGGAGAATTATGAGCACAAGGATTTCATAGCAAGGCACAACTGAATATTAAGCTGCACAACACCAATAGACCCTGCTGATTGGCTTCCCACTCGACTGACCCTTGGTTTGGTCAAGGAATAGCTTATAATATACAGCTGGACTTCTATTTCATATTTCTGTGGCTCACCACAGTGCATAGATTATTAGAAATGGGTTAATTGAAGTTAGGAAAGTTAGTACAAACAAGCCTAAGCTAAGGCTGAGCATTCATAACTAATAGTAAGTCTTCAGTTCATGGTTTGGGGGCTGGCAGTACAAGAAAGCCTGCTACATTTGAAGCCCAGTGTGTGGGCTGTATTTCCTTATGGGCCAGAAAAAGCTGGGGGAAAAAAGAAAACAAGATAGAACCCAACATGGCTTTCTAGTAGCCTGGTACTTGTAGCATACACAGGCACAGTTCTGCCATACTGCAAGCACTGGAGCAGCCAGAACATTAAGTTGAAACAGCCTGCTAAGAAAAATCACCTGCTGCAGCACAGCACCAAAATCCCAGAGCTGGGGTGGTTAAATGCACCTCCCAGTTAAATGCAGCTTTCTGGCCAGGCCCACAAATAAGGCTGGCTCTCATGAACCTGAGGAGGAAGCAGAACCAGCTACCAGTGTCAGGTACTAAGTGGAGCCTGGTCAGTTAAGGCTTGGCTCTGGAGTTCAGAAAAGACTACAGACATGCAGTAAAGGCAAATCCAGATGGGAAAAACCTCTAAACAGGTTATAGTGTACATAAAATGTGCTTAAGTGCATAAAAAAAGACACTCATAGAAAAAATAGCTTATAAATAATAATGTAAAGTCTTTAAAGAGAGAATAAAGTAATATAAAAGAAAAAGCCACATAAAGATAGGAAATACACAGAGTCTGGATCCTGTATGGTGTTTTGTTGACTTTGAATTTTTTAAATGCTGATGAGTGAACAACAGCTGCTGGGAGACAGTTGATTTGTAAAAGGGACTGATGAATTAAACCATCCTAGATATTTAAGGGATGCCTTAACTTTAAAATACATGGATATTTTATTCCATAAAATATCTATGGAATGGAGTTGACAAAGTCTTTGCTCTAGAAAGACTACTCTCTTGAATGTAATTTTTGAATATTAATAGTGTATCATGTGAATTTATTATGCTCCAAGAGATGATCCTCATAATTATTTGAATGTTTTTATACTGATAAAAGAATCAACTTTTAAATGTTTGAAAAAGAAATCTGTTGTTTTAAAATTACAGAGATTTAATACTTGGGTTTTAGACTGGAGCTATGGCTCAGGTGTTAAGAGCACATAATGCTTTTGCAGGGAAGTCAAGTTTAATTTTATGACCTATATCAGGTAGAGATAACTTGACTCAAAAAAATGAACACAGATATAATTTAAGATTTTTTGAGATGGGCTCTCACTATGCAACACTAACTCGCCTAGAACTCATGATTTGCTCTTTGGGAAAGAATAAGAAAACAACAGAACTATAGAGAAAACTTAGATTACTGTAATCTAAGTTTTACTTAATTTACATTAATTAAAAAATTAATATAGAATCAATTTTGCCATGTGAGGCCAGGAAGCCCAATATGTATGGCCTTACTGACAGGCTAATGGACCACCTTGACATATACATGCAAATGTGTTAATGACAGAGACTATACACCCTGCACAGAATTAACTGCAGATGAATCTAACACCTAAATGTTCAGTGCCGAGTGTAGAACTTCCAGAAGACACTAGAGAATCCATGCCTCTGCACCTTAACGAATCTGCCTCCAGGGCGATAATGAAAGCATTACATGCTTGCGCCTGAACAGTGTCGTCAGCAATAAGGACAAATCTGCACACAATTCACCCAGGCCCGAGTTCTCTGCAGACACAGACCACAGATGGAAGACATTCAGAGGCTGCCTGGACCAGAGAGTGGCAGGGACAGCAGAGACATCAGGGAACTCATGTGACCTCAAGGGGCTCCTTGTCCAGTTACAGGTTGCCAGGGGCCAGGGATCCCACACTGGCTCCCACAGCTCCTCCCATTTGGAGACTGGCCGCTTGCTCACCATGGCCGGATTGTGATAAGCTCCCCCAAGAAGCTCGCCTGACTTCTCTCACAGCTCCAGGCAACAGGATACAGTTCACCACAGAGAGCAGCAAGTGCCTCACTCAGGGAGTCTGCAGCATGGCCGACTGGAAGTGCCCTCCCACATTCTGACTGGTTAGTGTGGCCTGAGTGACAGGAGAGAGCTCCTATAGGGAGAGAGTGCTGTGAAGGGAGGCAGCACAGTGGTTCCCAGCCCTGGTTTCCACCCCAGGCACAGAACTGCCCCAGACCTGCAGAGACTGGCATTGCAGCAGAACTTCAAAGATGTACATATTATGCAGCAGTTTCAATACTGTTTCAATATCCAAAGTTTCTTCTGAAAATCAAAGCAATGTATTGAATGTGGCATCTTGTAAAACACAAATTATATATGCTCAACACATTAGCACGCTATACACATTTCCTTTTCAAAGAGGTAAGGAATTATTGGACCAAGGCAAAACTTGCAGAGAAATCACCAAATCATGCAACTGTGTATCAGGCACATGGGGCTTCAGTTTCAAAGGTATCAGATGTCTCTTTCTCTCTGTAACTTTTCACACTTCTCTCTTGGCTTCTTCCACTACCTTCATGTATCTATTCTTGGCAGTGTCTCATAGGCTTGGGTCACTCAATATGTTATACTATCCAAATGCAACTCAGGCTTCATCACAGATTCAGCAGCAAACTCTCACAGTCTACTCACTGGGATAAGGATTCTGCCAAACAGGTGACTTAAACAGTGCTAAATTGAAGCACAGAGGAAGAATCCATGAACTTTAAGTGTTGCCCCTTCCTTCTTGCAAGAAAAAGTTACACATAGATTTCACTGCCACACAGGGTTCTAGCTTTGGATGGACCTGGCCCTGTTGTAGGAATTTTACAGAGTCACTCTGTCTGGGGTAGACATTGGACAGCTGTTTTTTAGAAGTACTTTGACCTTAAAGAATCTTCGTGAAAAACAGTGATTCTTTTCCATGATTTGTAGAATTATATTGCTGAAGGGGCATTGCAGCCATCCCATGACTTTGGTCACAAGAGGCCTCAGGCACACCTGAACCTCTTGTATTATTGTGTGTTTAAAATGATACATAATAAAGGAGTAGCGTCATGGGGGCATGCGATACTCTCCATTTGTAAGAAATATAATTAAATTATGGGCCTTGGTTTGAGGAAATACTTTGTGTAACTATCAATAAATACACTTTTGTATAGCTGTTTGGGGTTCAGTCCACCAGAGAGGCTGGCCTTCCTGAGGCCACATAGGCCTTACAATTTCACCTTGGAGTGCCTCCTTTCTTCAACAAAACTGGACAACACAGTGCACCCTGACATGGCCCCATTCAAACAGAGCAGAGCAGATTCTGTGTGAAATTGGTTTTGGGCACTAGGAATTACCTTTCTTTTCTTTCCATGGCTAAATGCTTGGCTGGGTGGACAATGCCCTTACAAAAACATTTCTATATTTCCAGAGAAGAGGAGTTGCCTTCTCTTGAATGGCCCTAACTTGCCTGATAATTACAGCCTCTGTTTCAGCACATGGCTGCCCTCTGAAAGTACCCAGTGTTGTTTTACTTTCCAAACTAAACAGGTTTCATGAACCTCTCCCTACATGGTTGCTTTTTTTCACAATAGGTCTGCATGAGTCATCAGTAATAACCATACCATGGAATAAATGTTTTGTCAAGACAGTCCATTACTCTCTAATTAAGACTTACTCAATTTCACAGGACATAGGCACAATACAGAGAAATAATACTCCAAAATATTAGACAGACTACCTGTATATTGACTGTTCTATTGCTGTGAAGAACCAATATGACCAAGGTGACTCTTACAATGGAAGAACTTTAATTTGGGCTTGATTAGAGTGACAGAGGATAAGTCCACTACAATCATGAATGGAAGAAACACAATGGATAGCCTTGGCACTGAGACTTACATACTGCCAGAAAGGCTGACAGGCAGAAAGAAACATTTATCTTGTACTGGCATTTTGAAACATTAAATCTCACCTACAATGACACACCTTAACAGAAAGGACACAACTACTCTCACAAATATTGTGGAATATTACTAACTCAATAAATATGCATTTCATTTGTTTATGCTGTAGACTATTACTTTAACTATGTAAAGGTGTATTGCATTTGTTTATGTTGATTTGTTTAATTTTGTAAAGACATGTTACTGTTTTACCTTGCCTGCCTAAGACACCTAGTTAGTCTAATAAACAGATGAATGGCCAACAGCTAGCCAGAGGAGGGATAGACAGGTCTGGTGGACAGAGAGAATAAGAAGAGGAGGAATCAAGGCACAAGAGAGAGAAGGGAGGAGAAAGGAGAGGGGCCAGCCAGCCAGGAATCCACCAGCCAGGTATCTGCCAGCCAGCTAGATGTGAAGGAAGCAGGAAGCAGGACATACAGAATGAAGGAAATCTATAGGTTGTTTTCTGAATTAGTGATTGATGAAATAGGGTCCATCTCACTGTGGTTGGTACTACCCTGGGCAGGCAGTCCTGAGTTCTTTATGGAAATAAACTGTGAAAGCCATGATAGCAGGAGGGCAATAGACAGCATTTCTTCAGGCTGACAGCATATGTGGAATGCATAAGCCTATTGTGTATATAAGTAAGCTAATCTGTTCCTGGCCAGTTCTTCTTTGTGTGTAGATAGAGCTGGAGACTTCTAATTACTGAAGTGATTTTTTCTTAATTGATCTCTAAATGTGTGGCATGATTTCTCATTGGGAAGTCATATTAATTCCAAAAGAGTAGCACCTTCAATCTTTCAGAAAATTATTTTGAGAAAAGTTTTGTTCTGTTGGCTCTCTTTACCTTGATCCCTGATTTAGGACTACAGGGCATGGGCTCTGTTGTATACCTGACTCAATCTCCTCAATTCTTGACAAAAAATTTATGACACCAGATAATTAAAAAACTAACCAATTGAAGCGTAGTGCTGACTGTCCATTGCACTAACAGGAAAAATGTTTGTGTGTGGAACATTGCTTCTCCATTGACACCAGAATAGCAAGGAAACACTGTGAGTCCCGAGACTGCATTATTTACTGGAAAACCCTGTTTGTACATGTGGTGTGGCTCAGTTCTTGCACACACCTTTAATGCAAGAGCTTTCTGATTGAATATTTTAACCAGGATTAAATAGTAAACCATAAGTCAAAAGGCAGAGCAAGCAACCACTTGACATGAAGTTAACTATAATGAGTCTTTCTCTGCCCCACCAGCTCCCAGTTAATGACACAGAGACTTATTAATTAGGAAAGGTCAGCCTACGGCTTAGTCTTGTTCCTACCTAGCTCTTATAACTTAAATTAACCCATTTCTATTAATCCACATTCTGACAGTACCACCCATCCTGCTTCCTCTATCATGTTCTGCAGCTCCCTTGAGTGCCTAGATTCACTTCCAGTTCCTCTAATTTTCCAAAAGTCCCACCTAACCTCTCCTGCCTAGCTATTGGCCATTAAGCTTTTTTATTGAACCAATCAGAAGATACCTTCAGCAGAGACACAGCTTGACCATATACATGAATATTCTGCAAAATTTAACATAACATAACATAGAGTAATGGAAATCCAGGAGGATAGATAACTGCATAGAAAATTGAAAGGAGGGACATGGAGTTTAAAGATGGAGTCACTTGAGACAAAAGAGGGAAAGGAGTGTTTCTGGGATGATGACTGAGGAGGAAGGTCAGATGGGTTATTTCTCTGTCTCTCTGAGATAGCAGGCTTTCATGCCAAATCTGGCTCTTAAGGATTTATTGATAAAATCAATTGATTGAGACTTAATTACAAACAATATTTGGAGCTCCAACATGTCACCACCAAATGGACAGATAAATCACACCAGCTGCAGACAGTCTGAAAAGCTATAAGGTTTGGTATGAACCTGGTAAGTCCTCAAGGAGAAAGTTAAGTAATATTAGAAAGAAAAATCATTCTCATGTAAAGGATGGAACATATGGAATTAGGATCATATATAGTGCTATGTTAGATGCATTGAAAATAGAAGAAAAATGAAAAGATAAATGATATTGATATTGTACCAATTATATTTAATATCAATCTGTTAATACATATTTTATCTTTAATAGCCATAATGCTTTTTTGTGCCAAATATGAAAAGTGAATTGACAAGATACAAGCCTTAGAAATACTTATAAATGAAAATAAGAAAAAATACTTAGACCCAGACAGAAGAATGTATACAATAATTTACCATGCTCCCTCATGATGGAATTGAAGAGGGGCAGACCAACGTTGTTAGAAAACCAAACTTAGTTTTTCCAGTTATTATAAAACAACTACCAATAGATGATAGGTATGCCCAATGTTATGAAGATGTTAAATGGAATCCTACAAAAATATTAGAGTTGAGATTGAAGGAAGCAGTCATTTTATATGGTATGCATTAACCCTATATGAAGCAGATATTAAGTTCAGGGGCAAATCAGAACTTTCCTATACTTCTATCCCCTTCAGCCACACCCAGCCTCTGATCTAGCCCCTAGCCTCTGGCACTATGCCTTAGACTCTGCCTACCTTCATAAAGCCATTGGTGTATACTAGGCAGCAGATGGTACTATATTACTCTTATAGCACACATTAATATTCCAGTGCTATGGTCTGTAGCTAGAGTTTTCCTGCCTTGACCACAGTCAGGACAAATCTTTGTCACCCACCAGTCCCATAGCCTGTCAGACCCAACCAAGTAAACACAGAGAGTTATATTGCTTACAAACTGTATGGCCATGGCAGGCCTCTTGCTAACTGTTCTTATAGCTTAAATTAATCCATTTCCATAAATCTATACCTTGCCACATGGCTCATGTTTACTGGCATCTTCACATGTTGCTTGTCCTGGCGGTGGCTGGCAGTGACTACTCCTGCCTTCCTGTTCTTTCTTTTCTCCTCTCTGTTAGTCCTGCCTATACTTCCTGCCTAGCCACTGGCCAATCAGTGTTTTATTTATTGACAAATCAGAGCAACAAATTTGCCATACAGAACATCCCACAGCAATGGTTAATGTTAATCAATTCATATGTTATTTAATCAATAAATATCAATTATATTCTTATACTTTTTTTTACCAGAACCTATTAATTTTCATACATATTCAAGGTGTATGGAGCCTGTAATGGAAGGGGTGGGGAAGGTCAGGAAGAGAGGGGCCACAGCATAGGAAGAGGCAACAGGAGGCAGAGTAGGAGCTGAGCAAGAGAAAGCAATGGGAAAGACCAGGACAAAGTGGGTGGAGATCAGTGCAAGACTGACCTTAGCACACAAGAGCACCATGGTGCATCCATAACGCCCCTGCCTCACCAGTCACCCATAAACCCACACACCTATGAAGACTTCTCCAAAAATGCACACATGCAAAGATTTCAGCCATGTTGACACACACACACATCTCACATACCCCACACATATATCAATCACACACTGCCTACTCAACACAAACATACAATCACATGTTTCTCAAAATGTATGATTTGAGTCAGGGAGATGGATCAGCAGATAATGTGGCTTGATGCCAAGAGTACTGACCTAATTTCATATCCCACATGATGAGAACCAATTTTCAAGTTGTCTTCTGACTGCCACCTATACACTGTGGCATGTGCACCACCTACAGATATGCACAAAATAAATGTGATAAAATATCTTTACTAGCACATAGTTATAGCTGGTGTTCTCTCTCTCCTTTGAGGGATTCAGTACAAATAGACCTTCAGGTCCTACTACAATGAGGGGCTAGGAGGCATGGTCAGATGTGGATCCCCTACCTAGCATTTCTCAGCAAGTAGATGGGTGTGTGCCTCAAGTTGGGAGCCCTGTCACTGCTGTAGAGGCAATGGGACCTGAAAGAATGGAGTTGATAAATGAGACAGACTGAAGTCTCATATAATAGCTTTATTCAGAGACCCAGACAATTTATACTCTGAGGATTGAACAGGTCACATGAGTAAAGTTCTCATGAGTTCAAACTGTATACAATAGTAAGGAGATACATATGCAAATAACAAGTATTCTCATAGAGGTATAAACATTTAAAATAGCAGCAAGAAATAATAAATAATCTAAAGCAAACTCATTCTATCCACTAAATATTTGAGGAGCACAAAACCGCTTTCCAAGAACAATTCTGTGTTTTGAATAAGTTGAGGTTAACATGACCCTTGTCATAATTTCCTGGGGTATAATCACAAGCACTCAGAAATCTCACAGTACTCCATTCCTGAATGGTGTTTCAAGACCTCCCCATTTTTAAATTTTTTAAATGCAGTATATCCAGACTGGTTTTGATTTAAGATTTTATATATAAGTTGAATTCTCATTTGATACATGAGTATTCTGTAAGCAAGCAAATTATAAATATAATGAATAATATTAGAACAGTGAAATCATTGTGTGGAATAATTTGCCACCAAGAAGAAGGAATCATTATATGTTAAGTACTATTGGTTATATTACCATATTGATCAGAAAATCTAGAGAACAGCTTGAAAACAGACACACATGATAGACAATTAGGACATCTTATAGAATATAAGTCCATATTTGCTTTTAATAGGAATATAAATGTTATGATGTTCAATACAGATGGAAGTTATCCAAATCCCCAGGAAAAATTAGATGCAGTTCCTTTTTTAGATGGATGAATGAATGTATTCTGGTCTCAAGATGCAGTTATATACAGAGTCATTAGTAATAATGACAGAGACTGGATAAACATGTTCAGAGGCACTTACAGCAGATGCACAGGACAAAGAAGATAGCATCACCAGAAAGACATTCTGATGAGGCATGGGGCTTTTTGTGTTTCATAGAATATGCTCTCCTTTGGTATATAGGGCCTTAAAGTAACCCTAGGTGGGCAGTCATGAATTCTGATGATATGGTCAATAACTCCATTTGCTCTGTAGCTGGAGATTTGCTATCTTTCTGGCAGTTAACACTGTCTCCCCACACTTCACCCTTGCCCTTAATTGCTCAGAGTTGGAGGAGCCAAAGAGGAACTAATAATGTTTCAGTATTTCTATATGCTGTGAGAGATGTGTACCCCTTCACAACCAACCCAGTTTTCTTCATACAACTGAGCTTCTAGGTCTCAAATTGTTTAAACTACCCAGACCTATTTACTGCAACTTCTTTTATTGTTTATTAAAAATAAAACTCAGGAGTTAAATATTAGGAAAATATTTATCCTGAGAGATCCAAGGAGCACCAGAGAAATGATGGTTACCTGCTCTCCTTTCCATCTCCCCTGACTGAAAAGACCACACATCACTTTAAGTCCCTCCATAATTATTCTGTATGTCCGCCTAGCTTCCTCTGAGTCTACCAGAAAACTCGATGGGCCACTCCCACAAATTTAGTGTGGGCTTCACCCCCTGAACCAAGGTCGAACTCTATTGGCAGTCTTGGAGGGGCAGCACAAACAAATCTTTTTTTTCCTTTTCCCCTTTTCTCTAAATAAAAAGAAAGGGTTTTAACTCTAACATGATAAAACCATATACAAAAAGAACAATTATCAAGTAATAAATACACTCACAATGTCCAGTCCATTAGTATTTTGCAAATTCAAAGAAAATACTCCATTATCTATTCTTAAAGAGTTCAAAATTTTGTACCTGATTTAGTTTCTATGATGACTACAGAAATATGTAACTATATCTAATCTTCAACTCCATTAGAGACCCAAGGATATAATATTACCTGATTGTACAATAAGTGCAGGGCAAACAACTTCCAAATCTAGGAAATGACAGCGACATCTGGCTGTCTGGACAGTCATTCCAAGGTTCCTCTGCAATGATGGGGCATCCATCTTCAGCCTACAGGTATAGAATATCTGAAAGACATCTCTGTGAAGCAAGAATTTTGAAGGATTGCCCTACCTTGTCTTGGCAAATTTGGCAGTTGCCTTCTTTTGTGTCCTGCTTATTGAATTTGGACAGCATACTGTCAGCAGTCAAGGTAAGGTGAATTTCTTGCCTAATGGCTAACTTTTCCACAGATGAAAGCAAACTCCACATGGAGGTTCTTCAATGTTTATCTGTAGCAGGAATCTTAAAAGTTCTTATTAATAAAATCAAACCTGAGGTGAGTTATTGGGGTCCATGCTGGTAGATCAGAGAGACAGAACAAGCCACAGCTATCTCACCTCGCCGGATCCTCAGCTGGTCTTGTCTCCTCAGACTGGAGGCCTCTGAGTCCTCATCCAGAATGGGTCTCAGCTGAATTACTACTCAAAAGCCTGAATGCTTAACCAGCCAAAATCTTTTAGTTTCTGGTCCTCACGCCTTATATATCTTTCTGCTTTCTACCACCACTCCCTGGGATTAAAGGCTGGCTTTCTGGGATTAAAGGCGTGTGTCACCATGCTTGGCTATTTCCAATGTGGCCTTGAACTCACAGAGATCCAGAGGGATTTCTATCTCTGGAATGCTAGGATTAAAGGTGTGAGTGCCACCATTTTCTAGCCTTTGTATTTAGTGGCTGTCTGTTCTCTGACCCCAGATAAATTTATTAGAGTACACAATATTTTGGGGAACACAATACCACATTTCCTCTCTTTTTGTCTAAAATTAAAGAAAGCTTATAACTAATACAAGAAAAACTATCCAATAAGTATATACAATATATACAGCCAAAAATTACATTAATGATGTCTAGTCCATTAACATTTGACAGATTCAGATAAAAACTCCATTATATATATATATTAACAATGTCCAGTCCAGTAACATCTGATAAACTCAGACCAAAAAATTTTCATTACTTATCTTATTTAAAACAAGTAGTTCCTTTTTAAAAGTAGATTCCATAATCTCCCTTTTTATCTTATCATATCCATATTTTCTCTTTTTTCTTTTCATAATAGATTCAGTAGTCTACCTTTTGTCATTTTTATATCTTCCCCTTTTGCTTCAGTGTAGATTCAATGATCCACCTATTTATCCTATTATTTCTTTATCTTTTTTCTCAGAGTAGATTCAATGATCTATCTCATATCTATATTCTCTTTTTCTTTTTGCTTTCTAGGGTGAAGATATCTTTAGGGAATCTTGAAAAGAAAATTTTGGGGTTAATCATCAAGTCCTGTATCGTCTGTCCAGTCTCTGCATAATAGGAAAGTTCAGGGCTTGTTTCAAGTCCTTGTTTGAGTAGTCTATCAGGCTGGATCATCTCAACTAGTCCTCTCGAAATTGTTTTGGCCAGTTTGTAGTCCAAAGTCAATTTTTCCATGGTGTTCATCAGCTTAATGGCTTTATCATAGTCCATGTGGAATCATCGTTGTAGGATCCTGTCATCTTTTTGAAGATTTCAAAGTCACTGTTAGGCATGGTCATGGTTTCCTGCAGACTTTTTTTTTTTTGCCTCCTCTGTGGTTTGGAGCAATCACAGTCTGATAAATTTCTGTCTCTCAGAACCATGAACGTTCTCCCCTAGAACAGAAAATCTTCACAACAATTTCTTCCCACCATTTGTCTTGCCAAACTTTTCCAAACTGACCTTTGCCGATGCTTTCTTGTAACATGATGGTCCTGGCAATTCTTCTCTGAACCAGCAGCAGTAAACCCTTTGTTCCAGGTAGCAGCATCACCGCAGTCACCAACATGATGAGAAGGAGCTGGCAACGTGGAGCAGTAGCCACTGCTTCCATGGTCCCACCACTGTTTTTGGCTCAGTCCGGGCCTAAGCTTCTCCAAAGCCTCCAAGGCCGGCCTCAAACTCGGGATCCTACTGCCTCTGCCTCCTTCAGCAAATCCTACCGGCGTGCGCCACCACAACCGGCTGAGTGTAGCTCGGGCCTGAGCTGGGGCTCACAAGGCCACAAGCAAACAGCTTTTTCATGAATTCGTAACACAAACGTTGGGCGCCAGATGTAGCAGGAATCTTAAAAGTTCTTATTAATAAAATCAAACCTGAGGTGAGTTATTGGGGTCCATGCTGGTAGATCAGAGAGACAGAACAAGCCACAGCTATCTCACCTCGCCGGATCCTCAGCTGGTCTTGTCTCCTCAGACTGGAGGCCTCTGAGTCCTCATCCAGAATGGGTCTCAGCTGAATTACTACTCAAAAGCCTGAATGCTTAACCAGCCAAAATCTTTTAGTTTCTGGTCCTCACGCCTTATATATCTTTCTGCTTTCTACCACCACTCCCTGGGATTAAAGGCTGGCTTTCTGGGATTAAAGGCGTGTGTCACCATGCTTGGCTATTTCCAATGTGGCCTTGAACTCACAGAGATCCAGAGGGATTTCTATCTCTGGAATGCTAGGATTAAAGGTGTGAGTGCCACCATTTTCTAGCCTTTGTATTTAGTGGCTGTCTGTTCTCTGACCCCAGATAAATTTATTAGAGTACACAATATTTTGGGGAACACAATACGACATTTATCATCCTTGTTTACAGTCAATTGGTGCTGCCAGGAGCAGACGGTTCTCACTGTCATGAAAAGCTTTGTGTTATTAAAACATTTTAAATGTCATACTCTATATGTATCTGAAGTATTTGAAGACTGTCTAGCTAAAATATATTTTTATTTGACCTTGAAAACTTACCTATCATGACTATAAGTTTGATTGTTACAGAGGACTAACTACCAACCTATATTTCTTTATTATCCTAAATATCTTTCATAGACTTAAACCTTATATTACATTTTTAAATGAGCTTCATAGGTACAATACCTTAAACAAGAGTGGGAACATATAATACAGTATAACAAAAATAACCTTAAATTGTATCAATGTACAAAAATACCTTAAACATGTATAAAAATTTATGCACAGCATAACAAAAATAACCTCAAAATTGTTATCAGTATACAAAAATCCATGCCAATGTAGAATATTTGATACTAGTAGTTACTTTTTTTAGTTTTAAAGTAGATTCAATACCTTTCTACCCTTTTATTCTATCATTTCTATATCCCCCTTTTTATTTTCAGAAAGAGATCCATGAATCTACTTTTCTTTGCTTAGTTTTCTCCCTGACCATGACCAATGACAACATGTAACCAAACCCCCTAAATGATGCAAACATTAATCTAATGACCAAACACCACCTTCCCCATTTCTTGAGAACATGGACACTGTGTTCTTAAAATTACTTCCTGTTATCTGGGGGGAGATATTGGAGTCTTTAGATGACCCTAAAAATTGAGATAAAGATCAAGTTCTGAGAGAGCTAGATGTTTTTCAGTCTTGGTGTGATGGGAAAGTGCAGGGCTTATGTGAAGTCCTAGCTGGAGTAGTCTATGAGGCTGGACCATCTTAGCTAACTGCTTTGAAGTTGTCCTTAGCAGTTTGTAATCCAAAGCTGACATTTAGGTGGTGTTTTTCAGCTTAATGGAATTACCACAATCCGGGTGGATTCGTAATTGTGAGGCCCCAGCATTCTTTTGGAGATTTCAAAGTCACTATAAGGAATGGTCATGGTTCACTGCAGAAAACTTAAACATTTTAGATGTCATATGTAGCAGATCTCAGAGAGATTATAGAACCATGATCTACTGAATATATCCAGGGTACACAAGCTTAATTCCTAATTACCTGCTTCTGATTCAAACCTGAAATCAGGTACAGGAAGCTAGATGAAGCCTATTTCTGGAATTAGTATTCTATATGACCATTAATACCACAACAGAAAGTTTAAATACATATATATATTAATCTTATAAATTTTGAGATAATATTTATACCTTAAGGAAAGTTTTAAAGAATCAAAATAAATCCAAAGATTATGAGATTAGTGAAATAGAATAGTCCCTTAATTTGGTTTTCTTCTATCCTATACCAGGTAGCTGCTTTGGATTTTCATCTAACAAGCATGCTTGGGTTTAGAGAAGAAGGGGGCCACATTTCAACTCCAATGCTAGCTTTAAATTGTAACTGAGTTGTGAATACATAAAGACCATTACCTTATACATCTGTAGAGAAGAGTAGACAAAAGATTTGGGAAGATTTATGGAGTGTTTTTTCTGTTGGAAATGCATTATACTATTAAGCCAATTTACTCTTTGTTTGGGGACTTTGTTTTCTGGATGGTTTGTCCTTCAAATGTCTCAAGTCCAGTATTCCTCAGATTCTTCAGTTAGGTGCTTTCATTCTTCTGGGAAGACAAAACTAAAACCTTCCACCAACCTTAACTCTAGGAAGTTTCCATTCATGGCAGGTTATATCTGATAAATGAAAGACATTTGTTAGTTTTATAAGTTAATTTAGATGGAATGGCCATGAATTAATAAACTGTCACCTATCCTAATAAAGAAGTCTCTCCTGTTCAAATCTAATCTTTATCAATCTTGATGGTATCCATAGACTTTCTTCTTCTGTAGAAACAAAAGTAAAACCTCTTATGTAACATAACACATATCCTTCTTTACATTCTGAGGTCAACACATTTTGAAGTATATAGGCTTATTTAATTCAGCAGTTTTCCCCATCATCTAATGTCTCTACACAGCTGTTGTTTCTTTCTCATTAATATTTGAAAAAATTTAAAGTTAATAGGGCATGGTGTAATCTACCGCTGGGGATTATTTTTTACTCCTTTCTGTTTATCAAGCTTATCTTTCAAAGTGTGATTAGATCTCTCTATAATTAATTGTTCTGTGGGACTGTGTAGTATACTTGTAATATGCTTTATAATGTAATATACAAAAAACTGTGTCATTTTATTAGGGACATATCCTGGAACATTGTCAATCTTAATTTGTACAGGTATCCTCATAATGGCCATAACTTCTAACAAATGTGTAATTAAAGAATTAGCCTTTTCATAACTAGAAGCAGTTTCCATTGAAATCCTGAATAAATATCTATGGTATGGTGCACATATTTTAATTTTCCAAAGTCTGCAAAATGAAACATACCCATTTGCCAAATTTCATTTTTTAGAGTTCCCTTTGGTAATGGAGGTAATGCAGATAATGGAATTTTTTATACATAAGACAAGAAGAATTTTTTTTTATAATTTCCTTTGCTTGTTGCCGAGTGACAGGAAAATCTTTTTTCAAACCTTTCCTATTAACATATTTCTTATAAAATTCTGAGGCTTCTAGCACATTTCCTGTGAATAGCTGATCAATTTCATCATTACTTTGTTCTAGAGGACATGGTAAATCTCCATGGGATCTGATATGTGTTATATGCAAAGAATGATTTCTATTTCTGATTACATGCTGGAGTTGAACAAATAGCCAAGTTAATACTGAATCATCTGGAAGAACTGCAGGGTTACAATATGTAAAACAGCTCTTTCTGCATATTGTGAGTTATTAACTATAATAAAAGATTCAGGAAACTCTAATTATACCATAGGAATTGCACACAGCTTTGTTTTTTTTAACTGAATAATAAAGGCTTTTATCCATTTTATTTTCCTGCCTTTGCACATTTATTTGCATCAGTAGAGAGTTCTGGGACTCCATAAATTGGTGTCCCTTTTACTATATGAGGGAGAATCCAATTAGTTCTCTTTATAAACTGAAGTCTCTGAGATATTTGTTGTTAATATCTTCCAAAAAATTATTGTAAGCTCTTTGCCAATGTTCATTTTCTGTCCATAATGAGGAAATCTCAGCATCAGAAAAACATAATAATTGCTGCTGAGTCTATTTTTGCTAATTAATGAAGTCTCATTTTTTCTTTCAGAAACATTTTCCCTTCAGAAAACTATTCTGCATGGGTCTTATTTTTTTCAGTCTATTTATGTGCTAAAATTATCCATTCTCATGGATATTAGATATCTAGTATATTCTAAGATATTATCTTCTCTCTGCATAAGAATTACTGGAGGAGAATGAGAAGGCAAAATAATTAAAATATAATCAAGCGTATTCAAGTTATTCACATGTGCATCCTGTCATTCCTTTTCTACCAGAGTAAATTCTCTAAACCTCAGCTGATAATTTTCTCAGACTATTTAAGTACTTACCACCTTGTAAGATTTGAAATAAATTACTTAGCTATTGAGTACATAATCAAATTCTGGGCTTAAGCCAGTTAGTATCTACCAGCAATTTTGAAAATCACTCAGAATTTGTATTTGATCTCTTCTGACTTGTACTTTATGTGGTCAAATTATCTGTAAACCTATCTTATATCCAAGATAATTGATAGAATCTGTTCTTTATATTTTTTTTTCAGGAGCAATTTGTAAACCCCAGCAAGGCAAAATTCTTTTTACTTGATCAATTTTTTAAGGTATCTGGGTCTAAACCAGCTAGTAAGATATAATCCGTATAATGAATAGTCTAAGACTGAAGAAACTGTTTATGAATTAATTCTCACAGCTTTGTACAAAATATTAACACATGGTGGGGCCTTTTAACATTCCATGTGGAAGAATTTTTCACTGAGACCTTTTTAACAGTTTGAACATTTTTATAAGTAGAAACTGTGAAGACAAACTTTTCTCTATCTTTTCATAAAGGTATGGTAAAAAAGTAATCTTTTAAACTAAACACTATAATAGACCATCACTTAGGTAATAAGGCAAGGGAATCTCAGCCTGTAAAGAGTCCATTGGTTGAATCACCTTATTTATGACTCACATCTGTTAACATTCTCCATTTTCCAGATTTTTTTTTTAATGACAAATAGAGCAGAATTCTGAGAGCAGGTCAATTCTTCAGTATTTTGAGCATTTAGCTGCTCCTGTGCCACCTACTCTCACATCTGTATTTTTTCTGACTTAAAAGCCATTGTTCCACCCACACAGGTCTGTCAGTTAACCATTTTAAAGGTAGATCATCTGGTAACTTTGTAAGACCATCAGCTGTTGTGTCCTGCTTATGTACAACTTGAAGAGTCTGTAACTGTTCTTGATAATATCTTTCAAAATTTCTCTCAGAAGCATTTATTTTATGGTTTATTTCAGAGATTGAGAAATGTTAATCTGTGGTTTCTGTTGCTGCAACAAGTCACATCCCCAGGAATTCATGGCTATACTAGCTACAGATGGCTTAAATTTTTATATATGTCCTTCTGGCTCCATACCCTCAATCACTCTTGCACATTATTTTATCCAAGAGAAACTTCTAATACCTAGATGATAAATATTTACCTCATGAAGAGGAAAATCTGGATGACAAGATTTTGGTGAAATTATTGTTAGATCTGCTCTTCTGTCTATTAAACCTTCAATTTCAATGCCATATATTTGTATGTTAAGCTTTTGTCTCTACTCATTTGTGGAAATTTGCCAAAATACTTGTTTTCTGGTCTTTCCTGAAATTTTGTTTTCTCTACCGATGCTGTTCTGTTCTTGATTACATTCAAAACGTTGATGTTTTTAACAACAGGCATTAGGTTTTCTAATTCTTCTTTGGATGAGCTTCTCTGAAGCTGATAGGGAATGACTTTTTTCAAATTTAATATCAGAACCTGGGGGATGCCCATCAAAAAATTTCCCAATGGCAAAGGATTACTCTGCCTGTCCTTCATTGATCTGCATTCATTAGTCAATGCCCAGATTTGCCACACCTTCTACATAATCCAGAATGCTTGGAGCTTCTTTCTGGATTATCTCTTGAAAAAAATTGTTTCTAGTAACACCTTTCTTAAAAATGACCTCACTTACCAAAATTAAAGCATGAGACATTTTGATTTTTCATAAAATTTTTAGTAATTACTTCTCCTAATAGAGTAGCATCATACATATTAGATTCAAATTCAGCCATATTTCTTGTTTCTTCATCTATTGCTGCTGATCTCACCTCTAAAGGTGTAATGACCCTTTTGCATCCTGAGTTGGAATTTTCAAAAGCCAACAATTTGATAAATATTTGTCTGACTTCTCATCTTTTACTATTCTATTTACAGCTGAAGTCAATCTTTGAAAAAAAAAAGTGATGACTTCTATTGGGCCTTGTATAGTTTTAATAAATAACTCAAGACTTCTCCTGATTCTTCAACCTTGTTCCAAGGATTTAAAGCTGCCTCTAGCCTTATTTCATTGTATTCTGGCCCTAGATTCCTCTTTCCACTATGTTCACTATTATACCTGAAGACTAGCTTTTATTATTGCTTTACTAAATCTTTCCAGTCTTGGGAGTTTTTCTTTACTGAGTTCCCATGAATTTAACATCTGCTTCACATATGGTGAATGTGTACCATATGACTGCTACCTTAAATCTCCTCAAATCTAACATTTCTACAAGATTTTGTTTACCTTCTTTATAACCTTGGGGTTGCCTATTATATGCTAGAAGTTATTGTATAGTAACTGGATAAATCAACATTGGTTTTCTAATACCCTTAGGCCTCTCCTCTTCAGTTTCATCAGGCAGTGGCATAATAGGTTCTTGTCTAAATTCCACTGTCTATGTCTGAGTATTTTTCTTATTCTCATTTAAAAGTCTTTCTGAAGCTTGCATCTTATCAATCCACTTTTCATATTTCTCACAAAAAAAACATTATGGCTAGTAAAGATAAAATATGAATTACCAAACTGACGGTAATTATACTCGATATTATATCAATCTCAGTTGAGTTATTTATATTTTTATTTTCTGATTTTATTTTCAAGCCATCTAAATTAGCATTGTAGAGTCCTAATATTCTGGATTACGTTTTCCATTTTTAACATGGGAAAGATTTTTTCCTTTTAATATTAGTTAATTCTCACCTTGAAGACTTTCCAAGTGTCTTACCAAGTCTGATAGCTTCTCAGTTTGTGCACAGCTGGAGTGATTTCTCTGTCCCTCTGGTCTTTTTACCCATTGGAGTACTAAGTGTTGTGTTTGACTAAATCTCAATCATTTAATTTAAATAATAAAGACTCAGGAGCCAGATGCCGGAGAGAAAGTCTGCTCTTTCAGAGAGCCAATGGAAGCAGCAAGCTGACCCTTCCTTCTCTGCTGATGTCCCCTCAAAAGACTCCCTCTTCTCCTCTGCCTTCTCAAACAAACAAACAAAAAACCTAAGTTGAATGTCCCTCTTTTCTACTTTCTGTGCACCTCTCAATATGTTTTCCTGACTCCCTCTTTCTCTCTGTTTATTCTTATTCACTTCTGTCAACTGGTTACTTGCCCCAATTCTTGACCTATGTTTGAATTTATTCAATCTTGTTTACAATAAGCAAAAAGCTCTTGCATTAAAGGTGTGTGCTAGGACTGAGCCACACCATAACTAGAAACAGTTTTTTTTTCAATAAATAATGTAGTCTTGAGATACACTTGAGATACAGTGCGACCAAGTATCCTTCAACACAATTAGAATACCATAAGGGGAGGTGTCCAGGGTGATCACCTGCAATGAGAAGATAAAGATTCAAAGTTTGGGATCAGTAGATTTCCTTTAAGCAGATGGCTCATGTTTGTCTGAACATGGTCCAGGCATGGAGTCATGTTGGAATTCTCAAATGTTGGCTACATTGTCCTAAGTCTCACTATCTGTAGAGAGGTGACAGGGCTCCACAAACAACCATGCCCCCAACCCATCACTGAGAGATTCTATACAAAAGCTTAATGCCTAATCCATTCCCCAAGCTCCTCATTGGAGATTCTAAGCAGAGACTTTATCCCTAAGAAATGTCCCAAGATCTTCATTAGGGTTTTCTAAACAGGGATTTAGTCACAGTAACATTCCATGTTTTTTTTTAAATATTGCATAGCAGTGGTGTTTTTTTGCCATAACTGAGTTTTGGGTCCAGGAGCTCAAACTAACTATCATGGGCTCTCTCCTGCCCCATCCCTGCCATCACCCAGTGTTCCACACTGATTATATTTCCCTTTCACAGTGAGTTTTCCTTTCACAGTGAGCTTATACTTTTTGTTTGGATTGTTGTGATGTGGGTGGTATAACAGAAGTTGTAATACAGTCAGTTGTAGCAGAGTGATAAACATCAGAGGGCCAGAATTGAACCAGTCATGTCATGATGGGGCCAGCTGAGCACCATTGGTAAGGACACAGGCTGGTCTCCTAGTACATAATGAATCCTGTTCATTAACCTGCAAGCTAAGGAAGATGGTCCCTGAGGTGTCAGCTTGTAGAGGTGAAGGATAGAGACTAAACAGCTGCACTGTGTCCTCAACAGCCCTGGGCCTGCAACAGCTGCATCTATAGCAAGACACAACCATACACATCTGCACCTGAATCAAAACCGTACTTTCAGTGGCCATAGATGGCTGAAGCAGGGACATGACCCTGAAGCTCTTCACCCAGGCTGGATCCCGCAAGCTATGCCTCTCTGTACAGCAACTGTCCTCTCTCTATGTCCCATCACTTGACTGTCCTCCACAGAGCCTCCACCCTCTGCAGGAAGTCTATCATTTGGCCTCTTAGTTTCTCTCCCTCCTCAGATCTAGCCAGGATAGCCAGCTGCACCCTCAAAGCCTCCTTTGACATAAGGGCATCTTTGGCAAATTCTGCAATCTGGAGTGGGCAGGAGGCTTCATGGGCAGCCACACTGAACCAGGGAGAAACCAGTGACATTTTCACTTGGCACATTGGTACAGGGTCACAGGTTCAGGACAGGAGGTATTCTATTTGTATACCTAATATGCTGAACATGTCCCTCATATTTTTAAATGTTTAAGAAGGAAAAAACATCTAAAGAAAGAATAATTTTGTGACCCCTGAAGGGATTCCAAATTGCATTTTGATGTTTATCAACAAAGTTTTAATGACTCACTGCCTTCTCTATTCACAGATCACAGAAACCAGTCACTGTGTGGCCTACAGGTCATCAAATACTTTGTCTATTTGGCTTTTAATAGAAAGTCACCATGCCTTCTCTGTTCTAAGGGTCTCTGTTGGCACATCTTGGGGAACACTGGAGTCTGGAGATGTCTGGCCATGCACAATAACCCATAAAGTCAACTTGAATTTTATTAACAATTTATGGGATGCCCAGTGTTGATTTGTGACCTCCACACTTGCACATGCACACACAAAGCACACACAAATGATAAAATTTGGGGTCAGTAAGATGATTCATGGGGTAAAGAAACTTGCTGTCTATCCTGTCTTTTTACCTGAGTTCTATTCCTGGAATGCATTGTGGGAAAATTTTTACACTGTGTAAAGATGTGTTACTGTGATTGATATAATAAAAATCTAAATGGACAATAGCTAGGCAGGAGAGTATAGGCAGGACTTCTATGCTGTGGGATGTTCTGTATGGCAAATGTGTTGCTCTGATTGGTCATTAAATAAAACACTAATTGGACATTGGCTAGGCAGGAAGTATAGGCGGGACTAACAGAGAGAAGAAAAGAAAGAACAGGAAGGCAGAAGGAGACACTGCAAGGTGCCACCATGACAAGCCACATGTGAAGATGCTGGTAAGCCAAGAGAGCCACGTGGCAAGGTATAGATTTATGGAAATGGATTAATTTAAGCTATAAGAACAGTTAGCAAGAAGCCTGCTATGGCCATACAGTTTGTAAGCAATATAAGTCTCAGTGTTTACTTGGTTGGGTCTGAGCGGCTGTGGGACTGGCAGGTGACAAAGACTGGCGGGTGACTGTGGTCAAGGCAGGAAAACTCGAGCTACACTTCTGGGCAGAGAGAAAATTCTGGGAGGTAAAAGAGAGTCAAGTTACCAAGAAGATGCAAAAAAAAGGAAGACATACAGAATGGGATTTAGGTAAAAGCCACATGAAGACATAAATTAATAGAAATGTGTTAATTTAAGTTATAAGAGATAGTTGGAAACAAGCCTAAACTAAGGCCAAGCTTTCATAATTAATATGAAGTTTCCATGTCATTAATTAGGAGCACACTGGAGGGAAAGAGGAAGACTCATTACAGGGACCCACATGAGTGAAGGAGAAAACTGATTTAGATAAGGTTTCCTCTGACCTCCACACATGCACCCTCATACCCCTACTTTAAAAAATACATGCAATTTTTAAAAACTTTGTAAGCGTGTACATGGGAAATGGGTTCAAATTCTGTATTATGATCCATTTACTGACTGTGTGACTGTGAATGGTTTCATCTCCCCATGTGCAAGTGTTACAGCTCTGGAGGGAAAGGCATCCTGACTTGTTAGAAAGTCAGGCTATACCTGCAATTATTACAGCTCTGGAGGGAAAGGCATCCTGACTTATTAGAAAGTCAGGCTATACCTGCAATTATTACAGCTCTGAAGGGAAAGGTACCCTGACTTGTTAGTAAGTCAGGCTATACCTACTGCTATGAAAGGAGGTATCCTGGATACCTATATCTGTGAGGAGAAAGGTATCCTGACTTGTCAGGAAGTCATGCTGGGGTGTGGTGGAGCATGATCTCCCTGCAGGATGTGGCAATCTTGCTTCTCTCCCAGAGAAAGCCATTACAGCTGAGCTCTGATTTATCCCCCTCTGCTTCATTCCCAGCAGAAGTATCCATTTCTTCTCAGCTTCAACCCAAGATGGTACTTCTTCTGCTTTGCTCTGCTAAGGGGAGGAAACCTCTGCAGAAATATAGCAATCTGCTCTGGCTCAAGCAAAAACTTACTTCTGCTCCTTTCTCCAGGGAATTTTCCAGCAGAGGTATCAGTTGCTTCTTCTGCTCCCCCCTGCCCCAAGAGAGCTTCCCAGCAAAGATTCTGCTCTACTCTGATGAAAGAAGGTCTTCACTCAAACTCTTTCAGGAGATTTATTTGGGAAGGAAGAATCCAGGAGAGTGGCTGCTTCTGCCAGGGTGGAGAAGGACAGCTGCCAACTGAACAGGAAGAGGAGCTTATATAGGGCTTCTTAGGGGCAGAGTTTTTCCAGAGAGATTTTCAGGGAGGGAATTGGTCAGATTTCAATTTCCTTGAGCTTGGACAAGCTCAAATTGGCAAGATTTTGTGCTCAGAGACTAGCTGGTTTTCTGCTCAGGGATTGGTTGGTTTTCTTGGTCAGGGGTTTGTTGAATTCCTGTTCAGTTGGTCAGGGGCAGATTTGGCTCTGGTTTCAGGGCCAATGTGTGTTTCTTTCACTGGCCCTTTTCAGCCTTTGACTATAGTTTCAGGGTCAAGGTGAATTTCTTTCACTGGCTCTGGTTCCTAGACCAAAGTGTATTTCTTTGACTCTGATTTCAGGGTCAGAATGTGTTTCTTTGTTTCTGGTTTCATGGCCAAAGTGTTTCTTTAACTAGCTCTGGATTCAGGGTCAGGGTGGGGTTTTTTTTTGTTTTTGTTTTTTTGGTTTTTTGTTTGTTTGTTTGTTTGTTTTTTGGACTGGAACTGGTTTCAGGGACAGGCTGTTACTTTGGCTGGTTCTTTTAATCTATACTTTTTTTGAGACAGAGTCTTTCTCCATTGATAAGGCTGGCCTTGAACTAACACTGTTGCACTTAACCTCCTGTTCCTTTGCCTTAGCCTCCTATATACCTGGAGAACAGGCCTAGACCACCAAGGGAGGATACAGGGCACAGACAGGCTTAACTATGTATACAGGAATACACAGATAGTTGCCAGAGTTGCATGGCAAGATCAGAATGTTCTTAGGGTCTTTTTTTTTTTTAAAAGAGATAGGTAAGCTCTCCAAACTTGTTACCATGGTTACAATAACCAGATGGAGCATCATTACCCAGAATTGCTCTAGCTGAGACTCTCTTCCATCCATGTACCTCAGTTTGCAATATGAGAAGTCAGAGGATTTTGCAATATCTTGACATCTGGGAGGCTCTTTAATTTTGTATAATTACAGCCTAATGTGCCATGACAGCAGAAAGGAACCTTTCTTTCTGCCATTCTCTTTGTCCTTGTCCAGGGACTCCTGGGCACAACTCTGGGCCTTGTATGGCCATGCAGCCTCTCTGTGCCCTGGCTTCCTCACATGGTGGTCCAAGCCTGTTCTTTAGGTACATAGGAGGCTGAGGAAAAGGAACAGGAGGTCAAGGGCTACAGTGTTAGTTCAAGGCCAGCCTAGGCAACTGAGAAGACTCTATCTCAAAAGAACACACAATTTCTTTTAACAAAAATGCTTGTTTGCAGAAAATTGTTTGTTGTTGAGACAGGGTGTCAGTGTGGACCTTTGTATCACCAAGTCAGATACATCAGTGTTTTCAGCTCAGATGGATCTCATTGGGTAGAGCACTAGCCCAGTATGCACCGGGCCTCTGAACAAACATAGCATGGTAGTGAAACCTGTCATCTCAGTAGTTGGAGGTGGATACAATAAGGTCATGATTTCAAAGTCTGCTGAACTTCCTAAGACTCTTTTTGAAACAAAATCCCCAAAACTATGATTAAAAAATATGAGGACTCAGTGGATGCTCTGGCCTGGCTCAGTTGGTAAAGGTGTTTACAGCCAAGACTGATGGACATGGTTTGGTCCTTCGTATACACATGGTAGAAGGAGAAGACAAAGGCTGTCTTCTGACTTTAGAACTATACTATTCATGTGCACACACAAAGACAAGAATGATAAATTAAATCTTAAAAGAAATATAAATAGTGAGAGATGGTTCAGCAGTTTGTTACCTGGCATGGACTGCAAGGTGAAAATTGCATCTTGACAAAGTCCTGGCATTTTAACTTACAGATCACAATTCTCCAGCACCTTTTTACTTCCATTTTTAATAATTCTCACTACTTGTTATGGGAGTTTGCTTATGCATTTTCCTTTGGTAAATTTTGTGAGGGCTTCATTGGAAGATGAGGATGTATACAATGGTAGTCTCTTTAAACAAAATAATTCTTTGGAAAATATCCACATCATCCTGGAATCATGTAGCATGACAACTGTGCCTACTTCTACTCAAGACACCCCATTGTCCATCCTCCACACACATTCCCACCCCTAATTACACCAAGACTAGAAAACTTAAAGATCTACTAACTGGACAATGTCTTCTCAAAGATGGAAGCACAATATGGAGGGAAAACAATGAGCTCACACCTAGATAGGCATTTAGATACTTGCTGAACTTATCACTTTTTGCCTCATGAAAATGCTGTGATAAGGTTGATGGATGCTTTCATCATAGAATCATTAAGTTCTCCTTCAATCTCATTTTTGGCTAAATTATTGTGCAAATATAAAGTATAAGAAGTGTAGCATTGTAGTTGAAAGTTTTCCTGTGTCCTACCTGGTCCACAGCTGCTTAGACCCAAGTATACACACAGAGGCTTATATTAGTTAAGACTGCTTGGCCATTAGCTCAAGCCTACCACTGAATAGCTCTTACATTTAAACTCAGTCCATTTTCATTAATCTATATGTTGCCACATGATCTGTGGCTTGATCTGTGTGCCATCACATGCTGCTCCCTGGATGGTGGGCTGGTGTCTCCTGACTCAGCCTTCCAACCTTCCCACAGTTCTTCTTGTCTTGTCCCACCTATACTTCCTGCCTAGCTACTAGGCATTCAGCATTTTATTTATCAGCCAATCAGAGCAACACATTCATAGCATACAGAGCAATATCACTCATCATTTCCCCTTTTCTTTCTATTTAAAAGAAGGTTTAAACTTCAACATAGTAAAATTACATACAACAAAACAGTTATCTAGCAAGAATTACAGTTGCAATATCTCGTCCATTTGAATTTGGAAAAATTAAAGAAATTATCCTATCTATCCTATATTTGTGAGTCTAAAGTTTCATATCTAATTTATCTGTTATTATAACCTAGGAAAACTACAACTTTCTAGTCTTCAACTACATCAAAGACCCCAGGAGGATATAATATTACCTAAGTAAAAAGGAAAGACATTGTAAGCAACTTCCAAAATTCTGGAAATGACAGAGACAGTTAGCTGCCTGGACAGTCACCCAAAGTTCCTCTGCAATATTAGGGCATCCATTTTTCAGCCTACAGGCCTAGAGTCTCTCAGTTGCTTCTTCCTGCATCCTATAGAATGTCTGGCAATTTCCTCTGTGAAGCAGGAACCTGAAGAACCATTTAGTCTTGTTTTGGCAAACTCAGTGGTCATTTTCCTATGGGTCCTTCATGTCCAGTTTATACAACATATTATCAGCAGTCCAGGAAAGAGCAGTTTATTGCCCAAACGGCTATTTTTGCCAAGAAGAAGATAAACTCTATATGGAGTGTCTTCGATGCCCATCTTTCTCTTTGAAGTAAATCAGTGCTGCCAGGAACAGACATGTCTCACTGTCCAGAAAGTCTAAGTTTTAAAACATTTTAAATGCCATATTCTGTACATCTATGAAGTGTTTAAAGATCACCTACCCAATTGAAATATATCTATGTATACCTAGAAAACTTAACTAACATGACTATAAGTTTGACTATCATAGACTAATGATTAATCTGTATTTCTTAATTATCCATTACAATTTAAATGAGTTACATAAACATAATACCTTAAATGAGAGTAGAAATATATATATACAAGACAGCAAAAATTAAGTTTAAATTTGTAATAAACTAAAATCTATAGCAATGTAAAACACTTATCCTATACTTCTATTTTATATTCCTCTTTCTTCTTTTAGGAAAAAGATTTTATTTATAATCAACCTGCTTTAAATAAAAATAAGCATTCATAAACAATATTTTGGGAATTTGGGCATAGCTTCTCATACTACTTTCTATGGTGGTATTGTTTTCCCCAAAATATTGTGCAACCTAATAAACTTATCTGGGGTCAAAGAACAGAACAGCCACTAGATACAGAGGCTAGAAAATGGTGGCACTCACACCTTTAATCCTAGCATTCCAGAGGCAGAAATCCCTTTGAATCTCTGTGAGTTCAAGGTCACATTGGAAACAGCCAGGCATGGTGACTCATGCCTTTAATCCCAAGAAGTGAGCCTTTAATTCCAGGGAGTGATGGCAGATAGCAGAAAGGTATATAAGGCATGAAGACCAGGAACTAGAATCATTTGGCTGGTTAAGCTTTCAGGCTTTTGAGCAGCAGTTCAGCTGAGATTCATTCTGGATGAGGACTGAGAGGCATCCAGTCTGAGGAAACAGGATCAGCTGAGGAACTGGCAAGGTGAGGTAGCTGTGGCTTCTTCTGCTTCTCTGATCTTCCAGGATTTACCCCAATAACTGTCCTCAGGCTTGTTTTTATTAATAAGAACTTTTAAGATTCCTGCTACAACTTTCTGCTGATAGAGGGGGCTGGTAATCATATGGGGATCCTGAGAATATTAAGAATTATAGTTAAATCTTGGCTGTAGCATCTGTGATGATGGATCATTTCAGTCAGTTGCTTTGAAGCTGGTTTTGGATGTTGGATGATCTGGGCCATGGTGTCATCAGGGACCTTTCAGGGGGTCTTGACTGATCAAACCATGTATGTCTAGAAGCAATCCATATGTTCACATCTTCTGTGGAAACAAAAGCAGAACTTTTTTCCCAAAGCAACATATCATTAGACACAAAATTTGAAGTCAAGATACCTTTAAAATGTACATATTGGTTTAACTTAGAGGCCTTTACAATAAAATGTCTCTATGCAGTTACAAATTCCAAAGACAATATAATCCAGACTCTGTGTGTGATTTTCATCTTTACATGGCTTATTTTTTATATTACTTCTACTGTTTCTTTAAAAGACTTTATTTTTTAAAAGTATTTATTTATATAACTGCATATATTCTGTTTCCTCTCTCTTCTAAGCCTACATACATTTTTACATATAATGTAAACCATTTAAAATCTTATTCCACCTGAATCTGCCTTATTGTGAATCTATTGCTTTAAACTGCAGTGGCTAGTACTGAAGCAGAGTGACTAACTCTGCCCACTTCAGCTTCCCAATATGGCAGTGGTACATTTACCACCAGCTCTGGGAGCCATGCACATGACCAACTCTTGGAAGCAGTGGTTTTATGATTTCATCAAAGCAGCATGTAGCCCAGAAACTTTTTATTTTTTGCCTGTACTAGCAAAAGCTAAATCCACCATACAGCATAAACCTCTGTGTAATTTGGCAGCAATCCACCATGCATGCTGTAGCTCCAACCGGCACACTAAGAACCTGCCACAGCCAGGGACTTGTCACTGTACCTCAGCCCGCCATGAGTGACATGAACTAGGAAGGTACTCTTAGCTACATTTATAATCTCTTCTTAAGCTCTCTCAGGTTTTAAATGGAAACTTGTCACCACATCTGAGCACCATTTGTAGCCAGAAAGTTTCTCTGGTCCCACCAAGCCCCCACAGTCCCACTGGCCTGCTTATAAAATAATAACTCAGAATCTTATATTAATTATAAATGCTTGGCCATTAGCTAAGGCTTATCACTGACTAGCTCTTACACTTAAATTAACCCATAATTCTTATCTATGTTTAGCCATGTGGCTTGGTACCTTTTCTCAATTCTGCCTTGACATGTTGCTTCCTCTCTGTCTGGTTGGTGACTCCTGACACAGGTAAACTTCCAGCTACATAGCATTTTTTCAATAAAGAATTAGTTATCCTGATTCTCCTTCAGATCATGTCACTCTCCTTCCTTCACTGACTCCACATCTCCTCTTTGGGACATCAACTCCACTAGAATTGGACTCTGGCAAGTATCTCTTTGCAGAAAACAAAGCTCAGTTTCCACATGGCACCCACAGCACACATCCGTACTTCCAAAGCTCCAAGGGATTCAACCATCTCTTCTTGCAGAATGGACAGTGACCTTGTGAGTGGACAGACATGCAGATACCCATGCTCACTGTGAAATATACCGTAGTGAGAGTCTAATGGTTGAGGCCACTCATCTGGAAGACCTTTCACTTGTCCTCTCATACCTGGACCCCAGATATACCAGATGCTTTTGTAGCTGGGTTATGTGGTCTGGCAGGGTGCCCAGAACATGTGTCCTAGCATTTACTGGCTTCATCTCAGGTGGAGCAAGGTATGATCAAGGCTTCCACCACTGCCCAAATTGATGAGTATCTCTGTGCATGTTTTTATAGTTATATACTTGGTAAAGCTATTTTATCACATTTTTTTTCTATTGTGTGTATCTGCTGGTAGGTGCATAGATGACACAGAACACAGGTTGCAGTCAGAGGACAGGTAAGAATTGGTTCTCTCCTTTCACCTTGTGGGAAGGAAAGTTAAGTCAGTAGGGTTGGCAGCAAGCCACATTATTGGCTGCTCCATCTTGCTGAGCCTGACTTTGAGCAATATGGGAGTATATTCTTGTGGTATGTATTTGAGAGGGACTGGTATATTTATATTTGTAGGCCATGTGTAATGAATGTGTCAATTTGGCTGCTATCTTTCATGTGTGTTTGGAGAAGTCTTCATGGGTGATTTGGGGTTGTGTGTGGCAAAGGTGTTGTTAAGGCACAATGTTGCCTGTGTGAAGCTCTGGCATGTCAGGTTTGGTCTGGCAATGACAAATTTGGCCAAACTTATTAAGCCAGCCCAGCTATCTTTGTTCCACCCAACTCAGCACTTGTAGTTCCCATTTCTTTCTCTGGCTCAGCCTCTGACATACACACTACTGGACCCTCCTTGGATGTGGCCCTGCCCATCCTGCCACTGCCAGCACTGGATCCACCCACTGTGACAAATTCCCCATTCAACCCTGTCCAAATTCTTCTGCAACTTTCCCCTAACTTCATCCCCCATCCAAGTCTCCAGCCACATTTAGAATCTGTTCCTGATCCCGGCATCTGACCCCACTCTGCCCAATCTGTCTCTGTGCCCACAGATGCACCCCAACATTCTCGTTTCACACTCTGGCCTTAATACTGCCAGGCCCCATACACTTCCCTGAGTAATACTTGGAAACAGAGGGAATTGTAATGGGAGTAGAAACCTTAGGTATATTGGCAACTTCTTTATGTAACTTGCTTGTGCCTTCAAGGACATGCTTAGCCAAATCAAAAATATATCACTTACATTTGATAATAGATTCCTGCTGTGAACATTCTAATTTATGACTTGATAAGTCAGATAGCACCCAGCTCATGATAGGCAAGTTTCATGTGACATTGTGGCCCATTGTCAAATGTTCAGGTTCCACTAAGGCCTAAGAGTATGCAAATAGCTGTCTCTGAAAGAAAGAATAGTCTGTAGATGGTGTTAGAGCCTTGCTCCAAGTTCACAAAGGTTTCATCTTTGATAAAACTATAGGATACAAGCAAAGGCTCCTAAGATCATTCCTATCTGCCATAGACATTGAATCCCATCAAATCTGATGGTCCAAGTGGTAGAGAAGCCTGCATAGCAACCTGGGCCCATTGAAGACCTTCTCCTTTTCCAGGACACATAAAACTTGCAGCTTTCCAAGTCACTTGGTCTATGGGCTGGAATAATACACCCAAGTGCTGCCTTTGGGATCCAAACAGGCACACTAAATGTTGTGCTTCTTTCTTGATGGTGGGAAGGGCATGGTACAATAACTTGCCCATCTTAGAAGAAGTATCTCTGCATGTTCCACATCACTAAACTCATAAGCATTTCAATGAGGTAGAATACCCTTGAATTTTGGTTGGATTTATGTCTCATCCTCTAATGGGCATATGTGTTACCAATGAGTTCAAAGGGGTTGCTGCTTACTGCTCATGTGGTCCAATCAACATAACGCCACAATAATAGTTCACCAATGTGATATTTTCTGAAAGTGTCAGGTGATTGAGATCCCTTCTAACCATGATATGACACAGTGAGGGAGAGGTAACTTAATATGGGTGTTAAACTGTGAAGGAAACAGTTTAATGCCATTTTTCATTACATAGTTTTAAGTAGATTGGTTAGTACATGATTAGATGTTAAAATTTTTGATTTTTCTGAAATTGCACTGGAAATAACAATTGCAATTTATGAGGCCAAAAAGGAATTGGTAAATGAAGTTAGCTTTCCCACAGAATCTCCTTAGTCCTCATCAAAATGGAGAGAACTCAAGATTAGACTGATTAGTAAATTACTAATCATGATTCAGGATCTTTTTCAGAAAATGGAAGATATGTATATAAAGGAGGCTCCAATAAGGAAGCCGAGGGAGCTGTCATCTTCATTTATGTCAATGGTGCTTTACTTTTGATTTTGCCTGAATAAAGAAATTCAACTTTTTTGCTTCTTTTATCAAATATAATATTTGGTCATTAAGTTTATGTTCATTCCAGGAGTATTCCATGAATACCACTTCTTCATGATTAATATCTTCCTTAATTATTGGACCAATAGTCCAAGTTAATGACCAAGTGACCCAAAATCAAACAAGGATCTTTCCCTTGTTAATATGTCTTTTCATTTCCCCTTTGAACTCTGTCACACACTTCATCTGAACTGCCTTCTTCTGGAAACCAGGGCTTATAAACAATTTTCAGGTAATGTAATAGTTGTGCTTTTAATACTGGTGCTCCTCCTTACTTTTAAAATGATGCACCAGCTCAACATAAGTCAAAGGCTCTCCAGGTTCTGCACCATTATTCTCACTCACCTCCTTCTATGAGAGTCCTCATTCTCTTATCTTGTAGCCAATTACTTGTCCCTGTTAAGGAACCACCTGTAATCATTCTAGAAACTCTGGAAGAATTGATCTGATAAATGAGGCACACTACAGTCTTATAAATAGTCCCTTTATTCAAAGCCTGAGATAATTTATTGTCTTAGGGTTAAGAAAGGTCATCTGAGTAAAGTTTTAATGTGTGCAAGCTGTATACAGTGACAAAAACAATCCACATTGAACATAAAGACATATAAAACATAGTTTAATTGAATAACACAATTATAGAGTACAAGTAACATGAAGGAAACTCACACCTAACTGCTGTATTGGGAGGAACACAAAAACATATTCCAATGACAGTTCTGTGTTTTGAAGAAACTGAAGTCACAATTGCTGTGGGATGTTCTGTATGTCAAATGTGTTGCTCTGATTGGTCAATAAATAAAACACTGATTGGCCCATGGCTAGGCAGGAAGTATAGGCGGGACTAACAGAGAGGAGAAAAGAAAGAACAGGAAGGCAGAAAGAGTCACTGCCAGCCTCTGCCAGGACAATCAGCATGTGAAGATGCCAGTAAGCCACAAGCCATGTGGCAATGTGTGGCATTTGTGGAAATGGATTAATTTAAGCTATAAGAACAGTTAGCAAAAGGCCTGCCATGGCCATACAGTTTGTAAGCAATATAAATCTCTGTGTTTACTTGGTTGGGTCTGAGCGGCTGTGGGACTGGTGGGTGACAAAGATTTGTCCTGACTGTGGGCAAGGCAGGAAAACTCTAGCTACAAATGGCACCCAACATGTTGGCAAGAGTTTCCACCTAAAACCTGAGAAAAGATTCTAAAATGGAGCTAAAAATAGCTTCCTAATTGTCTCTCTCAAATGAGCAGCAGCTGCAGGTTTGAGCTACTTGTGGGTTCCAGGCGTGTGTGCTCGACCTGCAGTATGGTGGGAATGAGGCCTCTGCAAGTGGCACATTAAGCTGTGTGGTGGATTTAGCCTTTGCTAGTATAAAACAAAAAAAAAAAAAAAGAGGTTTCCGGGCTACACACTGCTTGGATAAAAGCATAGACCCATGATAGCTCCCAGAGATGGCAGTAAATGTACCACCCCCGTGTTGGGAAGCTGAGGTGGGTGGAGCCAGCAGCCATAGCACCATTTCAGTCTTACAAATGCTGCAGTTTAAAGCAATAGATTCACAATAAGACAGATTCAGATGTAATAGTTTACAATGTGTGTAAAATATACGTAGGCTTGGGCTGGAGAGATGGCTCAGAGGTTAAGAGCACTGACTGCTCTTCCAAAGGTCCTGAGTTCAATTCCCAGAAACCACATGGTGGCTCACAACCATCTGTAATGAGATCTGGCGCCCTCTTCTGTATACATAATAAATAAATAAATCTTAAAAAAAAGAGAGATCTTTCCTCTGTGCATATAAGGAGGGAGATCTCCAATGAAATATACGTAGGCTTGAAAGAGACAAAAAGGTGATATATACAGTTATATAAACAAATACATATGTTTAAAAAATAAAGTCTTTAAAGAGACAGTAAAATTAATATAAAAAAATAAGCCACATAAAGATGAATATTATACAGAGAATCTGGATTGTGTTGTCTTTGGGATTTTTAACTGCAGAAAAACATTTGATCATAAAAGATGTTGAGTTAAACCAATATGTATATTTTAAAGAAACCTTGACTTCAAAATTTGCATATAAGGATGTGTTACTTTGGAAAGGAGACTCTGCTTTTGTTTCCACAGAAAGCAAGAGGTTATGGATTTGTTCCAGATTAAGATACATCAGGTTTTACCAGCCAAATCCCCCCTGAAAGGTCTCTGATGACGCTATGGCCCAGATAATCCAACATCCAGATCTGATTCAAGGAAACTGGCTCAGACAATACAGCCTCATGGACTATTTCATAATCCTAAAATTTTCTTTGTAGTCCCCTTAAGATGCAGTGCCCCCCTCCAGCAGGAAGTATTAAGAGAAGCTACGTCCAAATTCCCAAATTATATGTAATTTTACTTTGTTTTTGAAAAAAAAAGAGTGCTATGGGATGTTCTGTATGGCAAATGTGTTGCTCTGATTGGTCAATAAATAAAACACTGATTAACCATTGGCTAGGCAGGAAGTATAGGCGGGACTAACAGAGAGGAGAAAAGAAAGAACAGGAAGGCAGAAAGAGTCACTGCCAGCCTCTGCCAGGACAATCAGCATGTGAAGATGCCAGTAAGCCACAAGCCATGTGGCAATGTGTGGCATTTGTGGAAATGGATTAATTTAAGCTATAAGAACAGTTAGGAAGAGGCCTGCCACAGCCATGCAGTTTGTAAGCAATATAAGTCTCTGTGTTTACTTGGTTGGGTCTAAGCAGCTATGGGACTGGTGGGTGACAAAGATTTGTCCTGACTGTGGGCAAGGCAGGAAAACTCTAGCTACACACAATTGTCTTGTTTTATTTTCTTGAAGTGTACACACAAACAGTAAAAATTATCTTCACATGACTTCATTCCAGGACAGTGTTCCAAAAATAAACATGAATAAAAGTAACTTTATTTTAAGAAAAAAATAACAAATACATGAAGAAAACTCTTTTCAAAATATGGAGTCTCCTTTTCTCATCTTTTTGCCACACACAAAAATACATATGTATATGTACACATACACATATACATATCTCTGCCTTTATATCATTAACATACCTGGTGCCCAAAGAAAGCATAAAATTGCATACAACCTGCTTGATCAGGATTTATAGGTATTTCTGATCCACCTAATTTGGGTGCTAGGAACCACACTTGCAGCCTAACAGCAGCAATGCTACTGAGTCAACTCTCCAGCTCCCAAAGATGTCATTATAATTCAGAAAATGAAGACATTCCCTTACACCTTCTGCCTTCCATCATTTGCAGGTGACAAAAGTCCCTGCTACCTGATCAATGAAGGATTGAGTGAATTTCCATTCCTTTGTAAATGGTTTCTACACATCGATTATTTTAATTGTTAGTACAATTCTCTTGATGTGAATGACCACAACTAATGATTTAGCTGTGGAGAGATGAGTTCACATTATGCTAGGGAAAGTTCTAGAATGTGGTTTATACTATTAAAATGTGATTTTTTTTAAATTTTAGATGAACAGGTCTTTTGCCTGCATGTATGTCTGTATGAGGGTATTGGATCCCCTAGAACTGGACTTAGAGACAGTTGTGAGCTTCTTTTTGTTTGTTTATTTGTTTGTTTTGCTTGTTTTTGCTTTATATTTTGAGACAAGATTTCTTTGTGTAGCTTTGCAGCCTGTCCTAGAACTCAGTCTGTAGACCAGGCTGGCCTCAAACTCACAGAGATCTACCTGCCTCTGCCTCCTGTGTGCTGGGATTAAAGGCACATGCAACCACCGCCTGGCTCAGTTGTGAGCTTCTAGCTGGGTACTGAGTATTAAACCTGGGTCCTGTGGAAATGTACCCTATTCCACATTACTTTTTTTTTTATTTTTATTTTTATTTTTTTTGTATTTTAGAAAAGGTCTCTAAATATACCCAAGGCCTTCCTGGAACTTAATATCATCTGGCCATCGGGCTTTGCAGCAATGATATTGACCTACTGATAAAATTTTCTGCCATTCACTTGTGTTTGTGAGAATATGTTAAGAACAAGTGTTTAGTCATCAGAATGAAGTAACATGATTCAAAAATAATGGATGAAGCATAAATATTATTTTCCTTTGCAAATGTGCTTTACTATTCAAAGAATCATACGTTTCTATATTCTTGGAGTATAACTTGTAAAGGAGACAATGTTTTAACTGTGACTCTACAAATCCTACATAATCACCAATGAGATAGCTCAGTGGCAAAAATGTATGTGGACTGTAAGGCTTTACATCATTTATTGGGTTCATGGAGATTTTCACAGTGTGAATTTTTCATGATTTTGAAAGTTACTGCAACATGCAAAGACTTTACTACACTGATTACATTCATAGCATTTTCCACCAGAATGTCTTCTTTTATGTATTTGGAGATAACTGGGATGTGCAAATATCCCATTGATATTTATACCTTTTTCTTCTAGTATGAGTTGTATGTATTTAATGAAGAATGTGACAAGCAAACGATCTATAACATTGATTATTCATAGTTTTCATTCCAAGTAAGTTCTTTGGTGCACTCTTAAGGAGGAATCAGATTAGAGTTTATCATGTTGACTACATTCATAGAGATCCTCTTCATTATTGGTTGCTTTGTGTGTTTGAAGATACCCTTAATGGCTAAAGCACTTAGTGCATGGTTGACATTTTTTACTCCCCTTCCCATATGAGTTTTTTTTTGTTTCTTTAAAGAGAACTGGAAGGACTCAGAACTTTGCCACAATGATTGCATTCATAACATTTTCTGAGACTGTGAGTGCAAAGTGATCCAGTATAGACAGACATATTTCCATATTCCCTGTAATCATAAGGGTTTTCTCCAATGTGAGTTTATTGATGTATTCCCACTGAAGTTGGAAAATCAATTCATTGTAAATTTGTGTCACAGTCATCATGCCTTCTCATAGTAGGGACTACTACATATCTTCCAGTTGTTCTGAGAGAGACAGAAGTACAATGTTTTTTTCCATACCCCTTATGCTCACATGGCTTGTATCCAGAGTGACAGACGATGTACCTGGTAAAGTAAGAATAAAAAAAGGTTTTACCCTTGCATTCACATAGTCTAATATCTTGTGCCTCATACAGATGTTGATATTGATTCAGGTTTCTACACCATGACAACCTCATTGTCTCTCATGAAGTGCTCCTCTCACTAAACTATGGTAAGTCACTCACTTCAAGTATATGAGGAACACTACTTCTAGTTTTAAAGATTTGCTTATAAAATGTCTTGGGCATATAGTAATCCCCTTATCATTCATATATATATATATATGAATAACATGATAGGAATTGAATGGACAGTTCTATAACATGCTACTCATAGGGCTATGCTTAAAATTGTGAAATCCTTTATGGCATTGTTTCCTTGTCTTGCCCTTAAAGGAATGCTTTGCAAACAGTGCTCAGCTATTTGCACTTGGAGTACATGGATTTGTGAGAATATAATTATCATCACAAAGCTGTGCTCACGTACACTGATGATTTTCATTAAAAGTTCAGGGTACATTAATATTTCTTCAGAGGTACATATGTATCAGCTTGCACATAAAAATGACCTTCCATTTCTTCCTGAACTTTGACAATGTGCCTCAATATTGTGGTGTTCCAATTTGTACCCTAAAATACAGTATCAGAAACTGTATGCAATGTATTACTGGAAATTGGGCACGGTTGAGTTTACTGTCTTTCGTGAATCTTAGAACCATTCCTGATTTACTCACTAGATTCTCCCTCTTTCATGTTCATAACCACAGAAGAGCACCAATCTCCAAAAAGTCTTGTCTTCTTATATTAAAAAGTGATGGAAAGCTTACATCCTTACCCTTAGATGTGAGGTTCCAGTAGATTTCCAGCATCACATCTTTGTAGAGACTCTTTTGGGAAGGGTCTAACAAAGCCCATTCTTCATAAGTGAAGTTCACATGCATATCCTCATAAAGAATTGCATTGTATCCTAAAATATCCCATATATATGTGCATATATATATACATACATAATAGAAATATTGAGACTGATACACTTCATTGACAATATATTTACATAATTCTTTGTGCTGGATAAGCTCTATGACACGGGTCATTAATAGAAAGTGAAGCCACTACCTCATTTTAAAAGAAAACAGAAAAGGAGAATGACACCTTCCATTTGCATGCTCACCAAATAGAATATGTCATTCCAGGAGAAATGCCTAGTAATATATACAGAGAGACATGCGAAAAGAGTAATACTATTTAGAATACATCCACAAAATTTTATTACAATTGTTAACTTCAAAAAAGTATTGACAATATGGGCAGAACTTTAATCCCAAATCTCAGGAGTCAGAGACAGGTGAAATGCTGTGATTTCCATGATAGCCTGGTCTATGTAGATATTTCTGGGACAGCCTAATGTACATAGTGAGACCCTATATGAAACAAATAAACAAAACTAGCAAGCAAACAAAAAATAGAAAGCACTCAGTGCTCACTCACAATTCCTCCATAGAATTTAACATTCACTCAAATTCTGTACTTTTCTAACATAAACTGCAATGATTCCTTTAAACTACGAGGCTAATAATTCCTAGGAAGGAAAGTATTTTTAAGAAGTTACTGACTGACAGTTCAACAAGTTTTCAAAAAATTAGTAAAGAAAATGCTGATCCTAAAATAGTAAAACAAACAACATCAACAAAGGGATGAAGTATGTAAAGATGGCTCAAAACATAAGATCACCTGTTGCTTTAGAAGAGGTCCTAGATCAGTTCCATTGAGGTTTTCAACTATTCCTGTCATCAGGTCAAGAGAATCCAATGCTCTCTTCTGATTTCTGTAAACAATTGGAAGACAAGCCATAAACACCCGTGTGTGTGTGTGTGTGTGTGTGTGTGTGTGTGTACACACATACATATGCATATATGTGTGTATGTATGTATACACACACACACACATATATATATATATGCAAAAGATTTACACATTTGAAAACAATTTAAAACTTTAAAAGCATACACAAAGTTAGGGACAACAGTAGATACCTGTAATTCAGTGATTAAGGAGATCACTACTAATTTCATGAATGCAAGTATTCTTGGTCTGAAAAATGACACTCAAAAGTCATGAGGTAGATAAAGTTCAGCACCTGCTTGACATGTACAAATACCCAATTAAGTCAATGAAAAATATAAACATAAAATTATCAGACAAGAAAAATTAATTATCAAGGAAAAGCAATTGTTTCTATTTTACATTATTTAGGAATTGGAGTCTCTAATGGTGTTGATGGTGTGGTTACATGAGAAGGAATGGGGCTGCTTATTATCAACCATACAAAGAAGTGTGGTGATGGTATAAACACTCAAAGTCCTTCCCCTGAAAAGACTCTTCCTCCTAAGGGTTTCATAAGTCACCAATGAAGACCACAAACCTAAGACAAATTTTCAAATACAGCACAGTATCTGGAAGTTTTTTCATTCAATCCTCTATATTTGAGACAGATCATGATAGGCTCACAGTCAAATCATGATGCAAAGTTCATTTAGCCTAATTTCAAAGATCCCTATATTTTCTAACTGTCCCAACATTGTTCTAATGTTTAAAGTTTCTTCTGACACTCAACTCAATCTCTGGACTATGATATCTTGTAATGTCAAAACACAAATTTTATATATACCCAACATGTAATGACACAAAATACACATTTCTCTTTCAGTGAATTAAGAAAATACTGGAAGAAGACAAGTATGAAACCCTATAGGGCAAACACCAAATCCTGCAGCTCTATGTCAGCCACCTGGGGTTTTAGTTTCACAGGGCTTAGTTGGTTCTTCCTCACTGCAACACCTCATACATCTCTCTCTTTGGCTACTTCCAAATCCTACATGAATCTTTCATTGCAGGTGTCTCAAAGCTTAGGTATATCAATATATTCTTACCTGAAAATGCAACTCAGACTTCATTTCATGGCTTCATGCAAGGAAGTCTCATAGTCTCCTCACTGAGGTGAGGCCCCCAAGTTCTAGACCCATCACTAAGGCTGTAGGTTATTATTATCGAGACAGGTGTCCTGTAGCCCCAGGTGACATTGAATGCCTTGTTTAACCAAGATAGTCCTGAACTTAACCTTCCTTCCTTCATTTCCAAGTGCTAGGATTATCAGCTTCAGGGCTACAGTTTTTAAAGTGGTTAGAGCAGAGTTACCTCATTAAATGACACAAAGAAAACAGGGATACATGAGATTTGACCATTATTGTCAAAGGGAAAAACAGGTGCAAATGCCCTGAGGTGATAATGTGCTTGACAACCCAAAGCACTGCAACATGATTAAAGCAGTATCAGCAGAGAACCATGAAAAACAATGGACTTGGGAGGACTTGATGTTACAACGAACTTGATTTGTCAGGCCTTTGGTTTTGAGAATAAATAATGTGTATAGTAACATGACCTAATTTGTTGTTTAGATCTCTGGCACATTACACATGGTTCAGTGGTTAAAGAAAACTGCTGGATTTTTCAGAGGACCCAGGTTTGATTACATGCTACCCAATGGACACTCAGTGATCAGTAACTCTAGTTCCAGAGTAATTAATGCCTTTTCTGACATTCTCAGACTGCAGACATATACATGGTACATGGACATACATGCAGGCAAACACCCATACATATACCATAAAACAATAATTTACAAAAATAAAAAAGGTCTGACTGCTGAGTTAAAACATAAATGTTTGAAGAACTAGAGATTTTTGGATGAGATTAGAATAAGTTCAAAAGGGCCATAGGAAAGGCAAAGTGGTTACCAGCACTTGATGCTCCTCTAAAGAACTTGGGTTTGGTTTCCAGTACCCAGGTTGTTACACAAAAACACCCCTATCTCTATATTTCTAGGTCTAGGAGATCTGAAACTTTTCTGGTCTCCATAAGACCAGGTATACCATCTGTACATAGGCATATAAGCATGAAAAACATTTATACATAGCAAAATATTTAAAATTCTATTAAAAAGAAAAAGATTATAGGACCTGAAGATGTAGCTCAGTTGGAAGCATACTTGCCTAGCATGCATGAATCCCTCAGTTCTATTCCTATTCCATAAAGAGGACAAGGATAGTGTGGTGGTTTGAAAGAAAATGGCCCTCAAAGGAAGTGGCAATATAAGGAGGGGTGGCTTTGTTGGAGTAGGTGTCACATTTTTGGTGTGTCATTGTGGTGGTGGGCTTTGAGGTCTCATATATGCTCAAGATACCACCTGGTGTCCCAGATCATTTCCTGTCCCCTGCAAGATATAGGACTCTCATCTACTTCTCCAGTACGATGTCTGCCTGCACACTTCCATGTCTGAGCATGATGATAATGGACTGGCTCTTTGAACTGTAAGTGAGCCATCCCCCAAAAGTGTTTTTCTTTATTAGAATTACCATGGTCATCGTGTCTCTTCACAGCAATAGAAACCCTAAGACAGATAAGGGTGCCTGTCATTCCAGCACTTAAGAGGTGGAGGTAAACTGATCAGATTTTCAAGGTCATTCTTGGGTTCATAGGGAGTTTGAGGTCAGCCTGGGCTATGAGACTCTGCCTCAAGAAAAAAGAACACAAAATGAGTCACAAAAGAATATCCCAGGAAAGAGAAGAACAAAGCATTTAGGATTCATATCAAAAAGGAGTTATGAAAGATCACAAATCTGGAATAAATGTTGATTTCATTCATAGTCAAAAGAATTGGCAATCTGAGGGTGGGAATTGAAATTGGTCCTAAGCAAACTTCATATGCACACTTACCACTGAGCAAACTTTCCAGCCTATTTAAACTGTTCAAGTACAACTACAATGTAGTTTTGGCTTCTGAATGTTATTACCAGAAGACATATACATGTTTATCTTGGAGGAAGAACACTTTTAAAATGTCCCAGCAATGGCTGCATTTAAAGGAATTAGAAATTTATTTTTTCACAAGCAACAGTTAACAATTAAATGAACAATCTTTCTTTGTCAAATTATTTCCATTATATCCCTATATAATTATATATGGCTCTGAAAATAAAATATTGAGTATTAGGCTAAGGACTGTAGCCTGCAGAACAGAGGTCTCACTAAAATTTAGCTTTTAGTGAAATGTCTTTGTCAGGTAGATATGGAATCCTGACATCTGTCATCATTAACAAGGATGTGGAAACAAGAGAATTTGGAGTTCAAGGCCAGTCTTAGCCCATTGAGATCCTACCTAAAAAAGTTTCTCTAAGTGACACATAAAGGTGCCAACTGATTAAAGGGAGTTGTAGGAGAAATAGAGAAATAGTATCACCTAAAAGCATTTCATGCCGGGCGGTGGTGGTGAACGCCTTTAATCCCAGCACTCGGGAGGCAGAGGCAGACAGATCTCTGTGAGTTCGAGGCCAGCATGGTCTCCAAAGCAAGTTCCAGGAAAGGTGCAAAGCTACACAGAGAAACCTCCGTCTCGAAAAAAACCAAAGGAAAAAAAAAAGCATTTCATTTTCATTGTATTAATTATCTCTTAATCATACAAATTCATAAGTTGAGTTATGCATCACTAATTGAACCAGGTTAGCATTAGACTTTTTGTCTCTGACACCAAAATACTAGGATGAGAAGTGTGAGCTCTTATGCTCCATTAAAAAATATACTTATTAAATTCATGTATAATACAGAGATATATGGCAACTTCTAGGAGAAGGACAAAAATAAAGTGAAAGTGACAGATTAGTTTTAAAATATTTTAACACTTGCCAATGGAAAGTCTAACCATGAAACAGTCATCACCATTGGGTCTACTGGAGGCAAGAAAAACTTTGCACTTTATTTCTCAAGGACATACTGTAGAATTTGCACATAGTGTGCCCAGGTGAGATCTTTGTCCTACAATAAGGAAATTGTTTTGTGTTTTTGGACCAAGGTCTCATTCTGTGTTCTAATCTGACCTCTAGCTAGTGGTGATCTTCCTGCTTCAGCTTTTCAAATGCTGGTGTTACAGGTGTTCGCCACCATGATTGACTGAAGGAAATTTGGTGTAAAAACTGACTCAGTAGTACATTATTTGCCTACCATTTGTGAAGCACTTGGGTTTGATCTTTAGCTCACAGGAGCTCATTACTGTGGCTTTATTGCTCATCCAAATGCCCATAAGCATATAAAATGTCTGTTAGTGTCTTCAAACCAAAATTAATCAAAAGAGATGGGGAATGACAGTATATAGTCATCAAAGGAAAAGTCCACCATGATGATGTCTCAATTCCTAACATCAATTCTCCAAACACAAGGGCACCCTCATTTGAAAAAAGAAACACTACTACAGCTTAAATTGAATACTGACCTTCACACACTGATAGTGGAAGATGTCAATACCACACTTTCACTCATGGAAGGCAATATAGACAAAAACTAAAAAGAGAAATACTGAAGCTACCAGACATTATAAACCAAATAGGCCTAAGTAATATTTACAGAACCCTTCACTTAAACACTAAAGAATACACCTTCATCTCAGTCCTGTAACATGTTCCAGACCTTAGAAGGACCCCAGACTTTAGCACAACTGACTTATGATGGAAATATAATACAGGCTGTAAAACTGAGCATATATACAACACCACCTGCCAAAACTAAAAACAAAAACATAGTCTATCAAAGTCCAAATTTATGCCAAAATCTATAAATGAGCTAACTTTGCTGTTTAGGTTCTATAGTTCTGCTTCTGGCTATCTGTTCTTGTTAACTGAAGTATGTCAACTCAGAATGTGATTTTTTTTGCGCATAAAAACTCATCCTGAAAGAGGCATGGGGCTACATTGGGAACACAAACCTTCAGTGTAGTTCCAGGCTGGTTAGTAAAGACATTTTATTGGCTGAAATCCATGCCTGAACAGTATTCTCTCATGAATTTCCACATTTCTGGATATCCTACTGAGTTCACAGAGACCAGACCACAGAACACCAGGTATCTCAGGGAGGAGGAGGAGTGCATGCTCAGGTGACTACTAGGGGGTATCCAACTACAGATATTCCAGGTCCCCAAGGGTCCTAGTTAGGATTTTATTGCTATGAGGAGACACTATGACAAGGTCAACTCTTATAAAAACTTTAATTGGGACTAGCTTACAGTTCAGAACTTTAGTCCATTATCATCACAGCAAGAACCATGATGGCATACAGGCAGATATGGTGCTGGAAAAGGAGCTGAGAGTTGTATGTCTTGATCCACAAGCAGAAGCAGCAGCAGCAGCAGCAGGAGACGGAGACACACAGATCTCAAAACCCACATTTACAGTCATTCATTTCCTCAACCATATCTACATCTACTCCAACAAGGCCACACCCCTAATAGTGCCAGTCCCTATGGGCCAAGCATTCAAACACATGAATCTATGGGGGGCCATTCCTATTCAAACCACCATATCCCATACCTTGGCCCTCACAGGCTTATAATCATAACATAATGCATTCAGTTCACATTCAAAAGTCCCCACAGTCTATAACACTCTCAAACTTGTTTAAAAGTCCACAGTTCAAAATCTCTTCTAAGGTTCATGTGCTCTCTTAACTGTAGCCCCCTGTCAAATCAAAATATAAAAGATCATATACTTCCAACATACAGTGGCACAGGATATACACTACCATTACAAATGGAGGAAAGGGTATCATAGAAAGGAAACACTGGACTAAGCAAGATTGACACCATTTGGGCAAAGTCCAAACTCTGCATCTCCATCTATGATGTCAAAGTGCTCTTCAGAATGCCAACTCCTTTCATCTGTGTTGACTGCAACACACATTTTTCTCTTGGGCTGGTTCCACTCCCTGTTAGCAGCTCTCCTTGGCAGGTATTCCACAGTTCTGCATCTCCAAATCTACAAGGCAATCCAGGCTTCACCTTGATAGCCTCTCTAGGACTCCATTCAAGGACACCTCTGTCACATGCTTGTGGCGCCCAGACATGGGACAAGAATTTCCACCCAAAACATGAAAAAGCTTTTAAAAAGGGTTCTAAAATGGAGCCAAGAGCAGCTTTCTAATTGTGTCTCTCAAAAAAGCTGTGATTCAGAGATGTTGAGACCAGAGGGCTTGAGTTACAGTATGGTGGGTTCGAGGCTTGTTGGCTGAAACACAGCATGGCAGATTCCTGCTGCAGTACACAGAGGCATCTCCAAGCCACACAGTACACTGCATGATGGATTTAGCTTTTGCTAGTACCATTTGAAAAAAAGGTTTCTGGGCTACATGCTGCTGGATGGAGGCATGGACCTACTGCCTCCCAGGGTCAATGAAGAGCATGGCTCCCAGAACTTGTGGTGAATTACCCCTGCCATGCTGGAAAGCTGAGGTGGGCAAAGCCAGCAGCCAACGCTGTTATTGTAGTCCTAATAATGCTGCAGTTTAAAGCAACAGATTCACAATAAAGCAGATTCAGATAAAATAAACCTCTAAATGGTTTACAATTTGTATAAAAAATATACATAGGCTTGAAAGAGAGAGAAAATATATAGACAGTTATATAAAGAAATAGAAAGTTTTAAAAAATAAAGTCTTTAAAAAGAAAGTAAAGGTAATATAAAAAATAAGCCATGTAAAGATAAAAATCACACAGAGAGTCTGGATTATATTGTCTTTGGGACTTTTGGTGCTTTCTTTTTTCTTTTCTTTCTTTCTTTTTTTCTTTTTCTTTCTTTCTTTTTTTTTTTTGGTTTTTCGAGACAGGGTTTCTCTGTGTAGCTTTGCGCCTTTCCTGGAACTCACTCTGCAGACCAGGCTGGCCTCGAACTCACAGAGATCTGCCTGCCTCTGCCTCCTGAGTGCTGGGATTAAAAGCATGCACTGCCACTGCCCAGCTGGGATTTTTAACTGTAGAAAGACATTTGATTGTAAAAGCTATTGAGTTAAGCCAATATATACATTTGTAATGGTATCTGGACTTCAAAGTTTATGTCTAAGGATATGATGCTTTGTAAAGATGTTCTGCTTTTGTTTCCACAGAAGATGAGAACCTGTGGATTGCTTCCAGACTAATATGATTTGACCAGCCAAGACCTTCTGAAAGGTCTCCAATGACACCATGGCCCAGATCATCCAACATCCAAAATCAACTTCAAGGCCACTGGCTCAGAGAATATAGCCTCACAGAATACTCCAGTCAGGACTTGACCATAATTCTAAAATTTTCTTTGTGTCCCCATAAGATTACCAGTACCCTCTATCAGCAGGAAGTAGCCTAGAAAACTATGCTCACATTCCCCAAAAATGGATTATGGATATTTGTCTTTGTTTAGGTTGTTGGTTACAAAATGTTTTTGGTCATAGTCAATCTCCTTCTAAAAGAATAAAGGGGGATATGATATAAAAATATAGGATAAATATTCTACATTGCTATAGGTTTTAGTTTATTGATACAAATTTAGAGTTAATTTTGTTATACTTTAGATGTATTTCTACTCTTGTTTAAGGTATTATGTTTATGTATGTAACTCATTTAAATTGTAATGGATAATTAAAATACAGATTAATAATTAGTCTATGATAGTCAAACTTATAGTCATGTTAAGTTTTCTAGGTATACACAGATATAATTCAATTACTAGGTAATCTTCAAACACTTCAAAGACATACAGAACATGACATTTAAAATCTTTTAAAAACTTAGACTTTCTGGACAGTGAGATATGTCTGTTCCCAGCAGCACTGATTTACTTCAAAGAGAAAGATGGGCATCGAAGACACTCCATATAGAGTTTATCTTCTTCTTGGCAAAAATAGCCATTTGGGCAAGAAACTGTTCTTGCCTGGACTGCTTGACAAAATGTTGTATCAACTGGGCATGCAAGACCCATAGGAAGGCGATCACTGAACTTTACAAGGTGAGATGGTCCTTCAGGTTCCTGCTTTGAAGAAGAAACTGCCAGACATTTCACAGAACACACACACACACACACACACACACACACACACACACACACACACACACACAAAATGATTGAGAGACTAAGCCTATGGGCTAAAGAATGGATGCCCCAACATTGCAGAAAAACTTTGGGTAACTGTCCAGATAGTCAGCTGTCTATGTCTTTCTGAATTTTTGAAGGTTGCTTACAATGCTCCTCTTGTTTACTTAGATAATATTATATTCTTCTGAGGTCTTTGATAAAGTTGAAGACTAGATAGTTATACTTTTCCTTGGTTATGAAGCTTAGCTGAGTGTTATCATGCCCTGAAGTTGCCACTGTCTTTATTCTATTTCTTAATCTGTTTATCTCCCTGAAAATAGGACATAGCCCCATTCTTCTTCCTGGTGCCCCCTTTCTCTTCAAATTGTACATTTTTAATTTTTCATTGTTCACCATGCTCCTTTTCATTATAAATCATCATAAGAGTGAAGACTAGTAACCACGCCACAAAGTCAATCTAGACTGTTTTGGGATTTCCTCTGCCAAAGAAATTAATCCAAAACCTTTCACTTTAGCCACAGGCAGACTCTTAGGACAAGGGCAGAAATCATGCACATTCTTCACCAAAATATAACAAAACCAGTTTCTTGGCAATATACTAACATTCTTCTCTTCTCAAACCTCTTGATCCAGGCACCCACAGTTCAAATCACACCTCATCACCACTGACCTCCATGCTCTAACTATGATGGTCTATTAAGCAGCTCTTAAAGCATTCCATTGCTTCCCTAACTCAAAATCCCAAGGTTCAAATTCCTTCAAACAAAAACACAGTCAGACAAATCACAGCAATAGCCCAATCCCTAGTACCAATGTCTCCATTAACTGGGGTTTTATTACTGTGAAGAGACATCATGACCACAGGAATTCTTGGAAGGGAAAACATTTAATTGTAACATTTAATTATATTTCAGAGGTTTAGTCTATTGTCATCATGAGAAGCATGGAAGCAATATTCTGGATAATGAGCTGAGAGTTCTACATCTTGATCAGCAGGCAGCAGAAGGAGACCAAAGCATATTAGACCTAGATTTAGCATTTGAGACTTGAAAGCCTACTACACATTGACCCACTTCTTCCAACAAGGCTGAAGATGTTTCCTAAACCTCTGTACAAAAATTGGTGAAATGGCTTTTTAATATTTTTAACACCTGAAAGGAGACAGCTGACCCTTCTCAGCAGGTTCAGTTACAACAGAAGGCTGTGCTCCAAGTTCATGCCCTGGCAGCTGCTCTGAGGCCATTGGCACCCCCTCAGAGGGAACAGGGGAAGTCCACAAGGGTCCATCCCACCAGGGCCCAGCTAAAGTCAAGTCCACCAGGGGTCTGCTTCAAATACGGGGTCAGGAAGGCCGTTGGTCCTGATGCTGCCCTAATCCTCAGCTACAAACAAGGACATACCCTGTCTGCCGGCAGCCTGGCCACTGGAAGTTGGAATGCCCCCATGCAGGCTCATCCTATATGCCATGCCACAGAGGTCCAGCTCCATCAGCACAGGCATCTAAGACTCTTCCAGCCTTTGAGCTCCTCAACCTGGCAGAGGACTGATGGCACCCAGACTCAAGGACTCCCATCACCCTTGCCAAGCCAATGGTAATGCTCCAGGTAGCAGATAAGTCCACCATGTTCCTGGTGGGCATGGAGGATAATTTTTCTTTCTATCTTGACCTTTTACTCAATACCACAGTTCCCTTGCCAATTTCTGTCACAGGGGTGGATGGGACTCCCTCCTTTCTGCCTAAGACCCTGCCACTCCCTGGCATTCTTGCAGGATGATTCCTCTTACACTCTTTTATAACCATACCCATTTGTCTGATATATTTATTTGGCTGCTGTATCCTCAGGCAATTTGGGGCCCCCCTCTTCTTGGCCTTCACATTCTCTTTCAACTCCCATCTTCTTTCCTTAATTGCCTCACAGGTCTCTGCAACCCTTCTCCCTATCCCTTCTTCCTCTGATACCCCTTCCAACTTCTGCCTGGAGATCTGTGGGGGCCTTACACTTACCCCGGCCTAGTCTCCTAGACCAGCCTCACACAGATCCCTATTTCACTATCTTTGTTAATGGAAGCTCCTTTATAGACAGATCAGGACACTGCCAGGTGGCTTATGTGTTAGTCACTTCCACTAAAACAGTTGAAACAACCAGCCTGACAGTGGGGATCTCTTCTCAAAAAATTGCCTTAACTAGAGCACTCCAAATAGCTAAGAGTCAATGGGCTAACATGTATACCAATTCTAAATATGCCTTTTTAGTAGCACTTACCCATTCTGTCCTTTGGAAAGAAAGTGTCTTTCTCACTACCAAGGGCACTCACATTGTCAATGGATCCCTTATAGCCAAGCTCTTGGAGACCCTCCAGCTCCCTGCAGAGGTATCCATAATCCACTGCTGGGGACATCAGTGCTCCAAGGACCCATTAGCCTTAGGCAATGCCAGAGCTGACTTGGTAGCCCAGTGACCAGCCTCCAGGCCCACTGGATCAATAGTACATGTATTGTTTTTGAAACCCTCCTATCAGTCCTGTTACCAAACAGAGGAGAGAAACAAACTACTGAATAAAGGGGCCACACAGACATAAGATGGATGGTTCTACATAAACAAATGCCTCATCCTCTCTCAGGATCAGGCACTCTCCATCATTTCAGATATCCACCAAACCTTACATATATATAGGCCCCAAGGCTTTGTTCCACTTCTTAGAGACCCTCTTTTATCCCACACATCTTTGAGCCCATATTTTATCAGTCTACTCCTCCTGACAGATGTGTGCCAATGCTAACCCACAGGGGACCCTCCAGACACACCTGATATAGCACCAGTTCCAAGGACACCAACTGGTTAAGGACTGGCAAGTTGACTTCACCCACAGGCTCATTCACAAAAAACTCCACTGTCTCCTAACTCTTACTGACAATTTTACAGAATGGATAGAGGCATTCCCCACTTCCAGAGAAACAGCAGATGTGGTGGTCCAGGATCATCAAGCTCATGTCTAAAGCCCTCAATATCTCCTGGAAACTCCATATCCCCTACTGCCCACAATCCTGAGGAAAGGTGGACAGGGCCAATGGACTCATCAAACAACAACTCAACAAGCTTTCTATTGAACTCAACTTTTCTTCACCCTCCCTCCTTTCCACTGTACTTACCCAGATCCAGGTCACTCTACACTCTCATATAGGCCTATCTTTTGAGATGCTTTACATAGGGCCATTCTTCCTTAGCCACCATCTCTTGGCCCTCCATTGGCCAAAGACCTACCCTACCTTTCCCTCCTATGATCCTTTCTCCATTCACATGCTGACAGTTATCTCCCTGACTCCATGCCAAGAGAACCAACTGCTCCTGAGCCCACCCCACTCTCCCTGGGGAACCAGGTACTCCTCAAGAAATTATCTTCTAAGTCTCAAGAGCCCTGGCAGGCAGGACCCTACACTGTGATCCTCACTACCCCTTCAGGTGCCAAGATCCTGGGACATCAGTGCTGGTACCATCTTTCCAGGCTCTAGCAGGCACCTACCCATGATGAATGGTTTGTAGAGCAAGTGAGACCCTCCACCCTCTGGTTTTTCAGAATGTCTCAAAGAGAGCCATGATGGTCAGCCTATCTACTCTTCTGTCTTGCTCATTTGCCTTTGTCTATTTTGTCTTATGTGCTATATTTTCCCTCAAAATGTTCATGTTTTTTAACCCAAAGCCATAGCCTTTGCTATGACACCAAGGTGTCAGTCAATCTGTTCCAGCTTGAATAGGCACCTACATATTTCTGGGGAAAGAGTATTGCTACTGTATCAATGAATCTGGCCTGGTGGAATCTAATATTGATTCACTTCAGAAATTGTTTTAAGACCTTTGCCAATACAACCAGGACACATCTCCATTCCATTCTTTCTGGCAATCTTTATTCTTCCCATAGCTATCCCCATTCATATGGCCAGGGGGAATACTCTATTTTTTCCTCTAAGCATCTTGCCTTCTCTGCTTCCTCCCATAATGGATATCTGAGGTCTCCAGAGTGGCAGTTAATGGAATGCTTCTTCACCCCTACCTCCTGCTGAGCACAAGCCCTCTGACTCATGACTCCCCTCCCCACATCATCACAAGTCAGAAGTAGTGAGATTTGAATCAGTACCCATGTCCCCCAAAGTGTTGGGATGTTCAGCTGGAACCTCCAAATCACTCCTGCTTGATTCAGAAAGCACCATTCCTCTCTCTCCAGACTCCACCCTCTCAAAGAATCCGAAAAAAGTAAAGGTGCCAAAAGCCAAGTTCTGTATTCTTGAAGGCTGCAGCAGCTCCTCCCCTAAAGTTGCCAGGAGCCCAAGTCCCTATCTAACGTGCTCAGCTTTTGACCATACTTGGGCACAAACCTGGCTTATGGCAGACATGTCATCACCCCTCGCCTACAGGCTATATAAGTTCCCTACTTTAGTTTGGGTGCACGACTAATCCAGCCCCAATCTCTGGAGCTGAAGGACTCTCCCAGGAGTTGCTTTGCTCAAATATATATATATATTTGCTTTTTCAATTCAGCATGATCTGGCTTACTCTGTCAGTGAAGAAACCTATTATTACAATACAGAAAACCTATTAACCCATATGGTGGGGGACCAAAAAGGGCATAGCAGGGAGAGAGGACACTTACTAAGCAGGGGAGGAGAGATGGATGGTGAAGTAAGGTGGATGGAAGGTGCAGCTGAAGAGGCAGACTCGAGTCAAATGTGAAAGGTGGCATGACAGCAGAAGCAAATGATCCATACATATCTTAGGGGAGTCAAATCAGCAGCTTGGTTCAGAGCCACAGAGTTCCTTGGGGAGGGAACTCATTAAGTCACTCATGGATTTTACTGTTACACTTTGTCTGTTGTGTGCCACAATGAAAGAGATAGAAAGGCAGCCTCATGAAACAGCAAAGTCTTTATGAATCACCACACAATCAGAGTTGATGGTTGATCAGGCCTTCAGGACAATGACTGGGGAGCCTTACTTTTCCTTGACAGCCTTAAGCAGGGCAGAAACAGGGCTTATAAGCATAAAAAACCATAACCATTTGTTGCCACGTTACAATTACAATTTTCACCAATTAGGAGTCAAAGATTAGGGAATTTCCTTGTGTGTACCACCATTGTCAACTGACACAACATGAAAAATTTTAAGTCTAACCAATCATTCAATGTGTTGTTTCTGCTGATAGAAATAGACATAATATTTTAGAGAACTTTGGGGTATAACAGACCATTTCCATTGTCTAAGGAGGAGGTTTTTCAACTATTGTGAAGTTTCCAGCTCCCCTAGGGCTAGGAAACTGAATTTTATTTCACCCTACAGGTAAAATGGAATCTGAAGTCAAAATGGCAGTGCTTAGTACAAGGTGCTTTTGCCTGCTCCCTTGTATGGTGGTATTTTGTTTGTACTGAAATGTGATTTTAATTGTATGTTAATAAATAGAGTTGCTTGGAGGTCAGAGCTAATAGCAAGCCATGGCAGAGCTGAGCATTCGTGGTGCACGCCTTTAATCCCAGCACTTGGTAGAAGAGCTAGGTAGATCTCTGTGTGGTCAAGGATACAGCCAGCATTGGAGACATACACCTTTAATCTCAATACCATAGAAGACCTGAAGGGCTGTACATACAGGCAGTGACGAGGCAGTCATGTGTTTGGGTTTACAACCAATGAGAAGGCAGAACAGAAAGACTATACAAAGACAAATACACAGGAAGTAGGTCTATTTCGGAGAGGTAGGACCACTGCAGGAGGAAGGGTAAGGTTCTAGCTCTGAGCTCTGACCTCTTGGCTTTCTTCTTTACATTGGTTCTGTGTTTCTTATTTAATAAGACGGTTGGTTACATCTATACCCTTGAGCATCAGATGAATGCCAAAAATAAATAAGAAAGAAAATGACATGACTGTTCCTAGGTGTGTTGGAGAAGAAAAAATTTATTGTAAATATGTGGGAGAACTTAGCCATAGACAGGGACATCTGGGAGATTCCAGAGTGGCTATGACCAGACTGAGCAGAGCCATGTGTAGAGGGGGAAGAGGAAGAAAGAGAGAGGGCAGAGGGAATTCAGTTGGAGCAGCCAGGAGGTCATAGGTTCAATGGAAGGGTGGGTGACCAAAATGTTTGGATTATATACTGAAGAGCCTCTTAATGAAGGTAAGCTAAACCCTTGAGATGCAGAGTTCATGGTAGGGGGTGGGGTATGCCAGCCATGTCCTGTAACAGGTAGGAACTGAGGGATGCTGGGAGAACCTGGTGGCCAGGTTTAGCTTTGATACATTAAATAGGCACCTCAGATATTTGTCCAGGGTTTGAAACTTAAAACTACTCTTATCTGTTTATGACTATTGAGTATTTAGATTTTTTTCTAAAATTCTTTTTGGGAAACTCTCAGTTAATTCTATAAAAATGTAACACTTGAAATAGAGCAGGTTATTAGCTTATTAAATAATGTGCCTGCTAAAGCAGTAGCTCATAGAAATGGTTTCTTACTGGTCAGCAGCACACAAAATTCTTGTTGCATTGAATGAAATGCTGGCAAACTGTTTATTCCACACTGGTCATAACTGGTAGGTCACAGTAACATATTACTAAGGAACTTTTAAAAACTAAAGATCTTTGTTCCAAGACAATATAAAAATACTCTGAGTATTGCCTACAGTTACATCTTAAAATACTAATCTGGGTATAGTGATACAAGCCTTTTATGACAGCATTAGGGAGGCAGAGGCAGGCAGACCTCTGAGCTCAAGGCCATCCTGGTCAATAAAGTGAGTTCCAAGACAATCCAGGGCTAAAAAGAGAAACGGTGTCTTGAAAAAGAAACAAAAATTCTATAGTAATTGCTTTTATAGATGGCTCTTGAAAAAGACAAACAGCAAATTTACACCCAGATTCTACATGATCCACAAAAAAGATTGTACCCACTCAGGGTTATAGAGAATAAAAGTATAATATTGCTGTAAACAATCAGTATCAGTTTTATTAGATGTTTCTCAGCCATTGAATATTTTTCTATATTTGTTTGTTGTTATTATTATTTTATATTTTCACTTTTAGAGATGGGGTTTCTCTGTGTACCAGACTGTCTTGGAACTCATAGAAATCCCCCTGCTTCTGCCTTTGCCTCCTGAGTGCTGGAATTAAAGGCATGCACCACCATGCCTGGCTGTCACTGAATCTTTTTACTGACTTTGGTGTTTATTTAAATTTGGATCATAGTTTTTTGGATGGACTGAAAAGAATCAAAGGCTTACAGTCATAATGGATAGCGTTGAAACTTCCGTTTGTGCATCTTTCTCCAAAATGGGTATGCTTCCTCCAAAATGGTTCAACATTAACTGATCTCATATATAAATTAGCACATAAAGGATATAGAGATGCACTAAGAGGAGAAAGTGATCTAACTTGAGAGAAAAAATATTGCAAATGGATTGTGAATGTAGAAAGGATATAGTAGAAGAAAACATTTGGAATGAGGTACTTGAGAATGGAGTCTAGTTCACAGAAAGTTGAAATGGATGGAACATGAGTAGTTTGGAGAGAGAAATGTAAAGGAGACAAAAAGTGGAACAAAGGACTTAATGTACTCTATCTGCTTCCTGCTTAATAATAATAATAAATAAATAAATCCAATCTTACTGAAGCATGAGAGCTGGTAACTCCATCTCTCTAAAAACACTAGCAGGAAAAACCTGCCATGAAGGAAAGCCAGAATCAGCTGAGACTGTTGTTAAAAGGCAGCATCTATAAAATGTATTAGTCTTAATGAGTCCCCTGCTTATTATTTTATCTACCTTTTAAACTATGGAGACAATAACAAATCTCCAAAATATTTTAGATTAGAATGGATTTTGTACAATGATAAATTCCTAAGAATAAAAAGATATATTCAAGTTAACAAAATCTAACTCTGTGTGTGTGTGGGTTTCCTCTTGTGGCAAGTTGTATCTTTTCTAAGGCAAAATTATTTCTGGCAGCATAAAACTACTATCTTTCAATTAGAAACTATCATTGTAATTTTGAAACTAGCTATACCTTAGTATGTATGGATATATATGTACCTATATTCATATATATATATATATATATATATATTCAAGTTTTAATTGTATTTATTTTTAGAACACAAAGGACATTCTCTTTGCATTTCCACCTGCTTTTTGCAAATAGCATTTAAATTTAAATCACTGTAATTCTTATGTGCCTTCCTCTTCCTCTCAAGTGTTGGAATTAAAGGTGTGTGCTTCCCAAGTTCTATTAAAAGAGTGAACTACTACTTGGCTACTAATTCCTTAAAACTGTTATTCTCATAAGATTGTCCTAGTTTAATTTGGTTCTCCATTTCCCCCTATTTTTTAGTATTAGGAGTGAACTTCCAAGTTTTTCCAGTGTGTAATCTATCATTTTTTGCTGATTTATTCTGAATTTATTTCCTGGAAGATTTTAATATTCTAGTCTTAAACACATCACCAATTTGCCCACGATTTCATTATTTTCAGACATTTTGTCTGTCTTGCCTGTATGAGCTAAACAGAATTTGATGTCCTCACTAAGTCTTTCTAAGTTTTGCCATTTCCAGTCATGTCTCCCATGACCAGATATCTTTGCCATTTAGCTGCCAGTTAGTGGTTTTCCAATTTGATGACCATTTAGCTATACCATTGTACATGCCCCATGAATTGGAGAAGATAGTGATTTTCCTATTGTTTTCCTAGTTGTTTGTCTTATAGCCAATAGTGCTGTGCTGATTTTGTGATTCCTTCCTCAGTAATGGCCATTCCATCCCCAGGTCTACAGGTGGCCACTTTCCATTTAGTTTATGTTCCATCTATGGTTGAAGAGTCATCAGTAAAACATGAATTTGCCAACTGTTGTGACCATTTAGTTGGCCCCCACAGTACAATATGTGCTTCTGTTGGGGGAGGGGTAACCAGTTTATAGATGGGGATTATGGGCAGCTGAGCTATTTCCTCAGTGCGGGAAAAGCACGGACTCTTTTGCTACCACATTCTGGTCACAAAGGAATACATTTCCACTGTAATACGTTTCCTTCCATTGCTAAGTCTGGAAAGGACTCTGCCTTCAAATGGATCCAATCCACCATTATAAGCGGCACCCTTATGAGCAAAGGGTAGTTGGCAATGACTGTATATAAGGTTCTCCATTGCTCATAAAATTTCCAGATTTGTTTCTTAAAGACAGAATATTCTCCCAATATGGAAATCATTTGTAATAGAAACCAACAGGCAAATGTTGATGGCTCCTTTTGGCTTTATGAAGAGTCCCCAGTTGCCAATTCACCAATAATTATGACATCCATAATTAGGGTATCATCTTGTTCAATATTGGTCAGGGTTGTGTAATACTGTAGAGGGATTTAAAAAAAATAACCTGTAAAAATGGCATGTGATTTCTTTAGTGCACAATCATACCAATTAGGAGCTATATCTGAGTTTTGTTCTTGGGTGGCAGGAATAAAGGCGTTCACCACCACCTTTTCACTGTAACACTAGAATTTAGAAAACAACTAACTTATAGAGATCTGGGTATCTCTGCTGGGATTAAAGGCATGAACTAAACCCACCCAGCTCAAAAAACTTATCTTAGCTCCAAATCACTCTAACTCTTAGAGATTTGGAAAACTAGTTTGAACTGTAGTAACCATTTGAACTTACTTAAAACATTCTAAAGTTCTTAACTGTGTTTTGAATAACAAACAATAAAATATCCTTTTATTTAAGGAGAAAGTTCAAAAGCTGATGTCCAAGATGGTGTGGGCCACATGACAATTTACAGTCTAGCATTCTAACATGGAATTAATAAAAGTAGTTTAAAAAATTTATATCTTGCCAGTAAGGCAAGAGTGCCCTTGGTAAATTATTGCTAAAAATTATTATTATAGCTTATTTTTAATTATTTCACATCTGATCAAGTGAAAGACATTTGTTAGCCTTTTAAGGTTAGTTTGGTTTGAATGACCTCCCTGTCTGATGAACTATCACCTCTTCTCATTCAGGAGGTCTCTCCTGTTTGAATCTAATCTTTATCAATCTTGATGGTATCCACAGCTTATTTTATCCTGTAGAAACAAAAGCAAAACCTCTTCCCCAATGTAACACATATTCCAGTTTCCATTCTGAGGTCAACACATCTTTAAAATATACAGGCTGTTTGAATTCAGCAGGGTTTTTTTCATATCTAATGTCTCTCTGAAGCTGTTGTTCCTCCCTCATTAGCATTTAAAAAATTAAAATTAAAACAGAGTTGTGTCACCTACTCCTATGTGTTTGACAAGCACATCTTTTCAAGTGCAATTAGATCTTTCTATAACTATTTTGTAGGATTATCTGGTATACCTATGATATGTTTTATGTTGCAATATTTTCATTTTACTAGAGACTTTTGCTGAAGCATTGTCAGTCTTAATTTGGTCAGGTATCCCCATAATGGCCATGACTTCTAATAAATGAGTAATTATGGAATCAGCCTTTTCAGAACTTAAAGCATTTGCCTATTGAAATTCTGTGTATATATATCTATGGTATGGTGCACATACTTTATCCAAACTCTGAAAAAATGAAACACGTTCATTTGCCAAATTTCATTTCCTTGGGCACACTTAGATTACTTCCTGCAAGTAATGGAGTTTGGATATACAGGGAACAAATAAGTCATTTCCTTATAATTTCCTTGTCTATTCCTTTGCTATTAACATGGTGTTTTTTTTTTTTTACAAAATTCTGAGACTTCTAGCACATTTCTTATTAATAGCTGATCAATTTCATCATTACCTCATGCTATAAGGCCAGTAGACCCCTATGGGATCTGATATGTGTTATGTGTTATGCTACTCATAGCAGTTGAATGACTAGCAAAGTTAATATTGAATCACCTGGAATAAATTTAGTTGTTTCAATATGTAAAACAACTCTTTCTGAATATTGAGTGTCAGTAACTATATTAAGAGAGTCAGGAAAATATAATAATAATACTATGAGAATGGCATACAGCTGTGGTTTCTAACTGAATCCTAAGGACATTGAGCCACATATTTTTCCTGAATTACAGCCTGCCTCTCCTAATTTATTTGATTAGTAGAGAACACAGGTGCTCCAGAAATTAGTGTCCTTTTTATTATACAAGTCCCTTATACTATTTACTATTAGTTCTTTTTATAAACTGAAGTCTCTTGCTTTTGGGATATTTGTTGTTAATCTCTCCCAAAAACTTACAGCAAACTCTTTGTCAATGTTCATTTTCTGTCCATAATGAGGAAATTTCAGCATGAGTAAAATCTACCACAATTTCTGTTGGTCCTATTCCTGATCATTGATGAAGTCTCATTTTTCCTTTCAGAATCAATTCAGAAACCTTTTCTACATAGGTCTGTAGTTTTGGACTCTGTGTGCTAAAAATATCCTTTCTAAGATATTATCTTCTCTCTGTGTAAGAATTCCTGTGAGAATGAATAGAAGGCAAAATAACTAAAATTCAGTAAAGCTTTGGGTCCATGTGATCCACATGTGCATCCTGTAATTTCTTTTTTTACAAGAGTCAATTCTCTCTCAGCCTCAGCCGTTAATTTTCTCAGACTATTTAAGTCTTTATCACCTTGTAAGATTTGAAATAAATTACTTAGTTCTTGAGTGGCTATTCTAATTGTAGGCCACAGACTGTTAATACCTTCCAACAATTTTTGAAAATATTAAGATTTCATAATTGATCTCTCCAGATTTTTACTTTGTGTAAACTTATCTTATATCCTAAATAATTCATTGGATCTCCTCTTGGTATTTTTTGGGATTAATTTGTGATCCCCAACAAGGCAAAATTCTGTATAGGAGAGTAAGGCATGTACGCACAGAATATGGAAAGATCCTCGGGAATAGGCATTGTGCTAACTATTGAGAGTAAGTTCTCTGGACACCAATCATATAAAATCAATGATAAGATCTAGTATATTCAAATGGGGGAAATGCAATGTAAAATAATGGATGGAAAGATCTATCTTTTACAATACATAGGAACTTATATTGGTGGAAGAAGTATGGTATCATGAGATGAGGAAAGAGTGCCTTATCAAAGTCTGCCTTTTACAGAGATTGAGACATAAGGGCCTCTTATAGAAAAGAGAACTTTAAGCAATCATATCTTGCAGACATGAAAGAAATGTCTGGGTTTGAAAATTGTTGTCCTTAAAGCATCGTGCCCATGTCTATTACTTTTTAACTTTATAACTGCAAGTAGCTGCCAGGTGACATAAGCACAGCGAGAACAGGATGTGTCTGGTTCAATATTTAGTTAAGCCTGCAAAAATGCTGAACTCTGTGCCTAGACTAAGGTTATATAGGGGGTGGGAAGATGTATTTGGGAAAGCATAAAGGGGAACTATGGAGGCTTTCATAATAATTATGATGCATTCCTTAAAATATACTCTATTTCTTAAAAGTCAAAAATAGGAGGCAATAATAAAAACTGTTTCTGTAAGCCTGGTAGAAAAAAAACACTGTTTAAGTATAAATAAAGATGGTCAAAACTATTTGGGGTCACTTGAGTCAATCTACCTGGTGGTCAGAATTTTTCTTTACATCAATACCCCATCCTTGCCTAAGGACCTGAAACCAAGCTGTAGGTGGGCCCTGGCAGATAGGGAATGATTTAATCAAATTTAATATTGGAGACTGCAGGAGGCCTATCAGGGCATTTCCCAATGGCAAATAGTTTTCCTGACTGTCTTTTGTTGATCTAAATTTATTAGTCCAATGCTGGCTTTTGCCCTACTTTCTGCATATTCCTCAAGACTATGATCTTCCTTGTGGATTATCTCTAGAAAAATCGCTGTTTCTAGGAATACCTTGGCTACAGTCCCTTTTCAAATGACCTTGACATTTTGATAGTTTTTAAACTATTAGAAATTATTTCTCCTTTCAGAGTAGCATCATAAACATTATATCCAACACCAGCCACATTTCTTGTCTCTTCATCTATTGCTACTGATCTTGCCTCTAAAGGTGTAATGACCCTTTTGCATCCTGAATTAGAATTTTCAAAATCCAAAGATTTGATAAATATTTGTTTGGCTTCTCATCTTTTACTATTCTATTTACAGCTAAAAATCTTTGTAAAAAAAAAAGTGATGACTTCTATTGGGCCTTGTATAGTTTTAATAAATAATTCAGACCTCTCTCCTGATTCTTCAACCTTTGTACAAGCATTTAAAGCTGCTAAAGGATGTAACACCAACCTGTAATCACCAAATTCAATCTGCCTTTGTAACTAAACTTATTGACCTTCATCTAAGAACTGATCTTGGGAAACATTAATACCTCTTCACTGTTTTATGACCTTAGCTTCCTCTTTCCATTATCTTCACCACTGTAACTGAGGATCAGCTTTCAAAATTGCTTTTGACAAATCTTTCCAGTTTTGGAGGTTAATTCTTTTCTGAGTTCCCATGAATTTATCTCTGCATCACATAGGGTGAATGCATACCATATGAAATGACTACTACATTAAATCTCCTCAAATTTAATATTTCTATAGGACTTCATTTAACTTCTTCATAATCTTGGGGTTGCCTATCATGTGCTAGAAGTTCTTGTATAGTAACTGGATAAACTAAGGTTGATTTTCTAACAACTTTGGGCCTCTCCTCTTCAGTTTTCTCAAGCAGTGGCATTGTAGGTTCTTGTCTAAATTTCACTGCCTGTGTCTGAATATTTTTTCATATTTTCATTTAAAAGTCTTTCTACAGCATGTATCTTATCAATCCACTTTTCATTTTTGTTACAAAAACAACTATAGATATTAAAGACACAATATGATTCACCAGACTGATAATTACAGTAATTATACTTGTTATTATGTTGATCTCAGTTGTCATTTATTTCATTCAGCTTCTATTTTCAAGCTATCCAAATTAGTGTCCTAATGTTATGTATTGTGACATTTTCCATCTTTAACACTGGAAAGTTTTTTTCTTTTAATATTACTTAACTTTCTCCTTGAACATTTCCCAGGTGTCTTACCAAATTTCATTTGGCCCATAACTAGAGTAATTTCTCTGTCCCTTTGTTCATTCCACCCACTGGAGTGCCAAATATTGTTTTTGACTAAATCTCAATCATTCCATTTAAGCAATAATGACTCAGGAGCCAGATGCTGAGGAAACCTGCTATCTCAGAGAGGCAGAGGAAGCAGCAAGCTGACCTTCCTCCTCAGATGACATCCCACCCAAAGACTCCCCTTTCTCTTCTGCCATCTCAAACAGAAACCTCAAATTGAATGTCCCTCTTTTCTACTTCCTGTTCATCTCTCTATATGTCCTCCTGACTCCCTCTTTCTCTCCATGGTTTTCTCTTGTTCACTTCCTGTCAATTGGTTGCTTGTCCCAATCTTGACCTATGCTTGACTTTATTTAATCCTGTTTACAATAAACAGAAAGCTCTTGGATTAAAGCTGTGTGCTAAGGCTAAGCCACATCATAACTAGAAACAGGATTTTTCAGTGAATAATACAATCTCGGGATTCACAGTATAATCAAGTATCCTTCAACACGATCAGGATCCCAAAAGGGGTGTGTGTGTTCAGGGTGATCACCTGTGATGAGAAGATAAAGAAAGAATGTTTGAGATCAGTAGATCTTGCTTAAGCAGATACTTCATGCTTGTCAGAACATGGTACAGGCATAAAGTCATGTTAGAATATTCAGTTGTTGGCTACATTGTCCCAGGTCTCACTATCTGTAAAGAGTTTACAGGGCTCCACCACCAACTATGTCCACTGCCCATCACTGAGAGAGTCTATACAGGAGCTCAATAATTAACCTATGCCACAAACTCCTCACTGGGGATACTAGGCATTGGCTTCACCCCTAATAAATGCCCCAAAGATATTCATTGGGGTTTTCTAGAAAGGGACTTTACCCCTGAGTCACAGCAATATTTCATGTTTTTTTTTTTAAATATTACATGGCAGTCATTTTTATTGCCATAACTAAGTTTTGCATCCAAAAGCTAAAACTGTCATGGGAGCCCACCTGCCTCATCCCTGCCATCACCCAGTGTTCCACACTGGTTATGTTTCCTTTTCCCAGTGAGATTATACTCTTTGGTGGATTCTTCTGATGTACGTGGCATAACAGAATTTGTAACATGTTGGGTGTAGTAGAGTAATGAGAATCACAGGGACGGAATTTAGGGAGCCATGGCATGACAGGGTTAGCTGAACACCATTGGTAAAGTCCCAAGCTGGTCTCCCAATGCATAATGAGTCCCATTTCTCACTCTGCTGGCTAGGGAAGGTACATAATTAATTCCATTCATCAATATGCTCCACAAGACTTCAGTTTACAGAAGTGAAGGATAGAGACTGAATGGCTGCACTGTGCATCCTCAATAGCTGTGGATATGCATCAACTGCATCTCTATCTACACCTAACCACACACCTCGCCACCTAAATCAGTGGTCATAGATGGCTGAAGCAGGGACCTGTCCCTTATGCACCACACCCTGGCTGGATCTAACAAGCTATCTCTCTCTCTCTCTCTCTCTCTCTCTCTCTCTCTCTCTCTCTCTCTCTCTCTCTCTCTCTCTCTCTCCCATCAACTGACTGTCCTCCACAGAACCAGCATCACCTCCACTCTCTGCAGTAAGACTGTCATTTGGCCTCTCAGTGCCTTCCCCATCCTCAGAGCTAGCCACGAGGGCCTGCTGCACCTTCAATGCCTCATTTAGCATAAAGACTTCTTTGGCAAGTTCTGTAATCTGGAGGTAGCAGGGGCTTCATGAGCGGCCACCCTGAACCATAGAGAACCCAGTGACATCTTCCCTTGGCAGCTTGGTACAGTCTCATTAATTAAAGACAAGAGCTGAGCCTACTCAGAACTTGTATTTTTATATCCCAGGTGCTAAAAATGTTCCTCTTACTTATAAATGTTTGGGACAGGAAAAAATCCAAAGAAAGAATTACTTTGTGACCATTGAAGAGATTCCAAATCACATTATTATGTTTATCAGTAAAGTATTAATGACTCACTGTAAGCCCCTTCAGCCAATGAGTGGCCAAAATCCTCCACTGAGGACCTCTAATTGCCAGGTTCCACCTGCAGAGTACTCTAACTGCTCTAACTGCTAGAATCTGTCTCCACCCTACAATGTAAAATCCCAATCTCTGGATGAAATCCCACCAATCTCCACCCTGGATAGCTCCATCCTGAAAAGTTCCACCCCCTTTCCAAGAAACTCAATATAAGCCACATGTCCACTTCAGTCTGTTGCTGTTTCTCACCCAAGTAGAGGCAGCCACCATCTTTTTTCCCCCTCCCAATAAATCTCTTGTGCGAGGCTTGTTGTTCAATATGACTTCATTGTATTCCTGGCTCTTGACTGCCAGAATACCTTTTCATCTAAGCTTCAATGCTTACATTTGGTGATGTTACTTGGATACTCTCTTCTAGTGCCTGCATTTCCCCTTATGATCTAAGTTGCACTGGCCCCCATCCCTCATTTCCAATCCACCCACAACTGACTCATCTTCTGGCTCACCAATTGCTCAGCACCCCATCTAACAGTGGCAATTAGGTACATTTTCTCTTTGGTTGGTATAAATGTTCCCTGCATCTGAGCAAGTGACCATTGAGTGTCTGACACCACTCTGGTACTCTTGGAAGTGGAAGTACCCTTGCCCATGTTCTTTAAGGCTACAGCTGACTCTCTTCACCTGATCCCATCCCACCCCCTTGGAGCTGCAATCCTGAAATTTCCTTAGGCCAAACCAGGCTGTTGTGCCCCTTCCTGCCCTCTTCTTGAACCTTCCCTCTGGAGCTGCCTGTAATTCCACAACTCCATCAGTCCCTTGCGGCTTCTTTGACCAGTTCCCCAACCCTTTCCTGTGGATGACCCTCCCCTAGAGCTTGGTTTTCTCTTGCTTTCTAGCCTCTGCAGAAGATCTATTACCAGACACTGACTCTCTGCTAGCTTAGCCAGCTAAGCTCCTGAACCCCATTGAATATGGTGATGACCCACTGAATGGCTTGGACCTCATTTGGTCCTCCTTGTGTCCTGGGAATGCCCACAACTATGGGCTGCAGTAACAGTTTCCTTTTCTCTCATTCATGGGAATTTGTCTTCCATACCCTTTAATTCCCCCTTTGTGAAAACCTCTTAGAAAACCTCCAGTCTCTCCACCTGACACTCAACCTGAAGGGCCCTAAATTTATTCACTTTTGCAATAAAATTCAGCTTCAATACCCCTTACATAATCAATCCAAGAGGCCACATAATGACATCTTAGATCATAATATTATTTAGGACCCTTACAGATACTGTGAGCAATTAGGGAAATGGAAAGATTCCCCATTCACTATTTCTCTGCTCCAAACCCTATTTGTTTTTGTCTAGTCTCTCCTCCACACCTCACACACATTGTGTAAATGTCCTGTCTTTTAAGTTAACATAGATGGATCTGTAAGTTTGCTGCAAAGTGGGATCTAGAAATGAGACCTAGCAAAGAGGGGAAGAAAGCAAAAAAGCAGGCCAGCTGCAACATGCACACACCACACACACTCTCTTCACTGACTGGTGCTTCTCTCAGCTCCCTCCTGAAGCATCATTTGCCCATAGTCAGGACTCAAACATTTCCTATCTCTAAGCCTTCTTTGTTTTCAGCTTACTAGATTCAGTTTTATAGGAATCCAGGTGTCTTTTAGGTATGAGTGGCATTAGACTGTTGTTTTATACTGTACCACTTGAAATGAAATCTGATGCTGGAGTAGGGTATGGCTCTCCCTCCTCCAGACCAAACCATGCTTGTTAAAAGGGTTCTTTCAAAAATCTCTGTCCCATATTAGAAGAGCCATCTGCTGTGTGACAGAAAAAGGATACCAAAACAAAATAAAGAGACAGACTATTACCATTATGGACTATTACTACTCATCTCATATTCTCTTGGTTTTGGTTTAACTTTGGCTAAGGTATAAATCTTATCTCAAAATTTATAAAATGTACAAACTTCCTGTATCTCAAGGTTTCTAAGCATATTGGGTCTGATTAAAATCCTGTAAAATCTGTAACAAAATGGTTAATTTAAATCTCATAACAGCATGGTTGATAGCTAAAAATCTATATAAAGGTAATCTTAAAGAAAACATTTGGCTTCCTGGCACCTTAGCTGCTATTATCCCAATGGGATGAAAGTAGCCATGCAACTGACAGCTATTGTTGCTAGAGTTGGAAAGGATGGACTTTGCCATGTGATCTCACTCTCACCTTGATAAAATGACCACATGGCATGAGCCATCCAAGAAAAAACACCTCCTAGCTGTGAGACCCAAAGCATATGATTCTTACACTATTTTCAATCACGGTAAGAAGCCTCAACCCACAGTTCCTTCTCTTCATCTCCAGCCTCTCTGGTTTCCCTTTGTCCCTTCTCAGTGACAGGCTACCCACAGTCAAGGTTGAGGCCCTCCCTGATGAGTACCCTAAATGAAGTTACAACACCCCAGAGAGTATTCTTGCTTGGGATCAGTTTTAACTTGCCTCCTGGCTGGCCACCCTTAAAGAGATAAATTATGAAAACAATCCAAGAGGTCATTCAGGACAAACATGATAACTCATTTCAATTTCTAGACCACCTTACCAAGGCCATCTTACAATATATCAATCTAGATCCCAAAACCACAGATGGAAAACAACTCATTATGACCTACTTCTTCTCCCAGGATTTCCCTGATATTAGGGCCAAATTGAAACATCTAGAGAAAGGATCCCTGACTCTACAGGCAAAAGTCTTAGCAATGGCCTTTAAGGTATGCAATAAGAGAGATGAAAACACCATAGAACAAAAATATCTGATGCTATGTAAAGGCCTTTTGGCTGACCTTAGCAACTGCTCAGGCTTCCTGGCCTCCCAAAGACTGAGAACCTCTGTGTCCTGTTTCAAATGCAGTCAGGAGGGTCACTGGGCCCAGGCCTATCTGATCCCTCATAAACCACCCAGACCATATCCAAGGTCCCATCAGGAAAAGCCTGTGGTGTTGACTGTCCCCATGTCCTTCATGGCATGGGGACATAAAGCCCAGATGGCCCATCAGCTGACCTCTTAGATCTGGTTATGGATTACTGAGGGGACCCTGACTCCGTTGGCCTGACCACTGCCATCTTTCTCTAGGAGCATCTGGTAAACATCACAGTTCAGGGTGCTCTGTCTCTCTCCTTCTGGATATGGGGGCCACCTATTTAGTCCGGATGGAGTTTTAGGGACCCACATTTTCTTTTTCTCCTCTTGTCAGGATAGGGTAACAGCTTTACCAGCTTCATCAAACCCCACCCAATGTATCACCCAGGCTCAATTCTCAGTCTCTGTCCATAGCCTCAGGGGACTTAAGCCTCTTATCTCTGATCTTTTAAAAAAGACTCTTCTATGCCCTTTGGGCTTTCCCCCAAATGGGCATACTCTCTGAAATGCCCTTCAGGGCCACACAACATGTGCATTTCCACTTACTGAGATACTTGCACTTCTCTAGCAATTTTCTCCTCTAACTGCTTTAACCATTTGTCTCTCCCCTTCTACTATGTGTCACTTTGGAGCCCCCTGCTTTGTTTAATTTTACTACAAATGCTACCCAGGTGGACCAAAATACCTTTCTCTTCAGAGCTGTAACACTTACATTTTTGGTGCTGAGTTCGGGGACTATTTCCTTAGGTATTTACCATCAGTCTTCCTCTTGGTTCATCCAGGATCCCCAACAGGTGGCTCCAACCATCCTTATATTCCAGGGTCAAATAGATCACTGAGCCACCATAAGTGCTACAAAATTGGCAACGATTAAATTCACTAACAGGAGAGAGAAGTGGTCTTTGTGTCTTCCTTAGGGAGGAATGTTGCTTCTATGTCAATGAGTCAGGTATAGTAAAAGATAAGACCTGACAACACCAAATGAATCTCCAAAAATGTAAGAAACAGCTCAATGCCTCTGGCTAGTGGCTCATTGATAATCCAATAAGGAATTGTATACTACTCTTCTTAACCCCTTCTCTTGCTTTTCTTAATCCTACTAGTTACAGCCTGCATTATAATCTTGTCTAGAATTCTTAAAAAATCCCTAACTAGACTTTTAATCAGTGGCTATTACAGGGTTACCAGCCCCCAGCTACAGAGCAAAGCCCAGAAACTCCCAATTATACCCTGATTGTGAAGATCAAATTCACCCAAAGGACTTTGACGCCCTGATTCACCAGGAAGTAGCCAAATACCTGGACATGAAATCCCACCAATCTCCACCTTGGAAAGCTCCAATTCAATAAGTTCTACTCCTTGTATCCTGTATCCTGTTCAGTTTGCTGCTGATTCTTCCCTGAGCAGAGGCACCCAACCTTCTGATTTTTTTCTCCCAATAAATCTCTTGTGTGAGGTTTGTTGTGTGGTGTGACTTTGTGGTAGTCTTTGGCTCCCAGCTGCCAGGATTGCTTTCCATCCAAGCTGTAATGCTTACACTCACTGCTCTGCCTACCTACAGCCCAAAGAAACCAGACACCACATCACCTACATGTCATCAAATACTTTGTCTACTTGGCCCTTCATAGAAAACCACCATACCTCCCCTGTCTTAGGGTCTCTGCTAGCACATCTTTGGTAACATTAGAGTCTGGAGATGCCTAGTCATGCCCTGTAACCCTTAAGTCAACTTGGATTTTATTATCAATTTAGGGGATTGACCTGTGACCTCTATACTTGTATATGTACACAAACAGCACACACAAATGATAAAACTGGGCACCACTGAGATGATTCTAGGGGTAAAGACACTTGCTGCCCAGCCTGTCTTTCTACCTGAGTTCCATCGCTGGGGCCTATTTTGGGATAGTCTTTTCACCCTGTGTAAAAATGTGTTGTGATGATTGGTATTTAAAAAGCTAAATGGCAAATAGCTAGGCAGGAGAGTATAGGTAGGACTTCCAGGCAGAGAGAGAACTATGGAAGGAAAAAGAGGTTGAACCACCAGCCAGATGTGAAACAAGTCAGACATAAAGAATAGGAGGGCAAAGCCACATGGCAGAACTTAAGTTAATTGAAATGAGTTAATTTAAGTTATAAGAGCTAGTTGGAAACAAGCATAAGCTAAGGCCAAGATTTCACAATTAATAAGAAGTCTCCATGTCATTATTTGAGGGCAGGCTGCTAGGACAGAGACTCATTATATGGACCCAAATGGTTGAAAGAGAAAATGGATTCATATAACTTGTACTTGACCTCCATACATGCAAGCCTTCACCACTACATTAATAAACACATGCAATATTAAAAACTTTATAAGGGTAGTTGGGAAACTTAGGTTCAAATCCTAGTTTATTATCCATATGCTGGCTGTGTGATTTCTGTATAAGTAGCTTAACCTCCCTTTACAGAAGTAAAGCTTTCCACACTTGTTACCATAGTTACAATAGCCATATGGTATTGTATGGTTATTGTACCCAGAATTGCTCTAGCTGAGACTCTTCCTCCTCTGTGTCTCAGTTTCCTAAATGAGAAGTGGAAGGATTTCATAATACCATGCCATCTGAGAGGCTCTTCAGTTTTGTGCAATAGTTCAGTAGGCCCTGACATTGAGCAGAAGGGAACCCTCTTTTTTTCATTCTCCTTGTCCTTGTCCAGGGACTCCTGGGCACAGCTCTGGCACTGATATTCGCACTTTACCTCTACATAGAACAACTGGAGCTGCTTGGCTATGGTCAGGTGGGCCTCAGTTGTGTACATCTCTCACTTCATAAACAATGCCTCACACTGCGTTTGTGGCTCTAGCCCACATGAAACTCTCAGAACATGTAGACCTGAAAAAGGATAGGACCTCAGCCTGTTCCTATCCTCCCATTCTGAACTGATGACATTCCACCACAAAAAAAGGTACTGGATTCTGACCTGACCCTAAGAACATTCTGATCTTGTCATGCACCTCTGGCAACTAGCTGTGTATTACTGGACACATAGTTAAGCCTCTCTGTTCCTTGACTTCCTCACTCAATAGTACAGACCTATTCTCCAGATACATAGAAGACTGAGGCCAAGTGTCAGGACTTCAAGGACTACCTTGTTATTTTAAGGTTAGCCTAGGCACTGACAGAGATGCTCTCTGAAAACACACACATACACACAATTTTGTTTAACTAATTTTTTGTTTGTTTGCAGTTTCTATTTATTTTTTGGACAGGGTCTCATTGTTGACCTAGGTATCACCAAGTCGGATACATCAATGTTTTCAGCTCAGATGGTACTTATTGGGTAGAGCACTATCCCATTATGCACCAGGCCTCTGCATAAACAGGGCATGTTGGTGAAACCTGTCATCCCAGAGTTGGAGGAGGAAGCAGGAAGGTCATGATTTCATGGTCATCCTGAACTCCATGAGCCTGTTTTAAAAACACCCCCCCACACAATGATTAACAAAAAATATCAGGGCTCAGTGGATATTGTAGCATGGTTCACCAGGTAAAATTGCTTGCAACCAAGACTGATGGACATGGTTTGATCTTTAGGACACACATGATAGAAGGAGAGGACTGGGTCATACAGGCTGTCTTCTGACATTAGAAATATAGTATTCACGTACACATACAAAGACAAGAATGATACATTAAATCTTAATGAAAGAAAAAAGGTAAGAGCTGATTCAACAGTTAAGTACCTGGTGTGGGCCACATGGTGACCATTGCTCCTTGACAATCTTCCAGCATTTTGACTTTGCAGATCACAGTTCTCCAGCATCTTTTTACTTCCATTTTTAATAATTCACACAATGTTTTAAGGGAGTTTCCTTATGCCTTTTCCTATGGGAAATTTTGTGAGGGCTTTGGTGGAAGATGAGGATGCATACACTGGAAGTTTCCTTAAAAAAAATAATTCCTTGGAAAAAAAATCCCCATCAGCAAGGAACCATAAATTGTGATAACCCTGACTACACCCACACAAGAATACCCATTGTCTTGTCCTGATTACATCAAGAATGGAGAAGTTGAAAATTTACTAACTGGACACACCTGGTCCTAAGGATGGAAGCACACTATTAAAGAGAAACAATGGGCTCGTGTCCAGATAGGCATTTAGATACTTGCTGAACTTGTCACTTTTTGCTGTAAGAAAAAATGTTGTAATAAAGTTGATGGCTGCTTTCATCCTGGAATCATTAATTCTGCTTTTAATCTTGCTTGTGGCTAAAGTATTATACAATTTTAGATTATAAAAGGTGAAACTTTTTTTCAATAAAGCGGCAGCTATTCTGATTCACTCAGATCCTGTCAGCCTCCTTCCTTCACTGACAACACACCTCTTTGGAACCTTGAACCCATTGGAGCTGGATTCTGGCAAGTACCTCTTGCAGAAAACCTGGCTCTGTTTTCAGCACCTACATGGGGGTTCACACGTGTAACTTCAAAGTTTCAAGGGATCCAATCACCTCTTCTTGCTAAATGGACAGTGGCCTGTGTGTGGACAGACATGCAGACAGATATCCATGCTCAGGATGAATTATACCTTAAAGATAGCAGGTGGCAGAAGACATTTGTGTGGAAGACCTCACTCATGTCCTCTCATGCTTGGACACCTGCCCTAACAGCTGCCTCTGTAGCCAGGTTATGTGGTCTGGCAGGGAGCCCAGACAATGTGCTCTATCTCTTACTGTCTGCACCCCAGGTAGAACAGATATCCTTAAGGTTCCCACAACCTCCCAAACAGATAAGAATCTTTGCGCATGCGTAATTATGTATTGGTAAAGATATTTTATCACATTGTATTCCTTTTGTGTACATCTGCAGGAAGGTACACACATGCCACAGTGCATTTGGCAGAAAGAGGAAAACTTGAGAATTGGTTCTCTGCTCCCATTATGTGGAAAGCAAACTTAGTTAAGTAGGGTTGGCAACAAGCCACATTATTGGCTGCTTTATCTTGCTGACTCTGAGTATACATTTTGGGAAATATGAAAGTATATGTTTACAGTATGTATCTGAGTGTGACTGGTGTGTTTATATGTGTAGGGCATGTGTGTGTGTCAGCATGGTTGACATATTTGCATGTGTGTGTAGTAGTCTTTAATGGTGTTTGGGTTTGTGGGAGTCTTGTGTGGGAGATGTAAATGCACAAGACTGCCTGTGTGAAGCTCTGGCATGTAAGGCTTGGCTTGGCACTGACAGACTTGGTCTAATTCTACCCACCCATACACTTGTAGCTCCTATTCATCTCTCTGGCTTAGCCTCTGCCCTGCCCACTCCTGAACCCTTCTTGGATGTAGCCCCACCTCTGCCAGTACTGGCTCCACCCACTTTGATGAATGCCCCCCATCAGCCCTGTCGAAATCCTCCAACTTTAGGCAAATTTCAACCCCCTTACAAATCTCCAACCACATCTAGCCTCTTTTCCTACACCAAGCCTCTGACCATACCCTGCCCAGCCTGTCTTTACACCCACACCAACAAACATTCCTGTCCCTACTTTTTCCCTCACCCACCTCCATGAGTCTATAGTCTCTATATATATTTGGCAGCAGAGGGAATGGTAATGGGAGTAGAAACCTTAGGCATTTGTGCAGTTTCTTCATATAACTTGCTTGTGTTTTCAGGACATGCTTAGCTAAATCACAAATATATCACTTCTACTTGATAATAGATTGCTTCTGTGAACATCCTAATTTATGATTTCATGGGCCAGATAACACCTAGCTCATGATGGGCAGGAAGCTCAGGTTGCATTGCAATGTGCTGTCAAATGTTCAGTTTCCAATAAGGCCCAATAGCATGTCAATAGCTGTTTCTAAAAGGGAGAATAGTTGTTGGCAGATGGTGGTAGTCTCACTCCAAGATCCAAAAGTTCTTTTCTTTGATACAACAACAGGGGACCAGCAAAGGCTCCTAAGAGCATCCCTATCTGCCACTGACATTTTGAGTAGCATCCAATTGGGTGGTACAAGTGGTAGAGAAGCCTGCACAGCAGCCTGAACCTGTTGAAGACTCTTGTTCCAGGACCACAAAAAGCTAGTAGCTTATCAAGTCACTTGGTATATGTGCTGGAATAATACTCCCAAGAGAGGAATATGCTGTCTCCAGATTCCAAAGAGCTCCATTAAATGTTGTGCTTCTTTCTTGGTGGTGGGAAGAGACAGGTACACTAACTTGTCTGTCACCTTAGAAGGAATATATCTGCATGCCACACACCAATGAATTCCTAAGAATTTCAATGAAGTAGAAGGTCTTTGAATTTTGGTTGGACTTGTCTCATCCACTGATGAGCATATGTCTTACCAATGAATTCAAAGTGGTTGCTAACTCTTGAACACATGGTCCAATCAACATAATGCCATAAAAGTAGTTTCACCAATGTGTTTTGTGGAAGAGTCAGGCAATCAAGATCCCTTCTAAGTTATGACACAGAAGGGGGAGGTAAAATATTATTGATGTAAAACTGTGAAGGAAGACAGTCCAGTGACATCTATTCTTCTATAGTTTTAAAAAGATTGGTGCATAATTAGACATTAAATATTTTGATTAGGTTGCAATTGCACTAGAAATAACAATCACAGTTCATGAGGCCAGAAAGGAATTGATAAAAGAAGTTAGCTTTCCCATGGACTCTCTTAAGTCCTCATCAAAATGGAGAAGATTCAAGATTCTATATATATTAGATTTATTAATCTAATTAGATTTAATAATAGATTAGATTTCTTAATAAATTACTCACCCCATAATTTAGGATCTTTTTCAGAAAATAGATGATATGTATCGAAAGGAGGCTTCAGTAAGGGAGCTGAGGGGACTGTCACCTGCATCCATGCTTTACTTTTGATTTTACTTGAATAAGAAATTCAACTTTTCTGCCCCTTTTACCAAATTTAAAGTTTGATCATGCAATTTAAAACATGGAGTTTCTCTCTCTCTTACACACACACACGTATACACCATCACCATACCTGGTACCCTAAGAAGGCAGAAAAGTTCCAGTCCTCCTGGACCAATAATTACAGGTACTTCTGAGCTACCTGATGTGGGTGCTAGGAACCAAATTTGGATACTCAACAGCAGCAGTACTACTGGGTTCAGTCTCCAGCTCCCAAAGATGCCATTATAACACAGAAAATGAAGATTCCCTTTACCTCTTCTACCTTCTATTACTTGTAGGTGATCAAAGTCCCAGCTACTTGGTTAATGAAGGACTAAATGGTTTTCAATCCCTTTGTGAAAGGACTACTCACATTGCTTATTTTAATTGTTAACATGATTAATGTGAATGAACTCAATGAGAGATTTAGTTGAGTAGAGAAGAGTCCACATTATGCTAGGAAAAGTTCCATAATGTGATATATACTTTTAAAAAATGTTTACTTTTATTTTATGGGAAAAGTGCTTTGCCTGCATTTATGGCTGTATTAGGGTGTTGGATATCCTGAAACAAACTGTCCTCAAATTCAGAGATATATATCCACTTGCCTATCTCTTCCAAGTGCTGAGATTACAAGAGTGCATCTCTAGATACAGGTGAGATATGTTCTTTAAATGACCTATCTTTGAATCAGATACTGAAAGAATAATATAAGTTAAAAACATAATATAATATAAACAGGAAGAACCTTTTTTAATGAGCAAAAATACTTCTTGGGATTTTTCAATGTATTAATCTGGTAAATTGTATCCTATGTTGTCAATATTTTGGTTAATTCTTTGCATTGTAAATTTCCTTCCTTTAAAAACTTTTTAATGGCTGGATGTTGGTGGCATACACCTTTTATCCCAGCACCTGGGAGGCAGAGGCAGGAAGGGTTCTTTGAGAGTCAGCCTGGTCTACAGAATGAGTTCCAGGATAGCTAGGGCTACTCAGAGAAACTTTGTGTCAAAAAAAAAAAAAAATGAACTGTGTGTATAGTGCCATGCCAGGGTGTGTTGTGGGACTTTCCTCTTTTCAACCAATGGCTTTGGGTTAAAAAGCCCTAGGGCGTGGTCTTGTCTGTGTATGTGACTGCTTAGGAGCTGAGAAGGAGGGGTTATGTACTCTCCTGGGGGTCGAAGCCAGATCAAGCAGTGGAGAGCAGCTTGGGTTTGGTCCTCATCACCCTTGGACAGAATGGCAGCTGGATCAGCAGTGGCACTTACTTGTTCCATATTCATGAGTGTGATCCCCATTTTATTCCTTAATAAATAAGTCTTCTTCCCAGACATCTGCGGATTTCTCGCATTAATGGTGTGCATGTGCCCATCAGAGGACAACTTACCGGTATCTATTCTCTCCTTTCACTATTTGAGTATTAGAGATCAAATTGAGGTAGTCAAGTTTGACAGTAAGTGCCCTAAATTGTTGAATGAACTCATTGGACCTTATTTTACCTTCAAAAATATACATGGTGTGTTGGTGTGTGAGTGTGCATACAACCCAACTGTAGCAATCAGAGAAAAGCTTCTATGATTAATATGTTCATTATCCCAGAGAATGAACTCGGGTCACCAGGCTTAGCAGCAACAACATTCACCCACTGATAAAATTCTCTTCCATTCATGTTTCTGAGAAAACGTTAAGAACAAGTATTTAGTCCTTGGAATTAGTAACATGATTCAAAAATTATGTATGACAACATAAATATGATTTTCATTTGCAAGTAGGTTTTATTATTCAAACTATCGTATGTTCCTGTATTCATCAAATGCAATATGTTTACAACTTGAAAAGGACACATTATGTTAATGGTGGAGTGGCTCTATTAATCGTACTCAAGCACTAGTTGGATATAGCTCAGTGGGATAAATGTAGGTTGAGTGCAAGTCTTTACCTCATTTATTAAGTTCATGGGGATTTTCACCAGTGTGAATTTTTTCATGATTTTGAAGTTTTGGGCAACATGTAAAGACTTTATCACACTGATTGCACTCATATGGTTGTTGTTGAGTCTGATTTCTTTCATGACTGTGAAGACGACTTTTATATGCAAAGGATTTACCACATTGACTCCATTCATAGGGTTTTTCTTCAGTCTGAGTTCTTTCATTAATTTGAAGATGATTGTTACATGCAAAGTCTCTACCACATTGATTATATCCATAGGGTTTCTCTCCAGTGTGACTCCTTCCATGTCTGTTAAAATGACTTTTATATGCAAAAGCTTTACTACATTGATTGCATCCATAGGGTTTCTCTCCAGTATGACTTCTTTCATGCCTATGAAGATCACTTTTACATGCAAAGGCTTTACCACATTGATTACATTCATAGGGTTTTTCTCCAGTATGACTTCTTTCATGTATTTGAAGATGACTGTTCTGTACAAAGGCTTTACCACATTGATTACATTCATAGGGTTTCTCTCCATTATGACTTCTTTCATGCCTGTGAAGACTACTCTTTTGTGCAAAGGCTTTACAACATTGACTACATTCATAGGGTTTCTCTCCTGTATGACTTCTTTCATGCCTGTGAAGATGACTTTTGTATGTAAAGGCTTTACCACATTGATTACATCCATAGGGTTTATCTCCAGTATGATTTCTTTCATGCCTGTGAAGATCACTTTTACATACAAAGGCTTTACTGCATTGACTACATTCATAGGGTTTCTCTCCGGTATGACTTCTTTTATGTATTTGAAGATAACTGTTCTGTGCAAAGACTTTACCACAATGATTACATTTATAGGGTTTCTGTCCAGTATGGATTATTTCATGCCTGTGAAGATTACTCTTCTGTGTAAAGGCTTTACCACACTGATTACATTCATAGGGTTTCTCTCCAGAATGACTTCTTTTATGTCTTTGGAGATAACTGGGACATGCAAAGGCTTTATCACACTGATCATATTCATACCTTTTCTCACTAGTATGAGTTCGACTCACTAAATGAAGACTGTGAAATGTTAAAGCTTGGCCACTTTCACTATATACATAGGGTTTTAATTCCAAATGTGTTCTTTGGTGTACTTTTATAGAGGAATCAGATCTAAAAGATTTATCAAGTTGATTATATTCATAGAGATCCTCTTCATTATTGGTTGTTTTGTATGTTTGAAGATACCTGTAATGGTTAAAGCCTTTAGTAGATGGCTCACACTTATTATTTCCTCTTCCCACATGATTCTTTTTATATCTTTGAAGAGAATTCAGAGTTTTACCATACTGATTGCATGCATAACATTTTCTTAGACTGTGAGTCACACCACATGTGCAAAGCAAACCAGTATAGACAGATAAATTTCCATATTTCTTGTAGTCATAAAGTTTTTCTTCAATGTGTGTTTGTTGATATATTCCCACTGAAGTTGGAAAACCAATTAACTGTAAACTTGTACCACAGTCATATCTTCTCATAGTGGGGACTACTACATATTTTCTAACTGTTCTGAGAGAGACAGAAGAACAATACATTTTTCCACATCCTGTATGCTCACATGGCTTGTATCCAGAGTGACAGATGATATACCTATTAAAGGAAGAATAACAAATAAAAGGTTTACACATTGCAGTCACATAGTCTAATGTTTTGTGTCTCATACAGGTGTGGTACAGTGATTCAGGTTTCTTCACCAAGACAGTCTCCTTGTCTCTCATAAAGTGCTTCACTCACTAAAATATGCTGTCACTCACTTCAAGTACTTGAGGAACACTAGCTTTAATATGAAAAATTTACATATAAAAGTTCTTAGACATACACTAATCCCCTTATCAATGTGAATACCTTTTATGATAATTGAATCATATGAAAATAAGTAGACAGACAGACACCTTACAAGATGACTCTCATAAGACCATGATTTAGTTGTGACATGTTATGGTGTGTTTCCTGGTTTTGTCCTTAAAGAAATGCTTTGCAAACCATGATCAGCTACCTAACACTGGAATATATAATGTTGTGAGAATTTAATAATCATCACAGAGCTGTGCTTATTTACACTGTTATTTTTCATTAAAAGTTAAAGGTAGCTGGGTGGTAGTGGCATATGCCTTTAATCCTAGCACTGAGGAGACAGAGGCAGGTGAATATCTGTGAGTTTGAGGCCAGACTGGTCTACAGAGTGAGCTTTAGGACAAGCTCTAAATCTGCACAGAGAAACCCTGTCACAGAAAAAAAATGATCAGGGTACATTAACATTTCTTCAGAGGTCAATATATATTAGCTTACATATAAAAATTACCTTCCATGTCTTCTAGAACTTTGACCATGTTCTTTAATATTGGTGTCTTCCCATTTATACCCTAAAATACAGTACCAGAAAATATATATTACTAGAAATTAGGAACAAATGAAATTATTATCTTTCATGAACCTTTGAAAAAAATGCATGATTTATTTACCAGATTCTTCCTCTTTAACATTCAAAATTATAGGAGAGTACCAATGTACAAGGAAGAGTTATCCTCTTAAGTTAAAAACTGACAGAAAGCTCACATTCTTACCTATAATAGTGAGGTTCCAGTAGGTTTCTTGCATCACATCTTTGTAGAGTCTCTTCTGGGAAGGATCCAGCAAAGCCCACTCTTCATGAGTGAAGTTCACATGCACATCCTCATACGTCACTGCATCCTAAAGTATCTCATATATATACATAATAGAAATGTTGAGACTGTCCGCATTGCAAACGTACACTTCACTGAGAATATATTTACATAATTCTGTGTGCTTCATACAGTCTATAACATGGGTCATAGAATTTCAAATGCAGTTACCAACCCATTTTAAAAAGAAACAAGCCGGGCGGTGGTGGCGCATGCCTTTAATCCCAGCACTCGGGAGGCAGAGCCAGGCGGATCGCTGTGAGTTTGAGGCCAGCCTGGGCTACCAAGTGAGCTCCAGGGAAGGCGCAAAACTACACAGAGAAACCCTGTCTCGAACCCCCCCCCCCCCCAAAAAAAAGAAACAAAAAAGGATATAGATATCTTCCATTTCGTTGCCCAATGAATAGAATAGGCAATGCAAGAGAAATGCCTATATATATACAGAGAGGCATGGGAACAAAGAGTTTATCAAAATTATTAAGTTCAAAAAAGGGTAGACAATATAGGTGTGGTGGTGCACATCATTAATCCCAAATCTCAGGAGGCAAAGGCTATGTGATTACCAAGCCAGCCTAGTGTATGTAGAGATTTCCAGGACAGCCAAAGGTACATAGTGAGACCCTGTCTCAAAGGAAAAAACAAACAAAAAATAGAAAGCACTCAGGGGCTTACTTGAAATGCCTCCACAGAATTAAACATTCATTCCAATTTTGTACTTATTTATCATAAACTGGAATGACATCTATTAAACTATAAAGCTAATAATTTCTACAAAGAAAAGCATTTTAATAAGTTTTTGACTGACGGATCAAAGAGTTCTCAGCAACATTAGTAAAGTAAATGCTGACCCTAAAATAATAAAGCAATAAAAAGTGATGGCGTATATAAAGTTTAGTTAAGAGGTAATATCACCTCCAGCTTTTGAAGAGGTCCTAGATCAATGCCCATCACTCGGCGTAGGTTAAAAACTATTCTCAACATCAGGTCAAGGGAACCCAGTGCTCTCTTCTGATGTCAGTAAATATCAGACACACAAGTGATACACATCCATATATATGGACAAAAGATTCAGACATTGGAAAAGTTAAAAAATGTAAAAACATACACAAAGTTAGGGACAATGTTACACACCTGCAATTAATTCCCTGACTCAAGACATTACAATTAATTTCATGAATGCATACATTCTTGTTCTGAAAAGTGATACGCTCTGCCAAAGTTTATAAGTCATGATACAGGTAAAATTCAGCACAAGAGCAAATACTTGACATGTACAAAAACCTAATTCAATCAGCCGAAATTATAAACATAAAAATATCACACAAGAAAAATAGATTAACAAGGAAAGGCAATGACTTTTATTTTACCTTACATTATTTAGGAATGGAGTCTCTAATGGTGGTGATGGAATGGCTACATGAGAAGGAAAGGGGGCTGCTCAGTTTCAACCACACAAGGAAGTGTGGTGATGGGTGTAACCACTCAGAACCCTTCCACAGAGACTACATTACTCTGGAAGGGCTCCTCCTTCTAAGGGCTTCATAAGCCACCAACGAAGGTCATACACCAAAGACAAGGGCTCAAATACAGTATGTTTTTATTCCACCCACATTTTGACACAGGACACAATAGGCTCACAGTAAATCCACCATCATGAAAATTGCATTTAATCTAAATCAAGAATCCTATATTATGTAATAGCCCATACACTGTTGGAATGTCTAAAGTTTCTTCTAACACTCAATGCAAACTCTTGAGTGTGACATCATGTAGTGTGAGACACAAGTTATATCTACCCAACACACAATGGTACAGAATATACATTTCCCTTTCAAAGAATTAGTGAAAGAAGACAAGTCTGAAACCCTACAGGGCTAATACCAAACCCTGCAGCTCTGTGTCAGACACCAAGGGCTTCAGGTTCAAAGGGCTTAGATGGCTCTTTATCTCTACAACTTCTCTGCAATCTCTCTCTTTGACTACTTCCACTTCTTACATGCACCCATGACAGGTGTCTCAAAGCTTGGGAATCTCAACATACTGTTACCTAAAACTGCAAGCCAGGCTTTATCTTCATGGCTTCATGAAGGAAGTTTCATAGTCTCCTCACTAGGGCCCAGGAGCTCTAGACCAAACACTAAGAGTGCAGGTTATTATTATGATTGAGACAGGATGTCATATAGCCACAGCTAACCTTGACTGCAATTTGTAATCTAGATAACATTGAACTTGATCTTCTTTCCTTAATTTTCAAGTGTTAGGATTATGGGCAACATCCACTACTCTGGTTAAAGTGGTTGGAGCAGGACTTCCTCATTCATTGACACAAAGGAAATAAGGGATACATGAGAACTGACCATTCCTTGCATAGGAAAAAACAGGTGCAAAGCCCCTGAGGTTATAATGTGCTTGACAACCCACAGGACTGAAGCATGGTTACAGCAGAATGAACAGAGAGCTAGGAAAAACAGTGGATTTGTAAGGAGCTGATTTCCCAAGGACCTTCACCATCAGGCCTTCAGTTGTGAAAATTAATAATGTGTATAGTAACATGATCTAATTTGTTGTTTAGATCTGATACTTTACAGATGGCTCAATGGTAAAGATCACTGTTGACTCTTCTAGAGGATCCAGGTTTGATTCCTTGTAACCCCATGAAGAATCAATGATCAGTAACTCCAGTTCCAGATGCTTCAATGCCCTCTTCCGGCATTCTCAGACTGCAGACATGTACATACTACACGGTCATATATGAAGGTAAAATATCCATACCAAACCATAAAACAATAATTTACAAAAAAAGAAAGATCTGATACTGAGTTAAAAGATAAATGTTTGCAGCAGAGAAAAACAATGAAAGCATGAAATTTGCAGGCAAATGGATGGAACTAGAAAAAATCATCCTGAGTGAGGTAACCCAAACCCAGAAAGACAGTTATGGTATGTACTCACTCATTGGTGGATTCTAGATATAAAATGAACAATCAGACCACAACCCATAGAACCATAGAGGCTATATATATAGCATGGAAGTCCCTAGGACGACTGTGGCATATAATAAATCTCAGTTTTACTCAATTATTGAAAAAAAATAGCCAAATGAATGGAAACACATGAACTATGAACCAAAGACTGAGGGGCTCCCAGCTGGATCAGGCCCTCTGAATAGGTGAGACAGTTGATTGGCTTGATCAGTTTGGGAGGCATCTAGGCAGTGGGACCAAGTCCTGTGCTCATTCCATGAGTTGGCTGTTTGAAACCAGGAACTTATGCAGGGACACTTGGCTTAGTCTGGGAGGAAGGGACTGGACCTCCCTGGACTGATTCTACCAAGTCGATCACAGTCCTCGGGGGAGGACTTGTCCTGGAGGAGGTGGGAATGGAGGGTGGGCTGGGGGTAAGGGGAGGGCGTGGGAGGGGGGAGAATAGGGGAACCCATGGCTGATATGTAGAACTGAATGGTATTGTAAAATAAAAAATATATATCACAAAAAAAAAATAAATAAAAAAAAAAAAAAAGAAAAAAAAAAAAAAAAAAAAAGATAAATGTTTGAAAAATTAGAGAATTTGAGGGTGATTACAATCATACCACCTGGGGCCAAAGTGGTTACCAGCACTTGATGCTCCTCCAAAATGACCTGGGTTTGGTTCCCAGCACCCATGTGGTCACTCACAACCACTTATAACTCCAGTTCTAAGAGATCTGACTCTTTTCTGGTCTCCATGGGCACCGGGTGTACACACTGTACACAGGCATATAAGCAAGAAAACATTCATACATAATAAAATTATAATTTAAGTCCTATTAAAAAGAAAAAGAATAAAGGATCTGAAGCTGTAGCTTAGTTGGTAGCATACTCATCTAGCATGCATGAATCCCTCAGTTCAATTCCTATTCCACAAAGGGGATAAGGATCAGGATGCCTGTAATCATCTGGATAACAATATTACCGAGCACCTGAGACTGCTTGGTGGGCATGTTTCACTAAATGTGACTGTACAGATGCTTTTGAAACTAAATAGACAAGTTGATGAGGCCATGATAGTATTAAAAGTTGTCATTTCTGAATTAAAACAACAGTTAGATTCCCTTATGAAAATGACCCTACAAAACTGAAAAGGCTTAGACTTACTTATCATGACATAAAGGAAACTATGTATGGCTTTGGAAAAATGTGTCATTTCTATGCTAATTGATCAGGAGTGGTTTTTAAAAATATTGCCATGGTTGGGAACATGACTGATAGTCTCTGTTCTCTTGGTCCCTCTGACTAATTACTTTGATATCAGCACTGACTAAGCCTTTTACTTACATTCTGATTGGAATAATGTTGGGGCCCTACATGTTAAACTAAAACAGAATGAGTCCATGATTTGACTCATTAAGTTCATTTGGGAATGTAATAGGCCCCTGATTTTAGTAAGCCCCTATGCCTTAGCACTTCCATGATGGAAGTGCCATTCAGGCTGCAAAACAGCACATAGACATCACCACCTTGAAAAACAAAAAACAAAAAACAAAAAACCCCACAAAGGCCTAATCCATCAAAGTCCATATTTATGGGAAGTCTATGAACACAGCAACCTTACTTTTTAGTCTGTAGTTCTGCTTCTGGCTAACCATTCTTGTTAACTGATGTATGTCAACCCAGAACAGGGATTTTGTGATTAAAAGCTCATTCTGAAAGAGGACTGGGATCTAGAAAACCCATTGTACTAGCAGGCCAGATAATAAAGACCTTCTATTGGCTTACATTCATGTCCCAGCAGTATTCTCTGGTGAATACCCCACCACAAGTACCTCATGGAAGGAACTTTCTCCAAAACTGATCACATATTCAGACACAAAGTAAGTCTCAACATATACAACAAAATTTAAATAACTTCTTGCATCCTGTTAGACCACCACAGATTAAAGTTAAATATCAACAATGGCAGAAGCATCAAAAAGCTTACAAACTCCTAGAACCGGAACACCTCTCCAATGAATGTAAAATGGGTCAAAATAGAAACAAAGAAATTAAAGACTTTCTAGAAATAACTATACAACAGACTGAATGCTTTATCAAGAACTATGTCTATTACTCTTTAATTTAGCTTAACTTGATTTACATAGGATATGTACAGAATGCAGAGAGATAATATGTAAAAATATTACACAAAGAACCTTAGCTCTATTGCTATGAAGAAGCACCGTGACAAAAGCAAATTAAATAATGGAAGGCTTTTGATTTGGGGATTGAGTGTTGTAGAATGATATTTTTGTACACAGTAAATATGTATTACTCTCATCGGCTAATAAAAAGCTGATTGGCCAATGGCTAGACATGATTTTCGGGACAGAGAAAATGCTAAGAAGAGAGTGGAGTCTCAGGAGTGAGGAGGAGACACCATAAGATACAGAGGGAGCAGGATGGAAAATACATACATGTGGTAAATGAGCCACAGGGCAACACAAAGATGAACAACGGGTTAATTTAAGTTATAAGAGGCAGCAAAAGACAAGTGTAAGCTATTGGCTGAGCATTTATTATTAATATTGGGTCTCAGTGTGGTTACTTGAGAACTGACTGGTTGGAAAGAAAAGTCTGCCTACAAATGGTGCCCAGTGTGGGACACCTACATCCACATAAGACCTGAGAAATCTTCACAAAGGTTCTAACCACTCAAAAATGGTGCAAAATGTGGCTTCCTAGTCTCATATCTCTTATGCTTTCCTCAGTACTGAGATGTGTCTCCAAGCTGGTCCCTATGGGTTTGAGCCCCCAGTGCAGGCCCCTCCAGAGCAAGCTCTGCCAGCATGCCATGAACTAAGCCACATGGTGGGTTTAAGTTTTCCTCATGCTGAGAGAAAAGATTACAGTTACATAGTAAAGACAGATCCAGATGGAAAAAACTCTAAATGGGTTAAGGTATGTTTAAAAAGGTACATAGGCTTTGGAGAAAAAAAGAGAAATTATATACAGTCATAGAAAAAATAGTTTAAAAATAAAAAATAGTGTTTATATAAAAAATAAAGTAATATAAAGAAAAAAGCTACATAAAGATGGAAAATACATGGGGAGTCTGGATCCTATATGTTATTGTCTTTTCTTTAAATGTTTTGACTACTGATAAAGGAATGATAGCTGATAATAGACATTTGATTATGAAAGCTGATAGATTAAACCAACCAATTTATTTTAAAAAAATATTGATTTCAAAATGTAAGCGTAAAGTATGTTGTTTTGGGGGAGAGGTTATGCTTTTATTGCCACAGGAAATCAGAGACTATGGATTCATTCCAAGTTGATATGGGTCAGGTTTGATGGGAGAAAACCCCTTAAAAATTCTGGCTACAGACATAAAGAAATAAACTTAGAAAAGCTATAAAACATGTAACATATATTTTACCTGTACAAACATAAAATAAGAAATCATCTTTGGCTACCTTGTGTATAACACAGAGTCTATATGTATTAGTACAGACATGTATGTTACCTTTAAAAGTTTATGAATTTTCAGAACAAGGGGACCAGATATCAGTGAAAACAGATGGCCCACGTGACTCCACATTTCAAAATGCTTCTGTTACAGTCTCCTCAGAATTCTGCCTCCGGAACAGCTTCAAGGCTGCTGTCTGAGATAGTCTACCTCACAAACTACTCCAGCTAAGACATAACCTTTATGCTTAATTTTCAAGGTTCCCCCAAAGATAGCAGTGCCCACAGACAACAGGAAGTAGCCTAGAGAATGATACCCACATTCCCAAGAGATGAGGTATTTGTGGGGTTTGGTTATTCAATGGATTATAAATGTTTGTCATTGCTTAGGGGCATTGGTTACAAGATGTTATTGGTCATAGTCAGGAAAAAAACTAGAGTTAAATTTAAAGAACTCTTTCTAAAGGAAAAGGGGGGAAATGATATAGGCGTGATGAGATAAAAGGATAGATTATTGAATCTATTTTAATCCAAAAAGCAACTATTAATCTTCAATATTTTACATTGGTATGGATACAAATTTAAAGTTTTTTTTTGTTGTTGTTATTTTGTATGTTTCCACTCTGAAGATATTTATGTAAATTGACACACATTATCATGGTATCTCTCATTGCATCCTCCCTCCCTCCCTGTTCCAGCTCAACCATCCTATTCCTTATACTCTCATCCCCTATCTCCTACCCTCCATTGCCAACCCTCATCCCCAGTATACTCATGGAGATCTCATCTATTTCCCTTTCTCAGGGCAGTCCATGAGTCCCTCTTTGGGTCTTCCCTGTTAGTTAGCGTCTCTGGAGTTGTGGGTTATTACCTGATTACCCTTGCTTTATATCTAGCATCCATTTATAAGTGGGTACATACCATGTTTGTCCTTTGAGTCTGGGTTACCTCACTCAGGATGATATTTTCTAGATCTAGCCACGAGAGAGACATCATGGGGATAGAGAGAAACCTGGTGCTAGGGAAATTGCCAGTAATCCCTAAGGATGACTCTAGTTAGGGCTACTAGCAATAGTGGAGAGGGTGCCTTAACTGAACTGGCTTGCCCCAGAGATCAGACTGGTGAATACCCTAACTATCATCACAGAACTTTTCCCCAACGACTGATGGAAGCAGATGCACAGATCCACAACCAATCACTAGATAGAGATCTAGGAGTCCAATCAAAGAGAGAGAAGAGGGATTCTATGAGCAAGTGCATCAGGATCATGATGGGGAAACATTCAGGGATGACCAAACCAAACTAGAGGGACTCATGAAAGTTGGGTCAATGGCTGTAGAGCCTACATGGGACTAGGCCCTTTGCATTGTGAGTCAGTTGTGTAGCTTGATCTGCTTGGGAGCCCCCCTGGCGGTAGGATCAGAATTCATCTCTGTTGCATGACTGGGCTTTGTGGAGCCCACTACCTATGATGGGACACCTCGTGCAGCCTTGAGGCAGGGGGAAGGGCTTGGACTTGCCTCTACTGAAAGTACCTCCCCATGGGAGGCCTTGCCTTCTTGTGGGGGGGGGAGTGGAATGCTGGGAGGGGCAGGAAGAGGGAAGAGGAGGGTCTTTGGTGTGTAAAATGAATGAAAAAATTTTCTTAAAGAAAGGAAAAAAATTGACAGAAATTTAAGGTTATTTTTGTTATATTGTACATATGTTTATACTTTTGTTTAAGGCATTGTACCTATGCAGCTTGTGCTATACATTTCATTTAATTATGCAAGGTAATGTTTTAGTACTTGAAAGATATTTATGGGCTAGAGAGATGGCTCAGTGGTTAAGAGCACTGGCTGCTCTTCTAAAGGTTCTGAGTTCAATTCCCAGCACCCACATGGTAGCTCAGACCATTTGTAATGAGATCTGGTGCCCTCTTCTGGCCTGCAGGCATATATACAGGCAGAACACTGTATGCATAATAAATAAATAAATCTTAAAAAAAAAAGATATTTAGGATAATAAAGAAATACAGGTCAATAGTCACCCATAACTATCAAACTTATAGTCATGTTTGTTGTTTACAATGTTATATAGCGATATATTTTAGATAGATAGGTGACCTTCAAATATGTCAAAGGCCTACAGATAGAATATAGCATTTAAAATATTTTAATAACATAGGCTGTTCTTGACAATGAGACATGTCTGCTCCTGGTGGCACCAATCTACTTAAAATTAAAAAAAAAAAAAAAAAAAAAAAAAAAAAAAGGATGATGAGCACTGAAGAAACTCCATATGGAGTTTGCTTTCTTTGTGGAAAAAACTAGCCATTTGGGCAAGAAATTGCTCATGCCTCAACTGCTGACAGTATGCTGTTCAAATTGGACAAGCAGGATACACAGAACAGTGACTGGTGAACTTTGCCAAGACAGGAGAACAGTCCTTCAAAATTTCCTGCTACACAGAAAAGTCGGTCAGATATTCTAGGCCTGTAGGCCAAAGTTGGATGTCCCAGTGTTACAGAGAAACAATGGGTGACTGTTCAAGCAGCCAGCTGTTTCTGTCATTTCATTTTGCAAGACGTTTGCTCTGTACTTCCTGTTTATTCAGGTAAGAGTATATTATTCTCAGGTCTTTGATGGGGTCAAAGACTAGATAGTTAGTTATAGTTCTCCCTAATCACGGTAGAAAGTCAATTAGGTACAAAACTTTGGACTCTTCAGGAGAGGACAGCTAACGGAGTAATCTCTCTAAATTTTCCAATTACAAATGGATTTGGCATTGAGTATATATTTCTTAATTGATAATTGTTTTCATTCTATGTAGTTTCATTTTGGTTAAGGTTATTATTACCTTTCCTTCCTCTTTGGATATTACCTGATAATCATTCTTATGGTATAGTTTTACTATGTTACAGTTAGAAAGTTTCCCTTTTAATTGGACAAAAAAGGGAAGAAGTTACAGGAATCTTATGTACACTGTGGCCTGATGTCCACTTAGGGTCAGGTGTTGGTTTAAGTGGTGAGGTTTTACATTCAGCTGATCAGGATGGACCATAGTTTCCCCAGACTCAAGAAAAAGTGGCCTCCAGAGAAGGGGAGGCAGAGTTGGAAGGTTGTATGGGTGTGTCATGGCCACAGTGATTGTCTCAGGTTCTTATCTTATATTTGCCCCTGAGTTTTACATTATAATAAACAGTAAAATAAATCACAATAATTGAGTATAGTGACAGAGGATTAGTCTATTATCATCTTGAAAGGAAGCTTCAGTAGGCAGGCATGAAGTGCTGCATCCTGATACACAGGCAGGCAGGAAGAAAGAAGCACTTCCCTTGCCTTGGTCTTTTGAAACCTGAAAGCCCACATACAGTGGCACACCATAACAAACAAAACAAACCCACTCCACAAGGGCATACCACTCAATTTTACACAATTACTTCCACTAATTGGGGACCAAGCATTCAAATATAGGAGTCTCAGGCTGTTGACTAAATATAAACCATGAGAGGAACAAAGCCTAAGAAGAAAGAGCTCTAAAGGAAAAGAGTAAAAAATATTAAAGCAAACAGAGAGAGAGGAAGAGTGAAAGAGACAGAAAGACAGGTAGAGAATAAAGACAACAGGCACAAGCACCTTGGCCTAAGTACAGTCATTCTGACTTCAGACTCCATTTTACCTGTAGGTGAAATGAAGCTCAGGTTCCCAATCCCTAGGAGAGCTGGGACCTTCTCAGAGTGGCTGACCTCATCCCTAAACCATAGAAATAGTAATTATGCACCTTTAGTTCTCTCAAAACACTAGCTGTTCCTAACAACAGAAGGAACAAATGAATCTGACTGGTTACACTGAAAGGCTGACATTGGATGTCAGATGACAAAGCTCTCAAGGACTCTCCTAATCTCTCAATCCTGATTGGTAACAACTCTAACGAACTTGGCAACAAATGTTTGTGGTTTTTGTGCTTAAAAACTCCAGTTCTGCCCTGCCCCCCCAGGGTTGTCAAGAGAAACAAGGCTCCCAAGTCCTTGTCCTGCAGTCCTGATTGATCAGTGACCCACTTATGAGGTGATTTAATAAAATCTTTGGAACACAAAAGTGTTGTCTCTCTCCTTCCTCATAGTGCATAATGAGCTACATGTAATGGGAGGGGGGGGGGAGAGAAGGAAACAGTGTTTCCTTCAAATAGGAGTGAGCCAACTCTGGCTGGGCAATAGGCTTCCTTAATATAACCTTCTCTATCCCATCTAAGGAAAGATTAAATAATTCAAGGCCTCCAAATTTATGTTTAAGTACCTACATTTTCTTTGAGTGCATGCATTCTCCCGTTTCCTGCCCTACTGAGTTCTCTCAGAGAACCTGCGAAACCTTAGACTAGTTCTGGTAGAAGCAATAAAGACAGTTTCTCAGAAGGCAGTCACTTGGTGTGGGAAAATGTGACTGTTGAAGATGATGCCATCTGGAAGCTGCACTTCTAACTGGGTAGAAGTGCCTCACAAGACTATTAGGAATTTAAATTTGATTTAACTAATTTTTTCTGAGACAGGGTTTCTCTGTGTAGCCCTAGCTGTCCTGGAACTCACTCTATAGACAAGGTTGGCCTGGAACTCAGAGATCTGCCTGCCTCTGCTTCCAGAGTGCTGGAATTAATGGTATGCACCACCACTACCCGGTTGATTTAACTACTTTAACAAGTTGTAATCCAAAGGTCTTAAATTCCCGACAACATGGAGAGTCAGATGTGTCTGATCACAGCTCAGACCATACTCAACTGAGATAAAGTGGGGCTAGCAACATCTTATGTCTGAGGACTGAGAAGATGGTGAAACATCTGGATGAAAAATGCTTGGCTTCCACAGTTACAATCTGTGTGGTAAGAAACATGGATGGATTCAACTGTCTCTACTTGATGCCACAGAATTCTTTCCTCTGTTGCTTAGCTGTGTGGGGCCTACCTGCCAAGGCCAAAGGTACCATCTCCTATATTCATGCTAACCTAATTAAAGTGTCTTTTTAAAGGAAAGGGTTTAACTGTGCATATTTAACCTTTGGGAAATGTAGAATCCACCAGGTCTTACCTGATAGAGGATGGGCTCACCTTAGCAGTGAGTTGGGCTTGAGTAGAAATCTACCTTGTGGCTTGCTGCCATCTTGGCTAATATGTTAATATTAAATTACGACAATAGAGAATGAGAGTTATAGATTCAGTAAAATTCCAATAAAAAGTTTGACAATTAAAAGCCAGATGTTGTAACATGTGTCTTTAATCCCAGCACTCAAAGGCAGTGAGTGGCTTTCAGTGAGTTCAAGGCCAGGCTGGTCTACAAAGCAAGTTCCAGGACAGCCATGGTTGTTACACAAAAAAAGTCTGTGTGTGTGTGTTGCAGGGGTGGGTGTCAAAAGTCTAACAATTTATGCTGCCAACAACAGAAATTGGATAAGAAAAGGTCATCATGAATGAAAATTGATCAACACATGAATAAACAGTACACAGAGTGACATCATCTGACTTCAAACTTCCAAATGCACCTGCAATGAAGACTGTACTGTCACTGGGCGGTGGTGGCGCACACCTTTAATCCCAGCATTAGTCAGGAAGAGGCAGGACGATCTCTGAAACCAGCCTGGTCCATAGAGTGAGTTCCATGATAGCCTGGGCTACATAGAAAAACCCTGTCTTGAAAAACAAAACAAAACAAAACAAACAGGGACTGTACTGTCTGTGAAAGAATAAAGAGGTCAACAGAACATGAGAGCAAACTAAGAAAGAAAAGCAAAATTACTATAGAGTAAATTTTGACCCATGAGGCCAGAAAACCCAGTAAGTCTGGCATAACACATGTGACTGGACCACCCTGGCATCTACACCCTGTGTTAATGACACAGACTTTACACCCTGCACAGAATTAACTGCAGAAGGATACTACACCTGAATGTTCAGTGTCACGTGCAGAACTTCTAGAAGAAACCAGAGCTCTGTGACTTAAGGAATCTGCCTTCCCTGGCAACAAGGGCTCCTGTACCCCATGCTTTGTGTAGGCATAGCAGGAAAAGCTAAGTCATTCAGAAGTCCCATTTCTGCCTGGTAGTTGCAGGGACCTCAAGGGACCAGACTGAATCGCTCTAAATACTGAGATTCCAGCCACTGTTTCCCACAGCCCCAGGACAAACCCCAGACGGGCTCCCGCAACTCCATGGCATGGAGACTCCTTACTCACCATATCTGGATTCCTAGCTTGACCCGCTCTCCTCACAACTCCCAGCAGCGGGTCACAGCACAGAACAGATCAAGAAGGTCTCCCTCAGTCTGGAAAGGAAGCCTGGAGTATGGCAGACTGAAAGTGCCTACCCCATTCTGACTGATGTGTACCGCTGGAGGCCATGACTGGCTAGTAAGGTCTGAGTGACGTCTCTTAAGGACAGTGTTGTGAAGTGCCACAGCACAATGTTTCCTAGCTCTGCCTTCCAACCAAGATACAGAACTGTCCCAGACTTGCAGAGAATGGCATTGCAGTGGAACTTGAGCCTGGACTGCAAAATTGACCCTGAAACTTTCCTAAACTCAGTAGGCGCCTCTTCTTTGTACACAGGGGCTCTAGCATATGAAGGCCTTAAAACAACTTTCAATGAAGCAAACCCACTGTCTCACAGCTTAAAGTACACTCAGTCCACCAGTGTCAAATTTAAACCCCCAGATTGATATTCCCCAGGCATTGGCAATTTTAAAAAGACACATCGAGGATTTCTCACTCCTCTCAGCTGCACATTGCTAGCAACAACACTAACAATTTCCAACCTTCTGTGGTGGCACTGACCTAGCACACAGTCTTTTTTGTTTGTTTGTTTTAGTTTTTCAAGACAGGGTGAAGGCCGGACTTCAAAAATTTAAGCCTGATATATAGTGAGAATTCCAATACAGGCAGGGCTACACAAAGAAATGCCATCTTGAGGGAAAAAATTTAAACAAGCTGGGCCTGTGACACCGAACACCAACAGCGAGGGTTCATAAAAGGGTTGTGATCAGAGTGACTGGAATGAGATGTTCAAGATAGAAGGTTTGGGATCAGCATGTCTTGCATAAGCTGATGGCTCATGCTAAGCAAGTTAGTTCATAAAAAGTACAGCCTAGCCAGTCATTGTGGTGCACACCTTTATTCCCAGAACTTGGGGGCAGAGGCAGGCAAATTGTTTTAATTTCAGGGCCAGCCTGGTGTACAAAGAGAGTTCCATGGCATCCAGGGCTGTTACACAGATGGAACCTTCCCTTAAAAAAGGGGGGGGGGTCCCAGCCGTTCCCCGGGAACACCCTGCCAACTTGGCCCCAGTTGCTGGCCAGCAGGCAGGGCTCCTGCTGGAAGGCTCCCTGTTCACCAACACTTCTCAGCAGCAGACCCTGCAATCTACATGCCCTGCCCCCATTCCTATCTGCCTGAGACCCCAGCCACTTCCTGAGACTTGGAAACCAACACCGAGCTCTACTGGGCTTAGAGAGAGAGAGTGCTCTCATTGGACAAAGGGCTGTCATTGGACCAAGAGTAACCTCAGCAGACAGGGAATCTGCTAGCCCTCACTAGACCAAGAATGGTTTTCTGAGAAGTAAAATCTCCCACCTCTCATTGGAACAAGACAGGCTTCCTGAAACATAGAATCAGTCAGCTTTGACTGGACCAAGAGTCCTGAGAAGACCAAGAAAGCATCTGTGACTCACAGAATCAACTAGCTTGGGTTGACCCAAGAGCAGCTCCCTGAGACACAGAATCTGCCTGCTCCAATTAGACCAAGAGCTAAGATTAGATTCAGAAGGGCCCCCTGAGACACAGAAACAACAAGCACAGAGTAGAACAACAGCAACTCACTCAGACACAGGCACCTCATATATCCATTAGAGGAGGAGATGGGCAGACATCAAGGCAGAAGTACACACAACATAAAGAGCAATACACCATCACCAGAACCTAGCTATCCTCCAACAGCAAGACCTGAACATCACAAGACAGAAGAAGCAGAAGAAAGCGACCTTAAGAATAGTATCATGCGCCGGGCGTGGTGGCGCACGCCTTTAATCCCAGCACTCGGGAGGCAGAGCCAGGCGGATCTTTGTGAGTTCGAGGCCAGCCTGGGCTACCAAGTGAGCTCCAGGAAAGGCGCAAAGCTACACAGAGAAACCCTGTCTCGAAAAAACCAAAAAAAAAAAAAAAAAAAAAAAAGAATAGTATCATGAAGATGCTAGAGGCCTTTCAAGAAAAAATGAAAAATGAAATTGAGGAAAAGATAAACAAAAAGTGGAAGAAATCAATAAAGAAATTGAGAAAAAGACAAACAAAAATCGGAAGAAATAGAGGAAAAGACAAATAAATTGGAAGAAAAAAAAATCCCTTAAAGAAAACAATGAAAAAGCAATGAAACAGGTGAGGGAAACAGTTCAAGACCTGAAAAGGGATATAGAAACAATGAACACAAACAGAGGGAATGCTGGAAATAGAAAATCCGAGTAAACGAACAGGAAACACAGATGCAAGCATAACAAACAGAATACAAGAGATGTAAGAGAGAATCTCTGGTGTAGAGGATACAATAGAGGAAATGGATTCGTCAGTAAAAGAAAACACCAAAGCCAAAAAAGTTATAACACAAAACATCCAAGAACTCTGGGACACCATGAAAAGACCAAACCTAAGAATAATAGGGATAGAGGAAGGAGAAGAATACCAACTCAAAAACAAAGAAAATATATTCAACAAGATCATAGAAGAAAACTTTCCCAACTTAAAGAAGGAAATACCTATGAAGATACAAGAAGCCTATAGAACACCAAACAGACTAGACCAACCCAAAAAATCCCCTTGCCACATACCAGATTTAAACAATATCTATCCACAAATCCAGCCCTACAGAAAGCACTAGAAGGAAAATTCCAACCTAAGGAAGTCAAATACACACACGAAAACACAGGCAATAGATAACCCCACAGCAGTAAACCCCAATGAAAAGATGTACACACACACTACCACGAAAAGATAACAGAAACTAACAATCACTGGTCATTAATATCCCTTAATATCAATGGACTTAATTCACCTATAAAAAGACACAGGCTAACAGAATGGATATGAAAGCAGGACCCATCTTTCTTTGCATACAAGAAACACACCTTAATTTCAAAGATAGACACTACCTCAGAATAAAAGGCTGGAAAAAGTCTTTCCAATCAAATGGTCTTAAGAAGCAAGCTGGTGTAGCCATCCTAATATCCAGCAAAATAGACTTCAAACTAAGAGCAATCAAAAGTGATCAAGAAGGACATTACATACTCATCATAGGAAAGAACCACCAAGATGAAGTTTCAATTCTGAACATTTATGCCCCAAACAAAAGGGCACCCACATTTGTAAAAGAAACATTACTAAAGCTTAAATCACACATAAAACCCCACACATTAATAGTGGGAGACTTCAACACCCCACTCTCACGACTGGGCAGATCTGCCAAATCGAAACAACAGAGAAATAAAGGACTTAACTGATGTCATGACTCAAATGGACTTAATAGATATCTACAGAACATTCCATCCTAACCAAAAAGAATATATCTTCTTCTCAGCATCCCATAGAACCTTCTCTAACATCAGCCACGTACTTGGCCACAAAGCAAATCTCAACAGATACAAAAAAACTGGAATAACCTCCTGTTTTCTATCAGACCACCATGGTCTAAAGTTAGATTTCAACAACAACAAAAATTACAGAAATCCTACAATCTCATGGAAACTGAATAATGCTCAACTGAATCACCAATGGCTCAAGGAAGAAATAAAGAAAAAAATTAAAGACTTCCTAGAGATCAATGAAAATGAATATACCACATACCCAAACTTATGGGACACTATGAAAGCAGTACTAAGAGGAAAATTCATAGAACTAAATGCTCACATGAAGAAGTTGGAGAAATTTCACACTAGTGACTTAACAGCACACCTCAAAGCTCTAGAACAAGAAGCAAAGTCACCCAGGAGGAATAGACTCCAGGAAATAATCAAATTAAGAGCTGAAATCAAAAGACTGGAGAGATGGCTCAAAGGTTAAGAGCACCAACTGCTCTTCCAGAGATCCTGAGTTCAATTCCCAGCACTCACAAGCATCTGTAATGAGATCTGACACCCTCTTCTGTGTACATAATAAATAAATAAATGTTAAAAAAAGAACAGTTTTAAAAAGGCTGGGCGGTGGTGGAACACATCTTTAATCCCAGCACTTGGGAGGCAGAGGCAGGCGGATCTCTGTGAGTTCAAGGCCAGCCTGGGCTACAGAGTAAGTTCCAGGAAAGGCACAATGCTGCACAAAGAAACCTTGTCTCAAAAAACAAAACAAAACAAGAAACAAAAAAAAAAAAGCAAAAAAAAAAAAAAAAGAAACAAAAAGAACAAAACAAAGAATCAATGAAACAAAGAGTTGGTTCTTTGAGAAAATCTAAGCCCTATCCAAATTAACCAAAAGGCAGAGAGAGAACATCCAAATTAGCAAAATCAGAAATGATAAGGGAGACATAACAACTAACATTGAGGAAATCCAGAGAATCATCAGGTCATACTTCAAAAACCTCTACTTCACAAAAGTGGAAAATCTAAAAGAAATGGATAATTTTCTGGATAGGTACCACATAGGTAAGTTAAATCAAGACTAGAAAAATATTTAAATAGATCAATAACACCTAAGGAAATAGAAACAGTCATTAAAAGTATCCCAAGCAAAAAAAGCCCAGGACCAGATGGTTTCAGCGCAGAATTCTACCAGATCTTCAAAGAAGAGTTAATACCAATACTCTTTAAATTGTTCCACACAATAGAAACAGAAGGAACATTACCAAACTCCTTCTATGAGGATACAATTACCCTGATTCCCAAGCCAAAAAAAGATGCAACAAAGAAAGAGAACTACAGACCAATCTCCATCATGAACATTGATGCAAAAATACTCAATAAAATATTGGCAAACAGACTCTAAGAACACATCAAAACAATTATCCACCATGATCAAGTAGGCTTTATCCCAGGGATGCAAGGGTGGTTCAACATATGAAAGTCTGTCAATGTAATACACCATATAAACAAACTCAAAGAAAAAAAAAACACATGGTCATTTCACTAGATGCTGAAAAGGCATTTGACAAAATCCAACACCCCTTCATAATAAAGGTCTTGGAGAGATCAGGAATACAGGGAACATACCTGAACATAATAAAGGCAATTTACAGCAAGCCAACAGCCAACATCAAATTAAATGGAGAGACTGTTGGTTATTTTGATGTCTCGTTTCTAGAGTTCTTTATATGTTCTGGATATCAGCCCTCTGTCATATGTGGGGTTGGTGAAGATCTTTTCCCATTCTGTCATTTTGTCTTGTTGACCATGTCCTTTGCCCTACAATAGCTTCTCAGTTTCAAATGGTCCCATTTATTCATTGTTTCTCTCAGTATCTGTGCTACTGGTGTTGCCAGTGCATTCAAGACTACTTACTTTCTCTTCTATCAGGTTCAGAGTAACTGGTTTATGTTGAAGTCTTTGATCCACTTGGACTTAAGTTTTGTGCATGGTGACAGATATTGATCTATTTGCTTTACATCTAGTATTCACCTATGAGTGAGTACATACCATGTTTGTCTTTCTGAGTCTGGGTTACCTCACTCAGGATGATTTTTTTCTATATCCATCCATTTGCCTGGAAACCTCATGATGTCATTGTTTTTCTCTGAGTAGTACTCCACTGTGTATATGTACCACACTTTATTTATCCATTCTTCAGTTGAAGGGCATCTAGGTTGTTTCCAGGTTCTGGCTATTACAAACAACACCAGTAGCAAAGACATTGAAAGAAACAATTACTCAAAGGGACCTCTTGAAACTGAGAAGCTTTTGTAGAGCAAAGGATATTGTCAACAAGACAAAGCAACAGCCTACAGAATGGGAAAAGATCTTCACCAACCCTACATCTGACAGAGGGTTGATATCCAGAATATATAAAGAACTCAAGAAATTAGACATCAAAATGCCCAACAGTCCAATTAAGAAATGGGCTAAGCCGGGCAGTGGTGGCGCACACCTTTAATCCCAGCACTCGGGAGGCAGAGGCAGGTGGATCTCTGTGAGTTCGAGGCCAGCCTGGGCTACCAAGTGAGTTCCAGGAAAGGCGCAAAGCTACACAAGAGAAACCCTGTCTCGGAAAAAAAAAACAACTAAAGCCAAATTCTGGGTAAAATGATTAAGATAGATCTTAGTATACTACTGACATGGGACTAAGAATTCACTGGGACTGAACCTAGCTTGAAATTATAAAGGTATTTAATGAGAATTGGGGGCATCAAAGGGGTGTAAGGGCTGAGTAAAGACAGGAAAGTGAAAATGTGTGCAAAAGAGGATAAATGATGAGATTGGCATCCTCAGATTTGATCTTCCTACCCAGCCTTTTAATGGCTGGGAATTCTTACTTTGTTTGTTCCCCAGGACCCACATGGTAGAAAGAGAGAACCAACTCTCACGACTCTCATAATTTCTTATCTGGGATCCACATAGGACAACAGCATTTGCATGCCCCTCCCCATACAAGCTAGCAAACAGATACATATGATTTAAAAATGGAAATATTTCTATATTCTCATAAGGAAAGCCACTGATTTCCTCAAACTTGGCAAGGATCCTGCCGGTTTCCTTCCCCATGGCAAAGATCAATGGTGTGCTCCACATTACTCCACTCCTACCTTACACTTCAACTTGTTGATCATCTGTCTCATTCAAAGCACCCTATTTCTATAATAGATCCTCAAGAAAGAAATCCAGTTCATCAGCAACATATAGCTTATATCAGAAGGAACCAAACTGAAGCCATTTTGGATAGAACTGCCATTTTGAATGAAGATCAAATAAAGTTTAAGTTCCCAAGACATCTCTAGATCTCCCTGGTTGGCAAGGTGAGACAGGAATGGTGGGCAAGCCATCCTGTCACATGAGTAAACCAACCATGTGGGAGGCCAGCTCCCACCTTTTAAATGGTTCCTATCAGGAGGAGTGAGAGACATAAGAAACTTTTAGGTAGAAAGACAGCAAAGAAGAGAAAGACAGAAACACAGAATAGCTTCAGGAGGATCTAGATCAAGACCCAACAGCACCTTCTGCCTCTTCAAAAGGGCTTTTTATAACAATGCAGGGAGGCAGGACAAAACACCCCCCCCTTGCTAGATCAAAGCACACTGCACAGCCAAGTGTAGACCCTTCCAAACACTTGGTAACCACACCGTGGTCAAATCATCCCCTTATGGAGCCCTGCTGCGTGAAGCAAGCTCAGATTCTTGGACCCTGAGTAAGTTCTCACTAGGAAACCTCTGTTGGTCTCTACATAACCAATGAGAAAAAGATAAGTGTATCACAAAGAAATGTTCCTAGAAAAGTCTCTAATCCCTGAATCCTGATTTATGAAAAGTGTAACTTGGCACAGATATTTGCAGTTTTCAGGGTTAAAGCTCTGTAATATTCTGCCTAGGGGTCAAAGTTCAGCTCCTGAGTCTCTTCTGTGGCTCTAATCAATCAGTAGTAGCTGGATTACAATAGTTTTTTTTTTTTTTTTTCTGCAATGGCTTGGTATCTGAGTTGTGTTGGCTCCAAGTAGACTCCATAATGTTGTTGGGTGGAACCCCCCTAGTAGAGACCACTTTCTACTTGTGTCTGTTTATATCATCAAACATAGAATAAATATATTTCTTTCTTCTTGTGAAATACTCCTTAGATATATTTAGAACTTTGGAAGTGGAGTATGAAAGAATATTGTATGATGAAGCATTTCATTATCAGTTCAAAGTGCTGAGTAATACTGTGAACATAAGAGAACACTGAACCTAGTATATCAGTATCATTTGTGCTAGCTAGTGTTTCAACCTACTTATTAATTTATTTGTTTACTCATTCATTCATTTATTCATTTAAGGGACAAGGTATCATGTATCTCAAGCTTGCCTCAAAAGCCCTATGTAGTCAATGACAACCACAAACATTTGAATGTTTCTATTTCATTGTTTGGTGGTGTGTTGTTTTGTATTTTGTATTTACTTGAAGACCAGTTGTATTACTGTAGTCCATGCTAGCCTGTAATTTGCTCTCCACTTGTCTCAGGCTCCCAAGTGTCATTACAGCTGTTCACCTAGTGTATGCTACACAGAGCACAAATCACAAACTTAGTACAATGCCAAGCCAAAACTCCACATAAAGAGCTTCAAGTCCAGATTTGACGTTTTTTTTTTTTTGTAAAGTATAGATTTTTGTGTTGAGAAAAGGAAAGACATCTTTATGAAGAATGTAGGGCCTCCAAAACCTGTCACATGAGTAAGTGTAAATAAAGTGATTCCCTAATGAAGGCAGGCTTCACCACTACTAATATAAACACCAAGAGCTGTCCTAAAAGTTATGCAGTAGGAGAAGGTCACCAAAACTCACAGTTGGTTTATACTTGGTTGGTCAGCATAAAAGGACAATGGACATCCCAAGTGTGGGCTCTTCTGGTTCTGAACACTTTACTTTGTGAAATCTAATATTTTACAGGTAGTGTCAGAAGTGGATTAAATTATAGACAGCTTGTGCCAAGAGAACTGATGATATGAGGGGGATCATATGCAGTGTCTGAAGTATATGTAGATAAAGTGTGTTTCAGGGGCTGAAGATGTAGCTCATTTGGTAGACTGTTTGTGTAGCATGCAAGAAACATTGGGTTCAATTCCTAGCACTACATAAAATAGATATGATTGTGCATGCCTACAATATTGGCAATTGACACAAAGGAGCAAGAGGATTGGAAGTAAAATGTCATCCTGGAACATATAACAAGTTCTAGGTCACCTAGAAAGACATTAGATCTACCTACTCACACATACCCAATCAACTAGATGGATTTTAAAGAACTTGGGTAAACAAGTCCAAAGCAAAAGTGAGTCCATTATTCCAGAAATTAAAAATGACAATTGGCCTAGGGTATCAAAACTTACCCTAGGGGCCACTATCCACTGCTGACCCCATTAACCAATTGCTTTTAAATGTTGAGAGAATTGTAGTTGCTACCTGTCTGGTGGAGGAAAAACCCAAAAATAGGATATATAAAGCCTCCCACAGGTCCTTGAGTCACCCAAATATTTGTTGTTCAGAAAATATCAGGCTATAGGCTGTTAAAAGGCCTTAAAAAATTAAATTTTTGGAGTCTATGGGAACTTTATAGCCTGGCTTGCCATAAGATATGCTTGTGGTGGTATTGTGTTCCCCAAAATATTGTGTACTCTAATAAATTTATCTGGGGTCAGAGAACAGACAGCCACTAGATACAAAGGCTAGAAAATGGTGGCACTCACACCTTTAATCCTAGCATTCCAGAGATAGAAATCCCTCTGGATCTCTGTGAGTGCAAGGCCACATTGGAAATAGCCAAGCATGGTGACACACGCCTTTAATCCCAGAAAGCCAGCCTTTAATCCCAGGGAGTGGTGGTAGAAAGCAAAAAGATATATAAGGCGTGAGGACCGGAAACTAGAAGATTTTGGCTGGTTAAGCTTTCAGGCTTTGGAGCAACACAGTTCAGCTGAGATTCATTCCGGATGAGGACTCAGAGGCCTCCAGTCTGGGGAAACAGGACCAGCTGAGGAACTGGTGAGGTGAGATAGCTGTGGCTTGTTCTGTCTCTCTGATCTACCAGCATGGACCCCAATAACTGGCCTTGGGTTTGATTTTATTAATAAGAACTTTGAAGATTCCTGCTACATATGCTTGCATATTTCCACAGGATGCTGACTTGCCTTATGGATCATGGATCGCTTGATCACACCATATAACCAGGCTGCTGCAGGACAAAGGCACTCCTAGCTGACAGTCTGATTACAGGCTGTTATTTACCTCTCCATTCCTAATAATTGGGCTTCTACTTTATATATGAATTGATACAATTTCAGATCCTTTTGATGAACTGTTCATCAATGATATCAAAACATATAGATCTGATATATTTATAAATGACACATTTCAGATTTCTTCCTCTAGCTATCTATCCTGCTATTTTGTTGAGACTTGAAGGAGTTGTGGGCAGAGACCTTTGCCAAGACTTTCCCTTAGGAGGGCTGAGCAGAGAAAGTAACAACTTTTCACCAGAACCTGAGTAAATTGCTACATTTCTGCAAGGGATTCCCCTTTAGCAGAGTGTCCCAGAAGAAGTAACATCTTGGGCTGGAGCTGAGAAGAAATGGACACCTCTCTTAGTACATTAACTTAGGAGAACAGAGCAGAAGTGGATAGCTTATCTGCAAAGGCTTTATCACATTGATTACATTCACAGGGTTTCCCTCCAGGATGACTTTTTTCATGCTTATGAAGATGACTCTTCTGTGCAAATTTACCATACTGATCACAGCCATAGTTTCTCACCAGTATGACTTCTTTCATGCATGTGAAGAGGACTATTACATGTAAAAGCTTTACTACATTGAATACATTATAGGGTTTCACTCCAGTATGAATTCCTTCATGACAGAGTAGACTACTTTTATATGCAAAGGCTTTTCCATATTGATTACATTCATAATGTTTCTTTCCTCTATGACTTCTTTCATGACTGTGAAGATTACTTTTCTGTGTAAATACTTCACCACATTGATTACATTCATAGGGATTCTCTCCTGTATGACTTCTTTCATTACTGTGAAGATTGTTCTCTGCAAAGGATATATACTTTTTAACAGTTATTAATTTATATTTTATATGAAAAGTTGTTTTGCATGCACATATAGCTAATGAGGCTGTCAGATCTCCTGAAAAAGGAATTACAGACAGTTGTGAGCTTCTATGTGGATGATAAGAATTGAACCTGGGTCCTGTGGCAATACATCTATCTTTCCAGTTTTTCTTTTTTTGATTTTTTGAGAAAGGACCACTCTATATACCTACAGCCATTGTGAAACAAAATACCAGGTCATCAGGCTTAGCAGGAAACACATTTACCCACTGATAAAATTCTCTGCCATTCATTTGTTTCTGAGAATATGTTAAGAACAAGTATTTAGTCCTTAATAAAGTAACATGATTTAAAAAATAACAGATAACAACTTTGGTTTCTCACTGTGGGGGTGGCCTTTGAGGTTTCCTATGCTCAGGATACTGCTGAGTGTCTGTTGACTTCCCATTGCCTGCAAGGTGCAGCACTCTCAACTCCAGCACCACATCTGCCTACACGCCACCATTCTCCCTGTCATAATGATAATGGACTGAAGCTCTGAAATGATAAGCAAGTCATGCCAACTGAGTGTTTTCTTTATAAGAGTTGCCATGGTCATGGTGTCTCTTCAGAGCAATGAAAACCCAAACTAAACCAACAGAATAAATATCATTTTCATTTGCAAATAGGCTTTATTATTCAAATTATTCTGTGTTCCTGCCTTCTTGAAACACAATGTTTACAACTTGAAAAGGAGACAATAGCCGGGCGGTGGCGGCGGCGGCGGCGGCGGCGGCGGCGGCGGCGGCGGCGGCGGCGCACGCCTTTAATCCCAGCACCCGGGAGGCAGAGCCAGGAGGATCTCTGTGAGTTCGAGGCCAGCCTGGGCTACCAAGTGAGTTCCAGGAAAGGCGCAAAGCTACACAGAGAAACCCTGTCTCGAAAAACAAAACAAGAAAAGGAGACAATAATTTAACAATGACTTGTCTCTATGAATCTTACTCAAGCACTGGTGAGATAGCTCAGTGAGAAAAATGTATGTGGACTGCAAGGCTATACCTCATTTATTAGGTTCATGGGGAATTCTACCACTGTGAAATTTTCCATGATTTTAAATGTTACTGTAATGTGCAAACATTTTACCACACTGACCACATTCGTAGGATTTCTCTCTAGTATGACTTCTTTCATGCCTGTGAATATGACACTTATCTGCAAAGGCTTTATCACATTGATTACACTCATGGGGTTTCTCTCCAGTATGACTTCTTTCATGCATATGAAGAGGACTATTACATGCAAAAGCTTTACTACATTGATTACATTATAGGGTTTCACTCCAGTATGAATTCCTTCATGACAGAGTAGACTACTTTTATATGCAAAGGCTTTTCCATATTAATTACATTCATAGTGTTTCTTTCTTCTATGGCTTCTTTCATGACTGTGAAGATGACTAATACATACAAAGGCTTTACCACATTGATTACATTTATAGGGTTTCACTCCTCTATGACTTCTCTCATTACTGTGAAGATTATTCTCTGCAAAGGCATTACCACACTGATTACATTCATAGAGTTTCTCTCTACTATGACTTCTTTTGTGACTGAGATTAGTCTTCCATGCAAAGGCTTTACCACACTGATTACATTCATAGAGTTTCTCTCTACTATGACTTCTTTTGTGACTGAGACTAGTCTTCCATGCAAAGGCTTTACCACACAAATTACATTCATATGGTTTCTCTCCAGTATGCGTTCTTTCATGACTGAGATGACTTTTATGAGCAAAGGCTTTATAACATTGACTACTACATTCATAGGTTTTCTCTCCCCAACGACTTCTTTCGTGACTGAGAAGATTCTTCTGTGCAAAGGCATTACCACATTGACTACATCCATAGGGTTTCTCTCCAGTATGACTTGTATGTATTTGAAGATAAGGCAGACATACAAAGGCTCTACCACATTGATGATATCCATACCTTTTCTCTCTACCATGAGTTCTATGTACTTGATGAAGACTGTGACATACAAAGGTGTTATTGCTTTGATCATATTCCCAGGGTTTTACTTAAAAATGAGTTATTTGCTGTACTTCTAAAGAGGAATCAGATATAAAGGCTTTATCACATTGATGACATTCATAGAGATCCTTTTCATTATTGGCTGTTTTGTGTGTTTGAAGATAGCCGTAACAGCTGAAGTCTTTAGTAAATGGTTCACATTTACCACTTCCTCTTCCCATATGTATTTTTTCATGTCTTTGAAGAGAACTGGAAGAACTCACAGTTTTACCACACTGACTGCATTCGTAACCATTTCCTATCATGTGAATCATACTACAAGTGCAAAGGGATTTAGTAGAGACAGATAAATTTCCATATTTTTTGAATTCATAAGGTTTTTCTGCAATGTAAGTTTGTTAATGCATTTCCACTGAAGTTGGTATGCCAATTACTTGTAAACTTGTATCACAGTCATCATTTCTGCTCATAGTAGGGACTACTACATATCTTTTAATTGTTCTTAGAGAGACAGAAGAACAATGTTTATTTCCATGTCCCTTATGCTCACATGGCTTGAATCTATAGGGACAGATGATATACCTAATTAAAGGGAAAATAATCAAGAAAAGGTTTTCACATTGCATTCACATTGTCTAATGTTTTATGTCTCATACAGATGTGGTATAGAGATTCAGGTTTCTACACAATGATAAATTTCTTGTCTCTCAGAAACTGCTCTTCTCACTAAACTAAAGTAAGTTACTCATTAAAAGTATATGAGGAATACTAATTTTGATATGGAAGATTTTTTTATAAAAGGTCTTAGACATTCACTAATCCACTTATCAATGTGAATACCTTTTATGATAATTGAATGGTATGAAAGTAAATAGATACACTGTTCTACAACATGCCCCTGATATGGCTATGATTAAAATTGTGACATCTGTTGTGGCATTGTTTCCTTGTCTTGTCCTTAAAGGAATGTTTTGCAAACAATAATCAGCTACCTGACACTGGAGCACAAGTGTTGTGAGAATTCAATAATCATCACAAAGCTGAGCTTATTTGCATTGTTGATTTTCATTAAAACTTCAGGATACATTAACATTTCTTCAGAGGTACATATGTATCAGCTTGCACATGAAAATTACCTTCCATGTCTTCTAAAACTTTGATAATGTTCTTCAATATTGTGGTCTTCCCATTTGTACCCTAAAATACAGTACCAGAAAATGTATGTGATATATTACTGGAAATTAGGCACAAGTGAAATTACTATCTTTCTTGATCCTTTAAACAATGCCTGATTTATTCACCAAATTCTACCTCTTTCACATGCAAAAATCACGACCACAAGTATCCAAGAAAGTCTTATCTCCTTAAGTTAAAAAGTGACAGAAAGCTCACATTCTTACCTATAGCAGAGAGGTTCCAGTCCAGCATCACATTTTTGTAGAGACTCTTCTGGGAAGGATCCAGCAAAGCCCACTCTTCATGAGTGAAGTTCACATGTACATCCTCATAGGTCACCACTTCCTAAAGTATCCCATATATGTACATAATAGAAATATTGAGACTGTCTGCACTGCAAATGTATACTTCATTGAGAATATATTTACATAATGCTTTGTGCTCCATATATTCTACAACATGGGTCATAGAATTTCAAATGCAGTCACCAACTCATTGTATAAGGAAACAGAAAAGGAGAATGATGCCTTCCATTTCTATGCCTGCTGAATAGAATATGGCATTGCAGAAGAAATGCTAGTAATATATACAGAGAAACATGCAAACAGTTTAACACTATTTAGAATACATCAGCAAAATTTTATCCAAATTGTTAACTTCAAAAAAGGGTAGACAATATGGGTGTGGTGGTGCACACCTTTAACACCAAATGCCAGGAGGCAGAGACAGTTGAAACTATTATTCCAGGCCAGCCTGGCTATGTAGAAATTACCAGGACAGCTAAAGTTAGACTAATGTGAGACTCTGTCTGAAACAACAACAAAAAAGAAAGCACTTAAGGGCTCCCTCAAAATTCCTCCATTGTATTAAACATTCACTCCAATTCTGTACTTGTGTATTACAAACTGGATTGATCCCTTGTAAATTATAAGGCTAGTAATTCCTAGGAAGGAAGGAATTTTTAATAAATTACTGACTGCTGAGTAGTGGTGGCACATGCCTTTAATCCTGGCACTCAAGGGCAGAGTCAGGTTCAAGGCCAGTCTGGTCTACAGAGCAAGATTCAGGACAGGCACCAAAACTACACAGAGAAACTGTCTCAAAAAACCAAATGAATGAATGAATGAATGAGTAAATAAATAAATAAGTAATTAACTGACTGATAGATCAAAGCATTCTCAAAAATACTACTAAAGCAATAAAACAACAAACTACAAAAGCAAAAATGATGGAATATATAAAGATGAGCCAACAGATAAGATCACCTTTTGCTTTTAAAGAGGTTCTAGATCAATTCCCAGCACTCACTGGAGGCACACAACTATTCCTATCATCAGGTCACAAGAATCCAATGTGGCTTTCAGTAAATGCTAGGCAGAGAACTAATAGTCACTCACAACCCCCTGTGCAGGATTAGAATCAAACCACATGGGGCCAAAGAGATGAGCAGTGGTTACCAGCACTTGATACTCAAAGTATCTGGTTTTGGTTCCCATCACCCATGTGGTTACTCACAACCACCTGTAATTCCAGTTCTAGGGGATCTGACTTTCTTCTGATCTCCACTGGCACCAGGCATATACATTGTACACAGGCATGTAAGTGGGCAAAGCATTCATATGTAACAAAATTATAATTAAAAATCCAATTAAAATTAAAAAAGAATTAAAAAGGGTGAGGATGTAGATTAATTGATAGCATACCTGTCTAGCATGCATGAAGCCCTGAGTGCAATTTCAGTTACATAAAGGGGGCAAGGATTGGGATGGCTGTAATCACAACACTTGAGTGGTGGAGGTAGAAGGATCAGAAGTTCAAGGGCATTATTGGGGACATAGGAAGTTTGACACCACGACTTAAGAAGGAAGAACACAAACATAACCACACAAGAATATTCCAGGACAAAGAAGAGTAAAGCGTTTGGGATACAAGTTACTAGAGTTATGAAATGACACAAACCTGGAATATGTCATTCATAGTCAAAAGAAATGGCAAATTGGGTGTGGGAACTGAACTCTGTCTTCTGCAAGGCCCATATGCACACTTACCACTGAGCCATCTTTCCAGCCCCTAGAAACTAAGTACAGCATGGCTTTGGTTTCTGAATGTTATTACCAGCAGAAGACATACACATGGTTATCTTGGAGGAAGAAGACATTTAGAATACCCTAGCAATGGGTTGTATCTAAAGAAAACCAGAATTTGCTGTCCACAAGCAAGAGTTCACAGGTTCAAAACAGTCCTTGATTCTCAAGTTACATCCATCACATCCCTATATAATTATGTATGACTCTAAAAATAAAATACTGAGAATTAGGCTAAAGAGTATAGCCTGCAGAATAGGTCTCACTAAAATCAAGCCTTTATTGAAAAGCCCTTTACAGCTGGGCATGGAGACCTGACAGGCCTGATCTCACCAAATGGGAGGTAGAAGCAAGAAAATCGAGACTACAAGGTTAGTCTTAGCCCAGGGAGCTCCTGTAGTTCTACTTTTGGCTAACTGTTCATGCTAACTTAAGCATGTAAATCCCAAACATGCTATTTTTTGTGCTTAAAAGTTTATCCTGAAAAAGGCATGGGGCTACACTGGTATCCTAAACACTCAGTGTAGTACAGGCCAGCTAATAAAGACATTCTATTGGCTTAAACCCATGGCCAAGCAGGCTTTCCTGGTGAATACTCACATTTGGAGATCCCACTGAGTTCCCAGAAACAAGACCTTCAGAAGACTGAGAGGTCTCTGAGCCTCTTGGAGAGGGGAGGAGTGCAATGGTCAGGGGACTACTAGGAGTGTGCAACCTGAGATAATCTAGGTACTCAGGTGTCTAAGCTGGGATTGTACTGTTGTGAAGAGACATCATGACCACAGCAATTCTTATAAAGGTAAACATTTGATTGAGGCTGGCTTACAATTCAGAGGTTTAGTCCATTATTGTCATGATAAGAAGCATGGTGGCATGCAGGCAGATATAGGGCTGAAGAAGCAGGTGCAGAAGACAGAGACACACAGATCTCAAAGCCCACCTCCACAGTCATTCACTTCCTCCAACAAGGGAACATCTACTCCAACAAAGCCAGCCTCCTAATAGTGCTACTCCTTATGAGTCAAGCATGAGTCTATGGGGGCCATTTCTATTTAAACCACAGCAGGGCTCCCTTTGATCAAGTACCGCCTAATGCTTCAGAGGGGTCTGACACCTCCAGCACAAAAGGAAACAAATTAGAAACTCCCCTGTTCCGTCACCTTTGAAGGTTAAGTCTTACTGAAGTGCCTTCTGTTTAGACACAAAGAAGAGGCCAGATATGCATGCTGAACCACCCCAGAAACAATGGGACATATATCACTGGATCCCTTTGTTCAGGTGTATGAATATGAGAGGGCCACCCTGGTTGTTTTTAATGAATGTTTGTCTCTCTCTGTGTGTGTCTCTACATGCCTTTCTATGTGTTTTCATAAGTTTTGTTTCACTGTAATGACCAGAAGCTTTCTCTGGTGTGAAACTCTCTTCCAGCAGGTTAAAGAAGTACACTCTTTCCTGCTGGGGACTCAAATCCTTTTGGCTCTGCCAAGGCACCCACAAGAGAAAATGAACCTCTCCACCTGTCCCACTCTAGAAGCACTTGCTCATTTTGTTGTCTGACTCCTGCTCACATTCAGTGTTGGTCCCTAGGTCGAGGTGGGGAGGGGTTGGGCCTCTACTGCAAGCCCCAAGCCCCCTACCATGTAATTAAAATGCACACAGGGTGGGGGGGGAAATAGTTTCCCTAGGTGAACATCCCCTCCACTTTGTGCTGCTCTAAGTTGTTCCAGGAGAAAGAGAAAACTACTCCTGGACTGAACCAAAATGAAAAGAGAAAGTTCCACTACTTCCTCTTTCATAATTTATATCTCTTTTTCACCAATGATCTGTAAAACCAACCAATCTCTCCGAAAAAAGTAAAAACGCTGCCCCTGGGCTGGGCAAGGGAATTGCTGCCAGGCAATGCAGCCTGGAAAGAACAGATATTCATTCCCTTCTCTCTAAAACTGACCAAGGAGACTTTAAGCAATTTCACAGTGTACTTTTTAGAAAGATTAAAGACAGCTGCTAAAAAGATTTCCTTTGTCGCCGGGCAGTGGTGGCGCACGCCTTTAATCCCAGCACTCGGGAGGCAGAGGCAGGCGGATCTCTGTGAGTTCGAGGCCAGCCTGGTCTCCAAAGCGAGTTCCAGGAAAGGCGCAAAGCTACACAGAGAAACCCTGTCTCGAAAAATCAAAAAAAAAAAAAAAGATTTCCTTTGTCACTCAGCCAGTCAGGGTATTTGAAAAATGTTATAAAAGCATAAAGAAATTTAGAGGTATAAGCAGGTCCAAGTTGCTGTAAGTAGTGCAAAACCTGGTTTAACAACAAAAAAGCGATCAGGACAGGAACTTTTGCATAAATTGAAAGCCACCATCACATTCTTTGATAATGAGACACAGTTGGACTTACAGACACAAAGCAAAAGTTTGGTGTCATCCTCTCTATCAGAAGAATATCTCCTAGCTGAAAGTTCTGTCTACAATCAAAAGATAAACATTACCCATGACCGTGGAAACAAAAGGGGAAATTGAAGTCCATATTGCCTAGCTTGAAGAGAAAAGCATCCTGGTGCCCTGCCAGTCACACTGGAATATGCTTCTCCTGCATATAAAGAAACCTGGGACCTCTAATTCCCAGGAGTCTAGTTCTTCCACAGAAACAGGTATACACTTCTTGGACATCAAAGATGAATTCTTCAGTCTCACACTGGTACAGAGATGAGTCACCCCTTCTTTGCTTTTAAATGGACAGACTCAGGGAGAGGTTACAGTAGGCAATATCCCTGGACAAGGTTGCCCTAGGAGTAAAAGACACTAAATGCAGAGTTCCTGACCTTCCTTTAGAGCTTTCCTGGGAAAGCAGATTATAAAAGGGCCACCGAGGGACTGCTGCAAGAGTTTCAGACCTCGGACTACAAAATGTTGGCTAAGAAAGCCCAACTTTGTAGAAACCTACCTAATTCACTAACAGCTGAAGGAAGGCAAAAGGAGCCTGCATCAGAGGATTGCTTCCATCCTTCAGACATCAATTCCAAAGACTAAGAAACAGGTTCAAGAGTTCCTAGGAGTAGCTGAATATTGCTACCTCTGGATACCAGTTGGTAGAAATTGCAAAGCTTCTACATACCAGCACCAAGGGAGGCACTGAGTCTCTAATCTGGACTGAGAGTAAACAAAAGGAATTTAAGGCTTTAAAAAGTTTTGCCTTACTCCAGCCATAGAATTTCCAGATGTCTCCAAACCTTTTCATCTGTTTCTCCATGAAACAAGACAAAAGGGGTTTTAACCCAAACTTTGGAGCCATGGAAATGACCTGTGACATACATGCACAAAGGATTGAACCTTGTATCCACAAGTTGGCCCACCTTTCTAAGAGCAATGGTAGCTAATGCTAGTGTAATGAATGGAAACAAAACAAGTTGACTCTCAGTCAAGATCTTATACACACAGCACACAACATGGATCATGCCTCCTATGAGGAGCACCAATACACTGGCTGTGTAATGCCTGTGTGATCCAGTACCAGGCCCCACTCCTGGTCCACCCAAAACTCTAATTTGAGTCACCCACCATCATCAATTTGTCTATACTCTTGCGTGTTGACACAGGTGCTCCTCCTCAGGTGATGAAAGATGAAACCAGGTATGTGGGAGCTACAACAGCTCCAGTAACTGAAATAATAAGGACTCACAATAGGTACCTTAGACAAGAGAGCAGAACTGATTGATCTGACCCAGGCTCGCAGGTAGAAAAAAAGGAAAGTCCTCTATCATATACACAATCACTATACTTTTACTGCCGGGTATGTCAACAGTAGGATCTACAGAGAAAGAGGGCTTTTCACTGCTGGGAAAAAGGACATTAAAAAATCTTGGCCTTCCTATGGGCTATTTGGCTTCCCCTACACATTGCTATCTCCCACTGCTAGGCTTCTGACCTGGCTGCCCACCAAACCAGTGGGGTCTGTTGATATTCTGATGACATACCATGACCCTTTACTGCCTGAGACTCCATAGTTTAAAAAAAAAAATGGGCAGCTCAAAACCACAGAATGATGGACACCAGAGGGAAGGACCATTCTCCCCAAAACAATTGATTGAGCTGTTGGTAATTACTCTTCACCAGGATACTTAACTGGGGTCTACAAAACTTCCTGAGGTGCTCAGACCAGGGTATATTTGGATAGCCTAGTGTGGTGGTATTATGTTCCCCAAAATATTGTGCACCCTAATAAACTTATCTGGGGTTGGAGAATAGAACAGCCACTAGATACAGAAAATGGTGGCACTCACACCTTTAATCCTAGCCTTCTGGAGGCATGGATCTCTGTGAGTTCAAGGCTACACTGGAAATAGCCAAGCATGGTGATTCACGCCTCTAATCCCAGAAAGTGAGCCTTTAATCCTAGGGAGTGACGACAGAAAGCAGAAAGGTATATAACGCGTGAAATCCAGAAACTAGAAGCATTTGGCTGGTTAAGCTTTTAGGCTTTGAGCAGCACAGCTCAGCTGAGAGGCTTCCAGTCTGAGGAAACAGTCTGAGGAAATCAGCTGAGGAATTGGCAAGGTGAGGTGGCTGTGGTTTGTTCGGCCTCTCTGATCTTCTAGCATTCACCCCAATAACTGGCCTCAGGTTTGATCTTATTAATAAGACTCTTTAAGATTCATGCTACAGCCTAGCAAGGGATGTCTCAGGCAGATGACAGGTTTGTGCTCAAGTGAATCTAAAACAGAGAGCCCTTACCTAGGAAAGCATCCAAATGACAGAACAAGACCCCAAGATCTCTGGGAAAACTGACTTCACCAAGAGCCACTCTGCTTGGGGAAGTTAAAAGTACTTGCTAGTTTTTATAGATACCATCTCTGGATCAGTAAAAGTGTTCCCGACCCAGACTAAAACTACTCAGATAATACCTAAAAGAGCTCCTTCAGGAAGGGGTCCCCTGATTTGGCCTACCTAGCAAGGAGGTCTAACAATGGCCTGGCTTTCATCATCAAATTTCTCAACTAAGAACTAAAGCTTTAGATACAGAATGAAAACTCCATTGTGAATACAGACCTCAGAGTTCTGGCCAGGTAAAAAGAATAAAAAAGACATTAAAAAAAAAAAACCAAAAAAAAACCACTTTAACAAAACTCTCATTAGACTCTACCAAAAATGGACAGGCCTTCTTCCTGTTCTTTGTTTCTGCCAGCAGCCATCCATACAGGGAGGAATTTAGCCCCCCTCAGAGATGATGTTTGTAAAACCTCCCCCACTGTTTCCAAGGCCTAGAAAACAAACAGTCTGCAAAACTCTTAACCATTAGTTTCTCAAGTCCTACAGGCATCCAGCCCTCCATAATGGCTGTTCACTGGATTATCTTAGAGACCCAGCTGACCTCTGAGTCCACCGCAAGTTTGCCCTTGTTCCAGTTCAATGATACTATTGGGGTCAAGTGAGTAGCCAAAGGAACAGTGGAACTAACCTAGAAAGGACCCAAAAAGGTAATTATCTTCATTCCCTTGGCTGTGAAGAGAGCTCACATTACACCATTTACCTACCACACCGAGGTCCAGAAAGTAGAAGCCAAAGATGCTGCCAAATGGACTGTCTCTGGACTACAGACCCACTAAATTTAGGTTTCATGGGGTACCCAAGACTTTCAAATCCCTGTCCCTCTACCTCCTCCTGAGTCTTACATTTCATTTGGTATGAGTGCAGGGTCAGGGTCCAACCACCACTGCCTGAAGGCCTGAACTTGGGAACTAAGAAGACAGATACACAAAAGTAAGTACAAACCAGCAACCCATATTCATTTTGACCTTTGCTCACCGAAGCCCACTTTAAATGTCTGGCTATATTAGAAAAGGAAGATGGGGGTTTATCTTTTGAGATAGAAATACAGAATTTACAATTCTATGCATGCCCATGTGGCTAGGCTCCATGGTTGCCAGAAACAAGGGAGTTTCCATTAAAAAAAAAAAAATGGGTTTGTAAACTGAAGATTCCTGGCAAAGCTCTTTAAAAAGATTCGGGCCTTTAGGAAATTGAAAAATCAGATTCTATGCCACAGGAAGGGACCATGGGGGTGGAGTTAATCATTCCCAGCCAGAAACTGGCCAGGATTGCTGGCTGTGCTTAGACACCTGGCCCCCAACATACTACATAGGGATAGGAACTAACCAGACTGTGAGCCTTTGACTGACAAAACTTACAGTGACTGACAGCAACCAAATTAATGTTCTCCTTTATGGGTTGATTCATCAGGATAACAACAATATTACTGAGCCACTGAGACTACTTGGTGGGCAGGTACCAAGGGTTTCACTAAATGTGCCTCTCCGGATGCTTTCCAAATTAAGTAGACAGGTTGATCAGGACCTGAGAGTGTTAAAAGTTTGCATTTCTGAATTAAAACAACAGTTAGAGTCCCTTACAAAAAAGATCCTACAAAATTGAAAAGTCTTAGACTTACTTCTCATGATATAAAGGAAACTATGGCTTTGCAAAAAAAAAAAAAAAAAAAAAAAAAAAAGTTGTATCTATACTAATTGATCAAGAGTAATTAGCCGGGCGGTGGTGGCGCACGCCTTTAATCCCAGCACTCGGGAAGCAGAGCCAGGCGGATCTCTGTGAGTTCGAGGCCAGCCTGGGCTACCAAGTGAGCTCCAGGAAAGTCGCAAAGCTACACAGAGAAACCCTGTCTTGAAAAAAAAAAAAAGAGTAATTAAAAAAAATATTGCTGTGGTTGGAAAAATAATTGATACCAGTCTGTTCTCTTGGTTCCCCTAGATAACTACTCCATTATTGTTCTGATTGGAATAATGCAGGGTCCCTGAATCTTAAAATAAAACAGGATGACTCTATGATTTGATTCATTCACTAGGTCCAGTGGGGAATGTAACAGGCCCTGGACCCTCAGACCTCATCACAACTCACTCCATAATGGAAGTAGCATTCAGGATGTAAAACTCAGGAGGTAGACAACACCATCTGCCAAAAATAAAAACAAAGGCCTAATCCATTAAGATTCATATTTATGGAAAGTCTATAAATGTACTAAACTTACTTTTTAGTCTGTAGTTCTGCTTCTGGCTAAACATTTTTGTTAACTGAAATATGTCAACCCAGAACATGGTTTTTCTGCTTAAAAGCACAAACTGAAAAAGGCTCAGGGCTACATTGGGATCCAGAACACTCGGTGTAGCAGGATGGCAAATAAAGATTTTTCTATTGGCATAAATCCATGTCCTAGCAGTCTTCTCTGGTGAATGCCCCACAAGCACCTGGTGGAACTTTCTCCAAAATTGACCATATACATAGACACAAAGCCAAGTCTCAACAGATGTAAGAACACTAAAATAATTCCTTGCATCTTATCAGATCACCACAGATTAGAGCTAGATATCAACCATAGCAGAAGCATCAGAAAGCTTACAAACTCGTAGAACCTGAACATCCCTATAATGAATGAATAAAGGGAAAAAATAAAATAAAGAAATAAAGACATTCTATAAATAACGTACCACAGATGGAATGTTTTCTCAAGAAATCAGTTCTTTACTCTTTCATTTAGCCTTCCTTGAACACAGGACATGAACAGAATACAGAGAGGTAATACGCCAAAATATTACACAAACAACCTGTCTTTCTGACTGTTCTATTGCTGTGAATAAGTACTATGACTAAGGCAACTCTTATAATGGAAGGATTTTAATTTGGGGATTGATTATAGTGATAGAGCATTCATCCATTATCATCTTGAAAGAAAGCATCAGTAGGTAGGCATGGGGCTGAGTGTTATATCCCGATACACAGGAAAACAGGAGAAAGAAATACTTCTCTTTCCCTGGTCTTTTGAAACCTCAAAGCCCACATACACATCTTAACAAACAAGACGCTCCTACCCCCAATAAGGGCATACAACTCAATTTAACACAATTACTTCCATTAATTGGGGACCAAGCATTCAATGACAGAAACCTGGGGGTGTTGAGCAAATATATACAATGACAGGATACAATCTAAGAAGAAAGAGCTCTACAGGAAAAGAGTGAAAGTTATTAAGGCAAACAGAGACAGGAAGAGAGAAGGTGAGAGAAAGAGGAAGAGAGGGAGAGAGGAGACAAAGACAGAGAGAGGGAAGGAAAAAATATTTCCAAATATTACAAGGAGCCAACTTCTCTGGCTGGGTTACAGGCTTCCTTAATATAACCTTCCCTACTCCATCTAAGAGATTAACACATTTCGTACCACACATGCTATCTGTTAGGGGACCTCACAAGTTTCCTCTCTTGTTTTGCATATCGTCTGTTAAGGACCCCCATGAATTTTCTCATGTTTCAAGTGCCATCTGTTATGGATCTTAGATGTAAACACACTGTCTTGTCCACATGGAAAGGAGCGATCTCATGGGTGGAAACTGCAGGTTAATGTATGAAAAATTATATAATTGCAGGAACTCATTAAGCATTGTAGTTACACTGTATTTTGGTCATTCAAACAGTCTTCGTCTTCAAGTTCCTGGCACTTTTGGAAATGCCCTTGCTCAGAATAAGGAGGGAAACCAACAAAACTGATACACTTCTGGAAATATTTAATGATAATTTATCTGATATTCCTAGTGAGGTCAAAGATGTAGATGACTGTTTTGATGATTCCAGAGATGATTCTACGAACAGTGAAATTACTAGCCCTGTAAGGAAGAACAAGGTGGTGGTGTTTTCAAGTGATTCCAACACTGACAAAGCTTCTGTTGGTTTGAAACTGACACACCACCACGCTTACAGATGTTTGTAGGTTATGCTTAGGTCACTGCATTTCTGACTCAGTGTGACTCTGTACCCTCCATTACTAATCTTTTTTTGGTGATGAATTTTTTGAGATGTGCAAAGAGTTGCCCAACTATCATGATCAAATTGTAATGAAATGCAAAACACCATCTAGAACACCAAAGTGGTCTCCAGTTACACAGAAGGACATCAAGAAATTCCTTGGCCTAATTATTCTTATGAGTCAAACAGGAAAAGACAGCTTGAAAGACTACTGGTGAACAGACCCTTTGATATGTACCTCTATATTTCCACAGACCAAGAATCGCTATAGATTTGAGTAAATATGGACATCCTGACATTTCAACGATCATGCCAAAATGGACAGTCACTCGGAGATATTTTCAAGATCCAACCTGTGGTGGATTATTTCCTGCCTAAATTTCACATAATATACAAACCAAAGCAGCTGTTTTCTTTGGACGAGGGAATGATACCATGGAGAGGACATTTAAAATTTCAAATGTACAATCCAGTGAAATAACAGAATACAGTTTACTTGTTCAGATGGTGTATGAGAGTGACACCGGCTGCTGTATCTGCAATATACACTGTTGAAGGAAAGAAACTGCAAGAAACTGCTCTTTCAGTCCGTGGACCCAGTCTTGGCAGATGGCATCATGTTTACCAAGATAACCATTGCAGTGCTACATCTGCTGATGAACTGCTGCTACAGAACCAAGCTAGAGTCCGCGGGACTGTTAGGGAGAGTAGAGGTGTACCAAGAAATTTAAAAATGAAAGTATCAAAAAGGAAGAAAACTGACATTCTTCTCCTAGCATGAAAAGACAAGGGGGTTGATAGCCTGAATGATATCAACAATCCATGACACTTCTGTCTCAACAACAGGAAAAAAACAAAAAACAACAACAACAACAAAAAAAAACAGAAAACAGGAGAGAATATTGTAAACCCACCCGCATCAAGGAATCCAGTGCCCACATGGAAGGCACTAACACTGCAGCTCAATTCCTTTCACGTTGTTCCATTCTAAGAAAAACCATGAAATGGACAAAAAAAAGTAGTGCTGCATCTTATAAACTGTGGACTTTTTGATTCCCTTAGCATGTACAACGTCCTCAATCCACAAGCAAAACTGAAGTACAAACAGTCTCTGCTCTCGGTGGTGAGAGATTGGATAATAGATGACAATAATGAAGGCTCTCCGGAACCAAAGGCAAACCTGTCCAGCCCTTCCCCTGGGGCTCGGGGGAGAGCACTTCATAACAATCCACCGAAAAGGCTGTCAGGTGATATGAAGCAGCATGTACCTACATGTACTTCAGCGAGTGGAAAGAAAAAAATTCCTATGAGACCCTGCAGAATTTGTACTGTCTATGGGAAAAGGAGTGAATCTAGATACTTATGTAAATTTTGTTTGGTCCCTCTTCTTAGAGGAAAATGTTTTTACTCAGTACCACATGTTGTAAAAGTACTAGGAACTTTGTTTAATTAGTTGTTCAATTGTCTTTGTAAATAAAAATGTTATAGCTATTGGAAAACAACACCTAGAGTGCATTATGATCTGTAATATGATGATTTAAATAATGTGCAGTTTGCCCCAAAACATGCGGTTCCAGGCATATGTCTTAAGAGACTTCTATGCAGTACAAAATACATTAAAGATTTCAAGGCCTCCAAACTTAGGTTTAAGTCCATATCTTTTCTCTGAGTGCATGGCATTATCCCTTGTTTCCCTCCCTACCCAGTTCCCTCAGAGAACCTGGGAAACTTTGGATCAGGTTCAGTGTGCTGAAGTGTGACTGCTGTAGATGATGCCATCCAAAGCTGCATTTCTAACTGGGCAGAAGTGCCATACAAGTCTTCGAAGGTTTGAAATTTGATCTTACTATTTTAACAAGTTCAAATCTTAAGGTCATCCATTACAGCCAACACAGGGAGTTAGAAATCTGTCTGATCACAGCCCAGACCAGGCTCAACTGGGATAAGATGGGGCCAAGCAACACCTTGTGTCTGGGGACTGAGAAGGTGAAAAACCTGCATGACAACTGGCTTCCACAGTACAATCTGTGTGGTAAGACACATGGAAGAACTCAACTGTCTGGCTTCCACAGTACAATCTGTGTGGTAAGACACATGGAAGAACTCAACTGTCTCTGCTTGAGGCCATGAAATCTTTCATCTGTTCCTTAGCTGTGTGGGACCCACCTCCCTAGGACAGCAGTACCATCTCATACTAGCCTAATTAAAGTATCTTTTTAATGACTCAGCAGTTAAGAGCACTGGCTGCTCTTCCAGAGGACCGGGGTTCAATTCCCAGCAACTACATGTCTGTAACTCCAGTTCTAGGGGACTCGATACCCTCATACAGATATGCATGCAGGCAAAACACCAATGCTATGTAAAGTAGAAAATAAATAAATAAATAAAGTATCTTTTTAAAGGAAAAGGTGCAATCATGCACAATTAACCTTTGAAAAGTGGGGATCTCACAGGGACTTGTGCCTAATGGAGGATGGGCTCGCTTTAGCAGAAAGCTGGGAAAACCTTGAATATAAAGCACATGCCTTTAATCCCAGTACTCAGGAGGCAGGGGCAGGTGGATCTCTGTGAGTTCAAGGTCAGCCTGGTCTACAAAAGCAAGTTACAGGATAGCAAGAGCTACACCGAGAAACACTCAATAAACAAATAACAGTAACAACAAAAAGACTGTGCTGTCTGGGAAAGAACAGAAATCAACAGAACATGCAAGCAAACTTAGAAAAAAAACACTATTAATAAGACAGGAGACCAGAAAAACCAGTAAGTCTAGCCTTACAGGTGCCTGGACCACTGTGGCAGCTACACGCAAATGTGTTAATGACAGACTTTACACCATGTACACAATTAAATGCAGAGAGATCCTACACCTGAATGTTCATTGCCAAGTGCAGAATTTCTAGAAACACTTGAGAAACTGGGGCTCTGCAAGATGGCAAATCTGCCTTCCACAATGACATAAATAGACTGCAAGCACGTGCTTTGAAACTTAAGATCAACAACAAGGATATTTCCACAACTGGGCTCCAACTCCCCTGGCTCTGCCCGTGGAGTAATGTCATTCAAGTCTGCTGGTTCCTTCAAAGCCGCGGGAGCGACAGTAACAACACTGTTACAGTAACACCTTTCCATTGTAAAGATGAAAAGGGCACATGCTAGCCTTGCATGTTGCCATCAGCAACACGGATGTTTCCACACAAGGGCTCCACTCCCCATGCTCTGCACAGGCGTAGTCAGCAGAGAAATACCATTCAAAAGTCCTGTTTCCCCTTGGAGTTGCAGCTATCTCAGGGAACCTGAGATCTCTGGCGACATTGAGGGTCCAGCCGGTTCCCACTGTCCCGCTCCTGGGACTCCTCCCCGCTCCCCTAGCCCCTCCCCGTGGGAACCCTGGCTCCTCACTCACCATGACACAGACTCCGACCTGGCCCCACTCTTCTCACAGCTCCCTGTAGTGGGTCACAGCACAGCACATGGAAATACACGAGTATCCCTAAGGCACAGAGCCCAGGAACCTGTAGCATGGCAGACCAGAAGTTCCACCCCCATTCTGACTGGCAGTCTATCTGGAGTCGCTGATTGGCTAGTGTTGCCTGAGTGACATGGGCAGCTCCCTTAGAGACAGAGTGCTGTGGTTCCCAGCCCAGGCTTCCACTCCAGGCACAGAACTGTCCCAGACCAGTAGAGATTGGCATTGCAACAGAACTCGCACCTGGACTGCAAAGTCGTCCCTGCACTATACCAGCACTTAGTAGGCACCTCCTCCTGGGAACAGGGTATCTAGCATACGGAGATCATTAAACTATGTACAGTAGTGTGATCGCCCTGCCTCACAGCTGAAAGGGAGACCAGTCCACCCAGGTCAAATATAAACCATCTGACCGATATTCACCAGACAGGCGCAATATCAATAAGGCACATACTTCTCTCAACCGCACACTGGTAATCAAGACTGTAACACTTTCCAGCCTTCTGTGGTGGCACTGGCCTATCATGCCAGTATTTGAGAGGTGGAGGCAGGACATCAAAAGTTTAAACCTGGTCTAGAGAGCTAGTTCTAGGACAGCCAAGGCTACACAAAGAAACCCTGTCTCAAAGAACCAATAAACAAACAAACAAACAAATAAATAAATAAATAAAATTAAACCAGCTTGGTCTGTGACACCAAACACCAACACTTAGGGTCCCCAAAGGGGTGAGAGGTGACCAGGGTGACCACCTGGGATAAGATGTTAAAGATAGAAGGTTTGGGATCAGTATGTTTTGAATAAGCTGTGATGGCTCCTGTACGCAAGTTCATTAAGATGTACAGGGCTGATACAGTATTTGCAGGGAGAGAATGGGACAGTCAACAGAAAGATAACTTAGCAATGATGGCAAGAGCACAGGATACCTCAGACTGAGCTCACAGTGGCCATGAGATTGAAAACCACAGCATCTCAGCCTGAAGAGGCTGGTTCCCTTGAGTCCAAGAGGCTGGCTCAAGCACCTGACCAGACCTTGTCAAGTCAGCCCTTGGGCAAAACACAAAAGTAGTATTCTTAGCACTTTCGTCAGAGCCTCTGAGAAAGTTTCCACAGACCTGGCTCCCAAATGGCCCACCTACAACCTAAACAAACAAACAAACAAACAAAAAAAAGTGAAAATGTTAAAAAAAAAATTAATGCATGGAAAGGTAGGGCATAGAAAGAAAGAATAGTAGAGATTGGAGATGAAATAGACACAATAGGGAATAAGAAAATATTAACAACACCAAAGGTTTATTTTATTTATTTATATATTTATTGGTTTTTCTCTGTGTAACAGTCCTGGCTGTCCTGGAACTTGCTCTGTAGACTAGGCTGACCTTGAACTCAAAGAGTCCTGCCTGCCTCTGCCTCCCAAGTGTTAGGATTAAAGGCACATGCCATAACTGATATGAATTTAGCTCTGTTACTTTTAAAAAGAAGGCAGTCAAATTGCTAATCTCCAAAATGAATTTCGCGCTGAATGTGACCTGGTGCCTGTGACAGTGGCAGAGTGTGTGTAATACCAGGTATCTAAGGGTTTCTATTGCTATGAAGAGACACCATGACCACAGCAACTCTTATAAAGAAAAACATTTCATTTGAGTGGTTCACTTACAGTTCAGAGGTTAAGTCCATTATCATCATAGCAGGGAACATGGAGATGTGCAGGCAGACATGGTGCAGAGAAAATCCTACATTTTGCAGGCAACAGGAAATGGTCTGAGGGTCACACTGAACAACACTTGAGCAAGAGACCTCAAAGCCCGCCTCCACGGTGACACACTTCCTTCAACAAGGCCACACCTACTATAACGAAGCCACACCTCCTAATAGCACACCTCCCTATAAGTTTACAGTGTAAGAAGGCGTCGTGTAGCCTAGTCTCAGATCAGCATATGATTACCTGTCCAATGGGTTTCCTTAGAGCATATGATTACCTGTCCAATGAGTTTCCTCAGAGCAATACACTTGTGGAAATGGACTCTCACTTGGCAAGAACCAGTAGTCCACAGAACAGCATAGGAATTTGCAAAATTCATTCAGCTTGCAGACTCTTTTCTCACATTATACTGGTAATTCTTTGGGCAGTTTTTAGTTTTATTTTGTCACTCACACATGCAACAGCTATAATTTTCCATGGAAATTCTGTTCCTTTTCAAATATTTTCCCCTACGATTCAGCAGGGTGTTAATGCTTCTTAAATCTGGAATTACTAACTGCAGCTCTCAACCCTGGAAACTTTTTTGACTCAATAGAGATATTTAGGTATATATGAGAAAACAACATTGGAACATTAACCATGTTTCATAGTTTGGAAAAGAAGAGCAGGGCATGCATAAACAGACTAGGAATAAAGCATAGTGCTAACTGTTGAGAATAAGTTCTCTGGGCACCAAGCATAGAACTATTGGTAGGATCTGGTATGCTCCAAGAAGAAAAAATACAATGCAAAATGTGGGTTGCATTGATCCATTTTTACAATACATAGGAGTTTATACTGGTGGAAGAAGTATGGTATAGTGAGATGGGAAAAGAGTGTTTTACCAATGTCTGCCTTTTACAGAGAGATTGAGACATGGGACCCTCTTGTAGAAAAGGGAACTGTATAAAAATATATTTTGCAGACATGAAAGAATTGTCTGGGTTTGAATATTGTTGTCCTTATAGCATTGTATCCATGTCCATTACTTCTTCACTTTGTATCCGCAACTAGATGCCAGCTGACATAAGTGCTGTGAGAACAGGATGTGTCTGGCTCGATATTTAGTTAAGCCTGCAAAAATGCTGACTCTATGTCTAGACTAAGGTTATGCAGGGGGTAGGAAGGTGTATTTGGGGAAGCATAAAGGGAACAATGGAGGCTTCCATAATGATCACGATGTATTTCTTAAAGTTAAAAATAGAACCCAATATTAGAGCTGTTCATATAACCCTGGTAAGAAAAACTCTGTTTAAGTATAAATAAAGACAGACTGAGCTATTCGGGGCCACTTGAGTGCAATCCGTTTGGTGGTCAGAAGTTTTCCTTGTGCTGATGCCCCTTCCCCATCTCAGGACCTGAACTAGAGCGGAGGCTGGACTTCAGCATTACAGGGGCCAATTACATACAAATTACCACAGCAGGGAAGCTAGGGAGAATGCTCAATGCTAGAGGCTCTAGTAGCCCTTGTGCCTCAGTCTCCCTAACTACTGGTACTAGATGCATACAATGGGAAACTTCTGGCTCAAAATAACTTATTATCCTCCAGACACTTGATAATAGTCACTCAACACAGAAAACTCTCTGCTACACCATGAAAATGGCACAAATCTATCAGTTCCTTGAAAATTTTCAGAAAGTCAATGCTGTCCTGCCATTTGGTCTCTTTAGAAGACAGCTCTTCCCAGCCCCACCTCTTAAGGTCCCCTTCCTTCATAAGGTCTGTCCTGGACCAGTGATCTCAGTGTCCTGCTGTGCCTCAGTGGAACCTGAATGAAGAGAGACACACTTTCTACAGTCACATGCTTCCTGAATGGGAAAATTTAACCCATTTTAGCAAAGGCCAATGGATAGTTAACTGCACAATTCTGAGCATGACCCCAGGAGGATATGTGCTACCTGCTTTTCTTGCTTTCCTTATACAAATCATATTGCCGGCTGCTCTAGTTTCTTTTTCCTTTTCTTTTCTTTCTTTTTTTTTTTTTTTTTTTTTTTTTTTTTTGGTTTTTCGAGACAGGGTTTCTCTGTGTAGCTTTGCGCCTTTCCTGGGACTCACTTGGTAGCCCAGGCTGGCCTCGAACTCACAGAGATCCGCCTGGCTCTGCCTCCCGAGTGCTGGGATTAAAGGCGTGCGCCACCACCGCCCGGCTTGCCTCTAGTTTCTTACAGCTATGGGTGAAATGGCTATTGCATTAGGAAAACGTCCCCCATGATGCTCCTCTGGGTGAGCCAGAGGGGATGTTGTTAAAAATATAAAGTGGCTCTGATTCAGCTCCTAAAGCCTTTGTGTCATGTGTGACCACGAATTCAAGATTCTTAAGAACAGGATGTTGCCTTTCCAATACATCTTGTGACTAGTCTAAAAGAGTCACAGTAGTTCTTGACATTACAAATTTGCATAACTGTTCTGCAGAGAATGATTTTAACCACAAGAGTCTAGGGGAAATTCAAATAAAGAGATGATATCAAGAGTTAATGGGAACAGCCTAGGAATAGGGAATGAAGCAGAATTATAGGAATCCACAATATCTTCCTTTCTGATAGCTGTGCCAATACTGTAGAAAGTTGAGAGGAAGAGAACATGAGAACAAGAAATAAGCAATGTCAACTATTAAGAGTAAGCTTTTAAGTTTTGTAGTTTACAGGATGATAGGGAAAAACCTGGTATATCCCCCATAGGAGATAGAGTAGTACAGAATGAAGGATGAATTGGTTCAGCTTTGGCTGATGAGTTAATTGTGAGATTTGACTAGAGCTAAACATTAACCACTAGAGGCAAAATGTTCTTTCACTTTGCATGATGCTGTAACTGCAAATGCTGCCAACTGGGCACACTGTTCTACTTGTAGGTGTGCTTAGTTAGAAAAACTTCCTTTGCCACCTGCAACACTGCATATGCTCCTGACATTAAAGCTATGAATCGAGTAGGTAGTGATTACCAGTGGGAAAGTTGGGGATGGAAGGGGAATGAGGTAAAGGAACAAACTGTCAATTACTGTAACCATTATTAGAAACTTGTGTGGAACTACAAACGTTTAATCAAGAACTGAGGAGGTTCAGTCAGGAGGACAACAGGGTCAATGCCCTGTGGACCTAAACTCAGGATCAAAGCAAAGAAAGTCAACATAACAAACCTTGTCTCAAAATATTTCCTGAAACCTTGAAGGTGCAACTGTTCTGGAAATAATGTGCCATCACAATGAGAAGTCATGCCACACACTTAGAGAGTGAGAAAAATCTCTTCAGTAATTACAAGTCCCCAGCTCTACTTAACACACAAAGAGGAGCTGGCTGGGAACAGATCTGCTAACTTGTATACACAATAGGCTTATGCATTCCACATACACTGTCAACTTCAAGAAATGCTGGTTACCATCCCTTCTATCATGGCTTGCTCAGCTGGCTTCCTTATACAATTCAGCATCACCTGCCCAGGGCAGCACCAACCACAGTGGGATGGGCCCTATTACGTCAGTGTGACTCTAGCTTCTGTCAAGCTGACCAAATCTAACCAGCACACCTACTGAGTCATCTCCCAAACCCCAAAGACAGATTGTTAAGCAAACCTCAACTCTCTTAACACTTGTTTTTCAGCATATACTTGTGCGCACACACACATATGAAGTTTGAAAATCAAGTTTAGGACTAGAGGGGTGGCTCAGCAGTTACCACCACTTGTTGCTCTTGTAGAAGTCCTGGATTTGGTTCCCAACTCTAACATGGTGGCACACAATCATCCCTAAATGCTGTTGTAGGGGATCTGATGCCTCCTTCTGTCTTCTGTGGGCACAAAACACATGTAGTGAACATACACATGTGCAAGCAAATTACTCATATGGTGATATATTGTGTAACAAATAAAGCTTGCCTGAGGATCAGAGGACAGAACCAGCCACTAGATTAAACATACAGGCCAGGCAGTGGTAGCACACACCCTTAATCCTAGCACTCAGGAGGCAGAGATCCATCTGGATCTCTGTGAGTTCAAAGCCACCCTGGACTACATGAGAATGACTCAGTCTAGGAAAGAAACAGAGCCAGGCAGTGGTGGCACACACCTTTAATCCTAGCACGTGGTAATCACACACCCTAATCCCAGCACTTGAGATCTCATGCCTTTGCTACCAGTATTTGGGAAGCACACACATCATTAATCCCAGTACTAGGAAGGAAGTGAAATGGCTGGGGGGAGAAAGACATGTAAGGGGATAGGACACAAGAACTAAGGCCTTTTGGCTGAGACCCTTTCAGCTGAGGACCCAGGGGCATTCAGTCTGAGGATTCATGGAGACAGGATCCGCTAAGGAACTGGCGAGGTGAGAAGTGGCTGTGGCTTGTTTCCTCTGATCTTTCAGCATTTACCCTAAAACCTGGCTCCGGGGTTTTTATTAAACCATTTAGGATTTGTACAACACACTCATGCACATGAAATAAAATATTGAAAAATTAAAAACACATACCCTCATATCTCTTATATGTCACCATAGTTAAATAAGCCAGAAATACACACAAATGTGACAAATATCTGTAGCAAAAACTATAATTTTGTAATTAAAAGAATCAAGATACTCAATCAAAGGAGAGAAATTCCATGATTGTAAGACAGGAAGTATTATTCCAGTACGGAATTGAAGCTTTAGATTCAGCAACACTCCAATAAAAAGTCTAACAATTTTTCTATCCATTACAGAAAACTGATGACAAAAGGTCATCATGAACGAAAAAAAAAATGATCAACACAAGATTAGGTAAACAGCACACACTCTGATACCATCTGTCTTTAAAACTTCCCATACAACTGCAATAAAGACTGTACTGTCTGAGAAAGAATTAAGAGATCAACAGATCATGAGAACAAACTTACAAATAAAAACACAATTAATGTAGTCAAAAATTTTAACACAGGAGGCCAGGAAACCCTGTAAGTTTGGCCTTGCTGACACACGTGACTGGACCACCCTGGCATCTACATGCAAATGGGTTTATGACACAGACTTTACACCCTGCACAGAATTAACTGCAGACGGATCTACACCTGAATGTTCGGTGCCAAGTGCAGAACTTCCAGAAGACACGAGAGTGACCGGGGCTCTGCGAGTTAACAAGTCTACCGCCCAGGAGACAATGAAACTCTCACTTGTGGGGCCTGAACAGTGTAGTCAGCAATAGGACAAATCCACACAGTGTCCTGTGTCGCCCCCCGCCCCCGCATCCCCATGTTCGCACAGCCGCAGCCGCAGCCCACAGATAAAAGTCATCCAGAGGCCACAGGGCCCGACAGAGAACGGGAGGGGACTCAGGGAACCCACGGACCTCATGGGGCTCCGCGTCGGCCGCCGGTTCCCGCAGCCCCGGGCCCCACCCCGGCTCCCGCGGCTCCTCCCCGCGTGGGGACGGCGGCCCCGTGCTCACCATGGCGGATTCCGAGCTCGCCCCGCTCTCCTCACAGCTCCCGGCAGCCGGTCAGCACAACAATACTGTAACGGCGTCTCCCTCAGCCCTGGAGGCGCGCAGCGTGCAGCATGGCGGACCGGAAGTGCCCGCCCCTATCCTGAATGGTAGTAAGCTTCGGAGCCCTGATTTGCTAGTGTGGCCTGAGTGACAGGAGCTGATCCCTTAAAGACGCAGTACTGTGAGAGGACACAGCTTAACGGTCCCCAGCCCTGGCTTCCACCCCAGGCTCAGAACTGTCACAGACCTGCAGAGATTGGCATTGCAGCAGAACTTGAGCGTGAACTGCAAAATTGTCCTCCCACGTTCCCTGCTCTCAGTAAGCTCTTCCCCTTCTTCCTCCTGTGCACAGGATGTCAGGTCTCAAACCTGGGACCAACAGCTGAGGTGCCTATTTAACAAAGCAGACACTGGCTGCCAGATTCTCCCAGCATCCCTCAGTCCCTATCTATTGGCTATCTGTATGGCTGGCATACCCTACCTAACCCCTATCCTGAACTTCCCCAGCCCAGGGTCTGGGCTGCCCTTCCCTATAATCCAAACATTTCAGCAACTTGACTTTTTTCCCCCATCTACCCTTTACCTTCCTGGCCTCTTGGTCTGTCTCGGAGACAGACCAAGAGGTCAGAATCTGCTCGCAGTTAATTCTGTGCATGGCGTAAAGTCTATGTCATAAACCCATTTGCATGTAGATGCCAGGGAGGTCCTAGCTCCTCTTCTCACATGGATCAGGCTCATGTCCACTCTGGACTCTCCCAGATGTCCCTGCATTTCCCTACATTCTTCCTTTTATGTACAATAAACGATCTCTTTCACCATACCTAGCAGGAGCCATGTCCTTTCCTCTTATATTTCTTTTCTTTTTTATTAAGAAATTTCCTGTTCATTTTACATACCAACCACAGATCTCCTCCGCTCCTTCCTTCCACCCTCTTGTCTTTCCTCCCATCCCAACCCTCATTCCCACCTGCTCCAAAGCAAGGCCTCCCTTGGGGAGTAAGCAGAGCCTGATACACTTAGTTGAGGCAGGTCCAAGCCCCTCCCCCTGGACCAAGGCTGTGTAAGGTATCCCACCATAGGCAGTGGGCTCTAAAAAGCCCACTCATGCCCTAGGGATGGATCCTGATCCCATTGCCAGGGGACCCCCGTAAGCAGATCAAGCTACACAACTGTCTTGCTTATGCAGAGGGCCTAGTCCAGTCCCATAGAGGCTCCACAGCTATTGGTCCACAGTTCGTGAGTTCCCATTAGTTTGGTTTGGTTGTCTGTGTACGTTTCCCCATCATGATCTTAATGGCCCTTGCTCATAGAATCCTCTCTCTCTCTCTGTCTCTGTCTCTGTCTCTCTCTCTCTCTCTCTCTCTCTCTCTCTCTCTCTCTCTCTCTCTCTCTCTCTCTCTCTCGGAATGGACTCCTGGAGCTTGGCCTAGTGCTTGGCTGTGGATCTCTGCATCTGCTTCATCAGTTACTGGAGAAAGCCTCTATGATGACAGTTAGGGTATTCACTAATCTGATTGCCGGGGTAAGCTACTTCAGGCACCCTCTCCGCTACAGCTAGCAGTCTAAGGTGGGGTCATCTTTGTGGATTTCTGGGAGCTGCCCTAGCACCCATTTTCTCCCTATCCCCATGGTGTCTCCCTCTATCATGGTATCTCTTTCATTGCTCTTTCATTCCATCCCTGTTCCAGCTCAATCATTCCATTCCCTATGTTCTCTTCCACCATCCCCTACCCTCCATTGCCCCCCCCCATCCCCAGTTTACTCATAGAGATCTCAATCGTTTCCTCTTCCCAGGGCTATCCATTTGTCCCACTTGGGGTTCTCCTTGTTAACTAGCCTCTCTGGAGCTGTGGGTTGTAGTCAGGTTATCCTTTGCCTTCCATCTAGTATCCACTTATAAGTGGGTACATACCATGTTTCTCCTTCTGAGTCTGGGTTACCTCACTCAGGATAATATTTTCTAGTTTCATCCATTTGCCTGCAAATTTCATGATGTCATTATTTTTTACTGTTAAGTAGTATTATATTGTATATATGTGCCACATTTTCTTTATCCATTATTCAATTGAAGGGCATTTAGGTTGTTTCCAGATTCTGGCTATTACAAACAATGCTGCTGTGAACATAGGAGAGCATGTGTCCACCTGGTATAATTGAGCGTTCCTTGGGTACATGAGATCTGAGTACATGAGACTCAAATCCCCAAAACATATACCCACCATCATGCAAAGTAATCTTTCTACTATGTTCTAATTTAATTTACAATTGAAACACTATTTTCTCCCTGTTTTCAGTTCATCACACAACCCTCATCAGTGAGGCTTCTGCTTGTACAAATTGGAAATTAATACAGAGACCCACAAATGGATAATATGAAGGGAGTGAGAGACATAAAAACAGAGTTTTGAGTAGTCATCCATAAATGGGATATCAGAGCTAACTCCCTCTCATCAAGGTTAGAGATTGATGGTGAAGAAAGAAGAAAGATTATAAGATCCTAATGTGGTAGGTTACTCTAAGCTGAAGACAGTTTACATGCACAACATGGGTGATTGGCTTCTGAATTCTGAGAGATTGTGACAGGCTGCATAAGGCCTTCCCAAGTTCAACATAGACAAAAATCTGATCATGCAGAAGCAAAGTGGATACAGAGTTCCATCCACAAACAAGAAGTTACTTTTGACTGATAACTGCTAGGAAAGGAAAATCAGTTTTCTCCCATGGAGTGTCACTATGAATATCAACTACATTCCAGAGGGGGCTCAATGACAAGCATAGCTGGTTAACAGAAACTTGACTTGGTGGGGTTTTTTTTAGTTTGTTTGTTTTTTGTTTTTTTTGTTTTTTTGGTTTTTCAAGACAGGATTTCTCCATTTAGTTTTGGTGCCTGTCCTGGATCTTGCTCTGTAGATCAGACTGGCCTTGACCTCACAGATATCCACCTGGTTCTGCCTTCTGAGCACTGGGATTAAAGGCATGCACCACCACCACCCTGCCTGACTCCATGTTTTTTGTGTACTGTTATTTGTTTGGTTTATTTATATTTTTTTCACAACTCCAGAGAAGCTAACTAACAAGGAAGACCCAAAGAGGGATACGTGGATCTCCCTGGGAAGGGGAAATAGATGATATCTCCATGAGTAAATTGGGGATGAGGGGTGGGCAATGGAGAGTAGGGGATAGGGGGTGAGAACATAAGGGAATGGGATGGTTGAGCTGGAACAGGGTGGGAATGGGAAAGCAATGAAAGAGATACCATGATAGAGAGAGATATCATGGGGATAGAGAGAAACCCAGGGCTAGTGAAATTGTGAGGAATCCCCAAAGATGACTCCAGCTTGGACTACTAGAAATAATGAAGAGGGTATCCGAACTGAACTGGCTTACCCCAGTGATCAGACCAGTGAATACCGTAACTGTCATCACAGAGCATTTCTCCAATAACTGATGGAAGCAGAATCAGAGAATCATGGCCAAACACCAGGCCAAGCTCCAAGAGTCCAGTCAGAGTGAGAAAGGAGGGATTCCATGAGCAAGTGCATCAAGATCATGATGGGGAAGCATGCAAAGATGACCAAATCAAACTAGTGGGAAATCATGAAAGTTGGATTAATGGCTGTGGAGCCTACATGGGACTGGACTAGGCCCTTTGCATAGTGAGACAGTTGTGTAGCTTGATTTGCTGGTGGGGTAGGGGGGCCTGGTGGTAGGATTAGAATCCATCTCTAGTGCATGAGGGGGCTTTTTTGAGCCCACTACCTATGATGGAACACCTCATGCAGTCTTGAGACAGGGGAAAAGGCTTGGACTTGCCTCTCCTGGATGTGTGTCCCCATGGGATGCCTTGCCTTCATGTGGGTGAGAGTAGTGGGTGGATTGGAAGGGGGAGGCTGGGGGGCAGGAGAGAAGAGGGGGATCTTTGGTGTGTAAAAATGAATGAAAATTTTTCTTAATAATAAATGTCCTTAAACTGATGAATGCATAATGAAAATGTGGACATGTGCAACCTGGCACTCTATTAAGCTCTAAAGAAAACTGAACTCTTAAAACTTGCAAGTTAATTGACAGAACTGGAACATGTTACACTACATAAAGTAACCCAGTTGCTTTGGCACTCTAATTTTTCTAACTCTGAAATATACAACAGACAGTTTTTCCCCCCAGGAATCCATCCTTCTCCACTCCACAATGCCCCTGTTCAGGAGATGTTGGTCATTTAATTCTCATTATACTGGCATCTTCAAAATAGTGGCGCTTTTGCTGCAAATGTTCTTCTTCATCAACATCATTTTCTGGGTTTACTTCAAGGACTCTGAACATTATCTCCATGACTCCTTCAATATTGGTGCTTTTACTGAAACTAAGGCTTTACCTTCATTAGTAGCCTCTCCTTACCAGTCACATCGCTAAGTCTCAACTACTCTAAATGATCCATTTATGCTTTCAAAATTAGAAAGACCTGGGGGATTTTTATACATTACTGGGCTATATTTTACCAAAAGCTTCTCCTGGTCTCTCTTTATGGTACAAAGCCTCAACTATCTGCAAGAACCCTTCAATCCTGGGACTTCACTGGCTATTGAGACTTAAATTTACCACTTGCGTCTTCTGGCCTCTCAGTACAAAGCTTCAGCTGTTCTCCGTGATCATTTCACATGTTCCAAAAGATTACTGCATGGGAGCATCTTACATAAGCCAAAGCTCAGATGTTAGTATGAAGTACAACCTTGGTCACCACTGGAACTTACCTTAAGTGAGTTGACCATAAGGAAACTCTTCCAAGAAGATGTCACCTTAGCGATGCTGGTCTTTTTTTAGTCACCACTAGTTCACCAGCATCAGTTGTCTGAATAACACAAGGCTTTTTCTTCAGTAGTGCTTCGTTCCTGTCAATCATGCCTTATTCTTCAGACCCAGCTGACCAGAACCCCAATTTTAATTTGAAGCAGCAAATGGTCCCTATACAGTCTTTACACTTCAGAAAATTCTGAATTTAACAAACCAGACCTACATCATCTGCACAACAGTTAGCCTTATATTTCAAGCTCAGAGAGAACAGCCCACTGGGTTCTCAACACTCAATAGCATTCCAGATCAATGTTACAAAATCTTTACCCAATACTTCCCCAAAACAATATGTTTAAGTCTGTCACAGGAATACCAAACAAACTTTATACCAAATTTGATATTAGTTTGGATTATTGTTATCGGGATGAAAAATGATGACCAAAGCAACATGGGGAGGATGAATCATGCTTCTTCATCAGAAAATCCAGAGCAGGAACTCAAGCAGGGCAGTAACTTGGAGGCAGAAGATAAAGTGCAGGCCATGGAGGCTGCTTCGTTATTGGCTTCTTCCTCAGACATTCTTAAGCTTGCTTTCTCACATGACTTAGGACCACCAGCATAAAGGTGGCACCATCTGTCTTAGGCTAGACCCTCCCCACCTAACATTCATTAAGACAATGCCCTTCAAGCTTGCCTGCCATCATTGTCACTATCACAGGGAGGCATTTTCTCAATTGAGGTAATGCCTTGTTTGAGCCTCTGCCTTGGCTTCCCACAATGGACTGATTTGGGATAAATCAAAAGAAAGAATTTCCTTCCTTCTCAAATTGATTTTTTTCTTGTTGTTTCATTACAGCTTTATTAACACTAAGACATCATATCACCCTTGTCAAAATGGCTAAGATCACCTAAATCACTGAAAATGACGTTTAGAGATAGTATGGTGAAAAGGGATTCCACATTCCCTGTTGGTGGAGTTACAAACTGTTGCAGTAACATGAAAATTCAGTGTGGAGGACTCTCAAAATGTAAAAATAAGATTACCACATGACCCATCTATGCTACACCTTGGCATCCTATTGCACATACATTTGCATAGCCATGTGCATTATCACTAATCACAATAGCTAGAAAATGGGAGCAATCTAAATGTTCTTTAACCAAGGTATAGATAATTAAAATATGGTTTAAAAATACTATGGAAAATTATTCTGGTGTAAAGAAAATGAAATCATGAAATTTACAGGTAAATGGATGGTACTAGGTGAAAATAGATTGAGTGAGATACCCCCAACCCCAAAAGACAAAGTTTGAAAATTGGTTTTCTTTTTGTTTGTTTGTTTCTCTGTGTAGCTTTGGTGCCTGTCCTGGATCTCACTCTGTAGACCAAGCTGGCCTCAAACTCATAGACATCCTTCTGGCTCTGCCTCCTGAGAGTTGGGATTAAAGGTGTGTGCCGCCACCACCGCCTGGCTGAAAATGATTATTTTTTAATTCTCCTAGCTCCAAGTCTTCTTAGGTAACTACATACCTAGGAGTATTTGTAGAACCAAAAAAGTAAAAAGAGATTATTTCTGAGGTAGTGAGTCAGAGAGCAATATAGTGGGAAATAGCAGGGTACAAGAATTCTCATTATGGGAATGGGAAAGGTGGTCTCTATGTAGGGAAGAGTGGATGGATATAACTATTAAAGAGGGAGGAGTAAGAAAATTAAATAAATCATAAAGAGTACTACTATTATCTATTTATCTCCCAGTCTATAATATACGTAAGTTTGTATACTCCACACATACAGTTTTTTAAATATTTTTTTTATCTGTGATGAAAATGTACCATCCAATAGCCAAGGACCATTTAATGTAAATTCAAACATATATAAGAAGCCTCCTTTGGAGATTGGAGTCAGAGCTGGCCAAGAGACTCCCAAAACATTACATATTATTGTGATTGCTGTTCTTGACTTCTTCCAAGTGATAGAAGGAAATCCCCTATTTCTGAAAACATCATGTGCTCCAGATGAATGGACCTGATGTTTCTTAGCTTGAACTAACCCAAATATGTCCTCTCTGAGGACCAACCTTCATGATTCCGGATAAAACACACAAATTTCAAAGGAGGGAAGCAGCCAACAGTCCCACCCAGCTGTGATTCCTATCAACCATAAAACAACCATGGTGCCTCCCAAAGGATGCTGTAATGACAAGCATAATTTGGCACTAAATAATAGCTATCTAATTGGACTTAAGACCCCCCCTAAAGAAGAGTAATACCATGTCTGGTACTAGAAACAAATAAATTAAAAGAAAGAGTGAAGTCTTGGATCTTGGAGAAGGACATACAACCACCAGTTTATTAAAACAGCACATTCAGTCACTATATTATAAATATTTATCCTTATACCCTAGACAAATGTAGTTCTCATAAAAGAAACATTATTTGGAAATAGAGTCCAAAACAAATCAAAATGCAAAATTTTGGAAACCAGTCTAAAAAGATACATCTACTAAATGAATCACAGACTTCAGGTTTGGGCAATAATGCAGAGGATTATGTAGAAAAACTGTTAAGATCCAGAAGAACAGAGAGTTTGCTGTGAGTTTGCATTTGGTAGTAATTTATATATACACACACATACATAATACAGTGACAGTCATCTTTGCACTGAAGCTGCAACACTTTCCTCAATATCTCAGTCACATTTTCAGTTACTGTTGGTATCATGGAATACTATTCATATCTGTATCAGCCAAAATGATTTTATCCTAATTTGATTACATCAGCTAACAACAGACTTTCAGATAGAAATTCCCAGGTATCAGTTCGTAAGATTTCATAAGCTGTTGAGAAGACACGATTCAAAGATTTCCTGCAATTTTGCACTATGAAGGTCATGGGCTTCATGTGTCAGTTTATGAAGTAAGTAGCATGTATGTGTTTTACTCCCAACTACCAGGTGTGAGATAATAGTGACCTTTCCACCATGAATAATGATTCTCCATTTTTCAGCAGCCCTTACTTTTCTGTGTCTATGTTGCTACTTGTGGGGTCTTGTGAGATTTACCCCTTTACTCTTTGGGCTATCAACCAGTCTTATGATTGTCAAGGTCTCATTTAGGCAAACTTTTTTTTTTGAAAATTAAAGGGTTATATAAACAGAGTGAAATAAATCTTGTGTCTGGTACTTGAGAGGTATTTGAGCATTTGAATGTTCAAGCTGCTGTTGCAGACAACCTGATGAGCTGTTTCCAGAACATACCTAACTCAGCTCAGCCACCTCATATTTCAGCTCCAAGGATCATGATCCTCCGGCCTTCAGAGGTTCCTGCACTCATATTAGCATATACACTTGTGCATGAACACACACGCAATTAAAAATAAAATAAATATTAGAAATAAGTCGTCAGTTCTTATCATGGGACAGATAAAACTTACAATTGATGTAGAAAGCATTTATTTTCATGGGAAATGAGGAAAATAAGTTCTATAATGTCTACTTACCACTTTTTCTGTTTAGAAGAGATACATTTTAGAGATCCACTGCTAACATGGGATTGAAGTGTTCATGGTGACAATGGGGGTGATTCTGAACTATAACAGTGATGTTCTTATGGCTCTGTCAGAAGTAGAGTAAATATTAAGGAAAACCACTGCTGTTGACAATTTGCCCATATAAAGAGACCCTCCCTTCCTGTATCTCCCTGTATTGACAACTTCCATTTTGGGGGCATGAGTTACAATAATGTACCATAACGCATTTATCATTATCAAAAGAAAGTCATTCCCTATATATTGATTCAAATATTGTGCTGTAGAGCTTTCATGGTGAGCAAATTAACATGAAAATGCAACCATGTGTACATTACAGCATAAAAAATTTTCACTACCCTAAAATTGTCTTATGTGCTAGGAAATAATCCCTATTTGTGATACATTTGTTTAGTAATTTCATGGTAGGAACACAGAGATTTTCAGCAGCTATTATGTTCTTTAGAGAAAAGGTGGGATTTCTCTGATACTCTCATGTCACAAAAGGACAAAGAGTAGTGACAAAGACTGGAAGGAGGATACAGAATACATATTGATTCAGTGTTCCAGCCTGGGTAAAAATAGAGAGCAACAGTATAGAAGATCAAAGCTAAGATACAATCAGAAACTTGATTTCTGCAAAGAAATTAAGTAAATGATCTGTAGTGAGAAGTTCAACTGGATAGTTGGATCCCAAGAATGAGACACAAACTGTCTGGAGCAGAGGATGGACATAATATTGATGAGGAGACATGCATGTATCATAGACAGAATGCTCTCTGATTCCTTAGATCAGTATGAAAATAAAAAGTAAATGTCAGATCAATATTATTAAGTTTGGGGTCTATGATACCCCTTTAATTTAACAGTGGCTAGGATGGGACTTTCCTTGTCTGGTTGTTTTTCACCAAAAATAGCTTGCTCTAATGTAACATGTTTACATCATCCTCAAGGCTCTCACATGAACTCCTCCTTGGTAAACACTTGTGGCCAAATATACAGAAGGAAAGCCCAACCCAGAGAGCTTAAAGTCTTGGAGGAAATACTTGTGATTGTGGCTGAAGAAGAAAATGTCACTTAATGCAATAGCTTGTTTATCACTGAGTATGGTGCCTCAGGTGCATAGCCTGAAGGAGAAAGAACCACAGAACTCTCAAGTGGTAGTGGAAAGGATACTTGGAAATATCTGAGGCTGATTAGACAAATTCAGGCATCAACATTACAAGCATACATGCACACAAGCACATGAACTGTGTATATACACGCTACACACTGTGTGTCACACAATCCCAAGACTTACGTCTTGGCAGATACATCTATTAATGTGCTAGTATCTTGGATTGTTATTTCTTGGTTTCTGCAGATGCCAACTCTCATCTGTACAACCGCCACCTCTTCCTGCCTACCAGAAAAAAATATTACACAATAATGAGTCGATAGTCATTGGTGCATTTTTCCTATTTGTTTTATTTCCCAGAAAGAGCAAAATTAGATTGGAAAAGTTATCATTGGGTGGAGAATATCTGGTATTGTAAGCACATTGTATTGACTCATTATTTTTTAAGATCCATGTGTCCTAGGCTATGTGTGGCTTGAACATCATTATTGCATGTATTTCCCATCATTAGGCTCCCTATCTGTAGTTCCAAAATCCTCCCTTTAATTTTGTTTTCTCATTTACTCCTTTTGTCCTCTCAAATGCAAAGAGAGAGATTTGGTTTCAGTGGTTTATGTTCCATATTTGACAATTGCAATTTGTGGATGTATCTTGTGCTTCTGTTAATTCCTCTGACTCTGAGCACATTCAGTTCTAGCTCTGCAATGGTATGGTGGCTGGCAGAAGCTTGGCACAGCACTTCAGGGAATTGTGGAATATCAAATTAGAGGACATAATGCCCTTGAAAGCAGTGAATTTGGAATCCCTCCACAGGTTCTATAAGGATAGGATTTGCCTGTGTCAGCTCCTTTTGATTTGGGTGCAGGATTGTCCAAATGGAAAGATAAAACCTCCTATCTACTATTTTCTATCTTTAATGTTTCTCAAAGTATTGAAAATAGATTTCCCCCACATCTTTTCATTCTCAGACATTTTTGTTACCATTTTTTACCCATTTGACCCATATTTTTTCCATTATACTTTTGCTTGATTTTATGTATGATTCATACAGACATATCCTATGAGATGATGCCCACTGAGGGCTCTTCCTTAGACACTCTCAATTCTGTAGGCATGGATCTAGACAGTCTGTTTAGTATGTTTCAGTTTATTTGGTGAATTTACAGAGAAATAACAATGTGCATTTCTTTTTAAAGGAAATGAGACATATTTGGTATCATGCAGCTAGGTCTATCAGTGTAGGGAATCCATGTAATAAAGATTTAAATTGGAGAAATAAAGCATGTACTCAACTCTGAACTCAGCATGAGGAAATAAAAATATGGAATTAAGGTCCAGCTTGTCATCGATTGATAGAAAATTTCTGAAAATGTGGGGTGGATTCTGATGTATGTGACAGTGCAACACTTTGCTAGCACCTTGGTATGGTGGTGAGTTATCAGGTCAAGACAGTGGAGAAGGGAAGTAGTTCAGATGTAAAACCTCACTAGACATATGAAAAATATAGACATATTTTTCATATTTTGTCTGATATTGAAGTAGAAAACATGATCAGAGGAATCCAAAAGTTCACAACTAGTTGAAATATTTCATGTGATCTCTACAAGAGATAAGTCTCCCCATAATTCCTCTTTTCCTCTGCTGTCCAGTTTCACCAGCTCAGGTACCACTGTGCATAATGCCCTGTGTCCCTCCAGACAGTACAGCAGTAGCAGTCTTCCTGCAAAGAACACACTGGCAGTAAAATAGACTGAAGTGTCCAGCATGTCAGATATGAACAGAGGGCAATGCCTTGTCATGATTTAACATGTCATGATATAAGGAAACAGAGTTCTGAGATAGAAATTTTTGATTTTCTGTGTATGATAAATATATTTGCCTTATGTAACATAGTCTCAAAATTTCTCTGTTTGTACAAGATAGGCTATACATCAAAGTACACAAAACCTCATTCATGCTTCTGATTAAATCTTTCATATTAATGTTAGGGAGTGCACAGTCATTTGGAAATATGGCTGTTCTGACAGTCATCAGTCCATTCCCCACACATTCTGGTTCTATGTGCACAAGTATAATCATAATTACAATGATCGAACAAAAGATCATGAGCAGTGGGGCTGGTACATTATAGCTCATAATAATGATGTTTGTATTTACCAGCTTGTAATTGAATTTTGTTTTCCTGTTGTTATTCTTCAGAGATGACAAATTACAATTCAACAGACATGAAATATAAAGTAGAAATATTTACTTTCTGATTAATGTAAATTAATTCATAAGAGCACATTATCTTACTTCATGTTTATGAGACTATTAAGCTGTTACTATACTGTACCTTCTTAGATTGCCAATGAAATGCTGTCATGGAGGAAACATTTAGAAACACAGAGGATATTTTCAGTTTACTGACTTTTCCTTTTGGTTGATCTCTAGATTTGGTGCCTATATATGGGTCTACATTTCATTTGTAGGTAAAGTTACATAAATAATCAGATATTAGAGTGCTTCTTCTGGAGTCTTATTTTAGACTTTCTAATCTATTTGTACTAAATTTTAAAGTTTTTAAAGAGATAAAATCCTCAAAAATTGTGCATAATCAAAAAATATTTAGCAAGTTTTAAATAAACCCAGGAGTTTGATATTTTTATTTTTGTTATGTTGGATGATAATCCAGCAGATCATAGAATATTCAATGGTCAAACAATGACACTTAATAAATATCCTCTTTTTAAATAAAATCTTCATTTATTTCATAGTTGTATACATTTATGACATATGATATTTTCTAAGCAGGATTTAAATATAATGCTCAAGTCTGGTTGATTTGTCAACATCCATATCATTGCTTTGTGTTTGGAGATTTGAGGTCCTCACCTATATTTGTTATCCACTATATGTAATAAAGTAGATGATGTACAATGCAGGTCTTTAGATATGGTTATTCCCTCAAATTGTGCTTGCATCACAACTCTCCAGATAAGTTTACCCCTCCAGTCTTCACAGTCCCTCCCATGTAGAAATTGCTAGTCCATCCAGAGTGCTGGGTTAAATGGCAGTTGTATGTATTCTGCTGATCAGGAGACCAAAGTCTATTATATGAATATCATTTTCTTTGATATCCAAAGAAGTGGACTAGCTGGATCTTCCTTGGGTCTCCTTCTCATGAACATGCATGGTTCTTGGTGATGATTTTAATATCTATAGCACTAGCAGCTGTATAAGAGATTCTTCCTCCTCTACGTCATCATCAGTATGTGTGACCTAATCCCTTTAACAGTAACATTGTAACTCATGAGAGATGATTGCTCACACTCGTTATAGAATGTCTTACCATGAAAAATAATGAAATCAGGCAATTTTCTGAAAATATTTTGACCATTGGAGGTACTGTTGTAGTCCATGACTGTGTTTTTGGTTTCTTACAACTTCACACAAACTAGAGTGAACTGAAGAGAAGAAACCACAACTGAAGAATTGCCCACTGTGGACATTGCCAAGAGTTGTCAGGAGCTCCTGGGTTGTATAAAAAAGCAAACTGATCAATCAATAGAGAAATCATCATTACTCCATGCTCTCTACTTTAGGTCCTCCCTTGAGTTCTTGATTTTGCTTCCCTGTGAGATAAAATTAACCATTTCTTGACTATGTTACATTTGATCATGGTGTTTCTCACAGCTGCACAAAGAAACTGTGGTATTATCCTTTCAGATGACACTCTCTGCTTTAAGTGCATTACTTGGGGATTCTGATAACTGGATCCTGTAACTGCATGGTGTATTTTGTGTATTAATTATCTGTTTTGTGAATCATTGCAAAGGCCTCATTCAGCATCTGTTATCTCTGTGACATCTTTTTGTGACTCTCATAATTGTTTTATTTTTCTGTCCTTCTATATATCCAATATTGTTTCTTCTGTTAATTATGAATATAACAAACTGTGCCTTCACAAAGTGCTTGTATGTATTGTATAGCTTGATGTTTTCCTTTTAGATATTTTATATAATTTGAAATGATATTATAAAGGGTAAGAATAACATCAAATGTAACAGTCTTTCACATGTGGCTTTCTGTATTTCCTCTATTTTCACTGAAACTGTGCTCTTTCCAATTTGTTCTTCACATCTACACAAGGAATCCCTTGATTCTAATGCATGGGGTTAGGTGTTCATACTCTATCCTGAACTAGAAATCTGAATGTCTGTTTTAATAGTCAAGACCTGTTATTTGACTGCCTTTTATTTCTACTCCATCTTACAATCATTTAATAGAGTGCCTCTAACTCAGCTATTTTTTATGAATATTGTGTCTAAGAGTATTGCCTATTTTTCATATTTTTTGATATAGGTCATTGTACATCCAGAGATAGCCTGAAACCCATGACATTAAAAAAAACCCGCTGATTCAGAATTCACAGATATGCGTGTATCTGCATTCTTAGTGTTATCATCATAGACACATATCACCACGGCTGACATTACTCAGTTTTTTCACAAGTTGTTGGTTTTCTATTTCTGTGAGCAATGCACTTGGCATATTTATTGACTTCTTTCTTACATTTTTCAAATTTCTGCTTGTGTTGAACACTCTATATGTGAAAGGGATAGCACTTACTTTCATGCATAGAAAACTGGCATTTCATCATGATGCAAAACTTAATAGTTTTCTGTGTCTTTAAACTGTCATAAATACCATTTAAACTAACCTAAACAAACTGTTTCATTTGGATTCCAGTGCATTTGTACATTGTATTGGACAGTATGGATGGGTTAAGGTTTTAAGGCTTCTTTTGAATTGTATTTGTCTTATACTTAATATTAGTAAAGATATAATGATTCTGTTATAATTTTTATTTTTATATTTAAGAGAATTTGTGATCTATCTACATAGCTACTATAGTTATTGTTAGGCTAATATCTTTTCTACAGGAACTTTCTCCATTTACCTGATAGTGTTGCACTGTACTGTAATGAAAATGAATGGATAAGGTTGTATCTTTGACAGCAGAGTACTTTCCAAGCATGCTCAAGGCATAAGTTGTATCCCCTAGCACTGTGTACAGTGGGTTCTGAGTCACATGACTATAATCATAACCCATGTGTGATAAAAAATGGAGATGATCCCTTCAAGTCCTCTTCATCTAAATGGTGATTTTGACAATATTATAATTTAAATGAATCATTGTCCTAAGGGGCAAAAAGAGGTTGACATTAGGAATTTATTTACCTTGTTTGCTTCTGTGGTACTTTGCTTTCTCTTGTAACTCCCAGGACTTTCTATTTTTAACGAGAACAATTTTTGAGCTACAAAATTTGTGCTCTGTTTTCATATTCATCTTTCCTTTTCTTGGAAATAACTATGTATGCAAAAGAATTGGAAGCCAAGGAATATACCAATCATGGTGTTAGAATAAATTGTTATACTCAACATTGTTCTTATGTGACTACTGCTGAGCCAGATTCTTTAGACATCTGTATACTACAGCATACATACACCGTCAGAAACAGTGAGAAGTGGGAAAGATGTGGCAGGATAAAACACTTCATTGTTAGGACGGACTCAAAACAAGTCAGTTACATCTTTTCAAGGGAGTAACGTAGTTGTAAGTCTATGTTTGTATGAATTTTTAATATGAAGATGAGTTGTTTCTCCTAAATCAATTTACTTGCCGTTGAAAAAATATGCATGCATTGAGGAGAGATATCTGGATATGGACCAAGAGCATGTTATTATCATATCTGCTAAGCTTATCCTTCAGTGTACATGTGTTTCCCTATGATCAGGGATAGGATAATTACGTTATTTAAGACATAATATGACTTTGGAATATTTCCTACATAATCTAAAATTTTGTTATAATTTGTGTCTTTCTTTGTAATATTTTATTATAGTCATCATGGAACTTTATCACTTGACTCTTTGTAATCCCCAGCAAAAGTCTCTATTGTTGTACCCTTTTATACCTTCTCACACACCCCCATTAATCCCAGTCAAATGTATGGGATCCTTTTCTTTCTTGCTTTCTTTCTTGCTTTCTTTCTTTCTTTCTTTCTTTCTTTCTTTCTTTCTTTCTTTCTTTCTTTCTTCCTTCCTTCCTTCCTTCCTTCCTTCCTTCCTTTCTTTCTTTCTTTCTTTCTTTCTTTCTTTTTTGAGACAGGGTTTTTCTGTGTAGCTTTGTGCCTCTCCTGGAACTCACTTGGTAGCCCAGGCTGGCCTCAAACTCACAGAGATCTGCCTGGCTCTGCCTCCTGAGTGCTGGTATTAAAGGCATGCACCACCACCGCCCAGCGGGATCCTTTTCTATAGTTATTACTGTTACATACATATGTACAACTATGCAATCACTACCTGTTGAGTCCATTTAATGTTGCTTGTATGTATATTGTTTGGGAGCTGAGTACTTATGGTTGGATAATTGATTAGGTTTTCATCCATAAAAGTTATTATTTCATCCTGTTTTCAGCAGTAATTAGTTGCCTATGGTCCTGTGTCTACCGGTGACTCTTCATGAGAATACATCCCCTGAGGAAGCATGTCTACAGTTGTCATAGTTAAGTTCTTTTATAACCAGTCATAATGTTGGGTTATTGTGTGTGTACCTTCTCTGTTTTTTCTAAGATAAATAATGTCAAATATTTCCAGGTCACCTGACCCTCAGAAACTTTCTGCCCATATTCCACAATGTTCCCTAAGCATATTTGCAAGAAACTTATGGTAGGTTTATCAGTTCTCCTGGGCACCCCTAAAGATTGCTCATTCTACTATGACAACTTCTGTTATTCTTTAGTTATCTTCTGTTGCAGAGTATTTTCTTTTGTTAGGGGTGAGAGCCACACTTATATGTGGGTATAAGGAAAAATATTTAGGATGAAGTTAGGAATGGTTCAGGCTTAAAAAGCTCCACCCTACTTTTAAAAGGCTTAGGAAATAAATAGAAAGATCCTGGTGAGCCATTCTGTATTGAGAACTGTGATGTTTGTTTTCTTTTCACATAAACTTAAATTAATTAATGTCTTTGCCAGTTGGACATTTACAATATAAAAAAGAATAATATTTATTAAGGTCTATGGGGGGCTCTTGCCCCTCAATAGTCCTCTCTCAGAGTCTGGAAAGAGTCTACAACCAGCTAATAATCTAAACTTTGATGATATTAAATGAATATGTACACAAAACTCTTAGTCATTCACTTTATTTTTCTGAGTCAGTTCTCTCTCTACATGGCTTCTGTTCTGTTCTCAGATTCAGCTTCTCTTTGTCCCCTTTCTTCCTGTCCTCTCCTTGTCCTAATTCTAGCTAAGCTCTTTTGCTCTCCTGTAGCTTGAGTTTTTCTGCCTTGCCCACAGTCAGGACAAATCTTTGTCACCCGCCAGTCCCACAGCCGCTTAGACCCAACCAAGTAAACACGGAGACTTATATTGCATACAAACTGTATGGCCGTGGCAGGCTTCTTGCTAACTGTTCTTATAGCTTAAATTAGTCCATTTCCATAAATCTATACCTTGTCACGTTGCTGGTGGCTTACCGGCATCTTCACATGCTGCTGGTCATGGCGGCGGCTGCAGTGTCTCTCTGCCTCAGCCTTCTGCTTCCCAGAATTCTCCTCTCTCCTTGTCCCACCTACTTCCTGCCTGGCCACTGGCCAACCAGTGTTTTATTTATTGACCAATCAGAGCAATTTGACATACAGACCGTCCCACAGCACTCTCCACTTCATCTTTGTCCTCTGATCTTCTTTCCATTATGTTTCTTCTCTTACTCTCTTGATCTGACTCAATTCACCTACAATCTGCAAAAACTCTGCCTTGCTGCTTGCTGGTTGGGTGGAACAACCCTGCTCAGAGATAGGAGTATAGCCTCAATATTTACTTCACCTGGTATACAAAAAACCCTTTTGTTCTGAGTCAATTGCTCTGAAAAGCCACTAGGCCTATATGAGGAAGGAGAGTCTAAGCTTCATTTGCACAAGAAATAAAGCTGTGCAGGTAGCATCAGTCAGTGTCTCCAGAAGGGTATTTACCTTAATTCAGGAGACCATTTGCTCTTATGTGTTGCTGGAGGGCTTCTCTCCAGGTTCCACCAAGCCCCGCAGTCCCACAATCCACATATAAAACAATCACTCAGACACTTACATTACTTATAAACTGTATAGCCGTGGCAGGCTTCTTGCTAACTGTTTTTATATCTTAAATTAACCTATTTCTATAAATCTATACCTTGCCACGTGGCTGGTGGCTTACCGGTGTCTTTACATGCTGCTTGTCCTGGCAGTGGCTGCAGTGTCTCTCCCCCTTCTTCCTGTTTCCCCAATTCTCCTCTCTCCTTGTCCCACCTATACTTCCTGCCTGGTCACTGGCCATCAGTGTTTTATTTATATAGAGTGATATCCACAGCACTTTCCCTTTTCTTCTTTTTTTAAAAAGGAAGGTTTTAACTTTAACATAGTAAAATTACATATAACTAAACAATTATCAAGCAAGAATTACAGTTACAATATTAAAGAAGATGTCCTATCTATCTTATATTTGTGAGTTTAAGGTTTTATATCTAACTTATCTTTTATCATAACTGAGGAAATGACAACTATCTAGTCTTTAACCACATCAAAGACCTGAGAAGGAATATATGGTACCTGAGAAATGGTAGATGGATGCAAGCAACTTTCTGGAATCTTGCAAGAGTAGACCAAGACAGCTGGCAGCCTGGACAGTCACCTAATGTTTCTCAGCATTGTTGGTGCATTTAAATTGGCTACAGGCCTAGAGTATCTGACAGACCATTTTCAGAAGCAGGAATTCTGAAAGACCATCTTACTCTGTCTTGGCAGAGTACAGTGGTCACTTTCTTTGTGTCCTGCTTGTCCAGAAAGGACAGCATTGCATTTGTACTGTCAGCCGTCAAGGCAAGGGTAGTTCTTTGCCCAGTAGGCCATTTTGTGCCAAGAAGACAAAGTTCCAAATGGAAATGTCTTAGAAGCCCAACATTCTCTCGGATCAAATTGGTGCAGCCAGGGGCAATTGTGTCTCACATCAAGAGAATTCTAAGTTATTTAAATGCCATATTCTCTAGGTCTATGAAGTGTTTGAAGATTACCTATCTATCTGAAAGATATCTATGTATACCTAGAAGACTTAACTAACATGGCTACAAATATGATTATCATAGTTGACTAATTATTAATCTATTTTTAATTATCCATTACAATTTTAAATGAGTTAAACATAATACCTCAAACAAGAATATATATATATATATATATATATATATATATATATATATATATATATATATATACAGTATAACAAAATTAACTTCAAGTTTGTATCAATAAACTAAAATTTATACCAATGTAAAACATTTTAAACAAGTTGTTCTTTAAAAGTAGGTTCATTAATCTACCCTTTTATCTTATTATCTCTATAACCTATATATCTATATCGTATGCCCTTTTCTTTTTTAGGAAGAGATCACATTTATAATCAACCTGTTTTAAATAAAAATAATGGTTTTTCTCTGTCCCACACCAGAGGGCTCTTCTGATTTGGGATGCAAGAATATCTTAACCCTTTTTTTTAAACATGTCTGGGTTTAGAGGGAGAGTGAGCCAATTCCACCTCTAAAGCCAGCTTGGTATGTTTGGGAATTTGGGCGTAGCATCTCTTACTACTTCCTGCTGGAGGGGGGCGCTGTATCTTATGGGGACGCAAAGAAAATTTTAGGCCTATGGGGTATTCTGTGAGGCTTTATTGTGTGAGCCAGTTGCCTTGAAACTGCTCTGGATGTTAGATTATCTGGGCCATGCTGTCATCGGAGACCTTTCAGGGGGTCTTGGCTGGTGAAACCTGATGTATCTTAATCTGGAACAAATCCATAGTCTCTGGCTTTTTGTGGAAACAAAAGCAGAACCTCTTTTCCAATGCAACATATCCTTACATCCAAATTTTGAAGAAAAGGTACCTTAAAATATACATATTGGTTTAATTTAACATCTTTTTTGATCAAATTTTTTTTGTAGTTAAAAATCCCAAAGACAACACAATCCAGATTCTCTGTGTAATATTCATCCTTATGTGGCTTTTTATATGAATTTATTTTTTTGTCTCTTTCAAGCCTACGTATATTTTACACACATTGTAAATGATTTTATCTGAATCAGTCTTTTTGTCAGTCTATTGCTTTAAACTGCAGCCTTCTAAGCCTGAAAGGGCACTGTGGCTACTGGCTCCACCCCCTTCAGCTTTTCAACATGGCAGTGGTACGTTTTCTCCAGCTCTGGGAGTCATCAAGTCTCAGAAATAGTAGGTCTATGCTTTTATCAAAGCAGCATGTAGCCCAGAAACATCTTTTTTTTAAAATACTAGTAAAGACTAAATCTACCACACAGCGTAATATGCTGCTGGCAGACACCTCATTCCCGCCATACTGCTGGTCAAACACACACGCCAGGAACCCGCCAGTAGTTCAAACCTGCGTTTTGCAGCGTCTAGCTGCCCTATGAGACATGAAGCAGGAACCTGGTTTTGGCTCTGTTTAGAATTGGTTATTAAATATTCTCAGGTTTAAGGTGGAAACTTGGGCGCCATTTGTTGCTGGAGGGCTTCTCTCCAGGTTCCACCAAGCCCCGCAGTCCCACAATTCACATATAAAACAATCACTCAGACACTTACATTACTTATAAATTGTATAGCCATGGCAGGCTTCTTGCTAACTGTTTTTATATGTTAAATTAACCCATTTCTATAAATCTATACCTTGCCATGTGGCTGGTGGCTTACCGGTGTCTTTATATGCTGCTTGTCCTGGTGGTGGCTGCAGTGTCTCTCCCCCTTCTTCCTATTTCCCCAATTCTCCTCTCTCCTTGTCCTGCCTATACTTCCTGCCTGGTCACTGGCCATCAGTGTTTTATTTATATAGAGTGATATCCATAGCACTTATGGCCTAGAATACTTGAGAATTATTTCAGATAAATATACTGTTAGGAGTTCTTGAAAGTATAGCAAACAAGACAACCATTGCAGAAACTGGCTAATATATACACAAAAGCTAAAGTATCACCAAGACTCCTTAAGCCATGGATTGACCTTTGGAAAAGTCCTTAACCTTCCAGGTAGTAGCTTTTGGCATAGTAGCTGGATTCCATTCCATTTTCCTGTGACTCACAGCAAATATTATATTTTATGAAGCAACTAAAACTGTCTTGATAGAAATAAGCATTTTGGTTCTCCAACTACAGAAAATTTGAAAAATTAACAATAATGAAACTTTGGTTTATGAACATTACATGTTGAAAGTTTGTTTTCCTCCATGTATATTAACCTTCCAAAGTATGTTATCTTCTTCACTACAAGTCATTATTGTAAAGATAAGGGGACAACAGGGAATATGAAGTGGTTACAAAGCAAGTGAGCAACATGAGTTGAGATCCAGAGAATCCACATCATAGTGGGCATGGTAGTGCACTGTTACATTGGAAGTGCTTTCCAGGGAGATGGGAAGATGAAACAAGAAAATTCTCAGAAGTTTATTTTTGCCGTATTATTTGTCATTGGGGAAATCAACAGGAACTCCATCTTTTACTAAACAGCTCTCTGGGAATTGACATTTACAACCTCCCATATGCTGAAATAAAGGTTCTAGGGAGTGTGTTTTATTGACTCACAGATTTGAGCATTCCCATCCCTAAATACTTCTGTATAAAAGAGAGCAAATCAACTGTTTTACTTAGAGGAATATCTTGGAAAACATCTGAACTCTTTGGGACATTGCTGCTTCTTTACAAATTTCCTCGGATGAGTAATAGTGCCATGAGTGATGGACAGGCAGGTCTCTTTCCACACATTATAACTGTGTGCAAAATGAAAGTGAGAGATTTTAATTACTCACTATAAAAGAACAACTACAGAGACAGATAAAGACACATCCATATATTTTTTTTTTAATTTGAAATGCAAGAAAGAGGATGAACCATGGAGAGGGGGATTGAAACCTTGAGACTTATCAGTAATTTTGGGGAAACTTTCAGGGAATGATATATGACTTCAAAAACCGTTGTGCAGATTTACTTTGTTTTATTTATTTGTTTTTTTGAGACAGAATTTCTCTGTGTAGCTTTGGTGCCTATCCTGGATCTTGCACTGTAGACCAGGCTGGCCTTGAATTCACAGAGATCTGCCTGTTTCTACTTCCTGAGTGCTGGGATTAAAGGTGTGTGCCACCACTGCCTTGCTCTTTATTTTTTTATTAAGAAATATTTTTCATTCATTTTATATACCAAGCAAACATCCCCCTCTTCACTCCTCCCACCCTCCAGCATCCCCCTCCCAACTCACCCCTACTACTCCTACAAGAAGGCAAAACCTCCCATGGGGAGGCACATCCAGTAGAGGCAAGTCCTAGCCCTTCCCCCTGCCTCAAGGCTGCACAAGGTGTCCCATTATACGTAGTGGGCTCCAAAAAGCCCCTGCATGCACCAGGGATGGATTCTGATTCCACCACCAGAGGGCACTCAAGCAGATCAAGCTATACAATTGTCTCACCATGTAGAGGGCCTAGTCCAGTCCCATGCAGTCTCCACAGCCATTGATCCAACTTTCATGAGTTCCCATCAGTTGGGTTTAGTCATCTCTGCAGGTTTTCCCATTATGATCCTAATGCACTTGCTCTTAGAAACTCTCTTATGTCTCTCAAATCGGACTCCTAGTGCTCTGGCTGGTGTTTGGCTGGGGATCTCTGCATCTGCCTCCATCAGTCACTGGAGAAATGCTCTGGGATGTCAGGAAGGGTATTCACCTATCTGAGTACTGGGGCAAGCCAGTTCAGTTTGAAAGACCCTAGCTCTTCAGGCTTACACCCCCAAGCCTCAGGAAAGGAGAAACTTCAAGCACCAGGAAATGAGAAACTAAAAATCTAGTTCCAAGGGCAACCTGACTTAGCCATTGTTCAATCTCCCCTGCAACCATATAACAACGTAAAGAGATCTCTATTAAGAGATGTGCTCAACCGTGACTGGGATAGTTGCAGGTGTTCCAGGAAGGACCACAGTGACCTGTGTGTAAACTCCACTCCCGCCTTGATACTCCCCCTTGAGGTTTCAGGGAAAACGTACCTGTTGATGTAACTGTACCGCCTCTATGATCACTCTGTACCCAGATCATGATCTTGTGAAATGAAATTGTATGGGATTTGTAATCTTGTGGTGTTTGTGGGTTTTTCCTTTATAAGCCCTTATGGGGCTGCAGTAAGATGTGACTCTGGCTCTTGGGAGCAGAGAAGCCCTTCTATATAGAAGCTTAATAAATCCTCCTGCTGTTGCATCAACTGGACTGGAGTCTGGGTTTTTGGGGCACCCACTTGAGAACCTAAATTTTGGGGTCCAACAAGTTCAGTCACCCTCTCCACTATTTCTAGTAGTCCAAGCTAGGGTCATCCTTGGGGATTTTTGCCAACTTCCCTAGCACCTGGTTTTTCTCTATCCCCATGATATCTCCCTCTCTCCTGGTATCTCTTTCATTGCTTTCTCTCTCCATCCCAAATCCAGCTCAACCATCTCATTTCCTTATGTTTGCATTCCCTATTCCCTTCCCTCCATTGAACACCCCACAACCCCAGTTTACTCATGGAAATCTCATCTATTTCCCCTTCCCAGGGCTATCCATGCATCCCTCTTTGGGTCCTCCTTGTTACCTAATCTCTCTGGAGTTGTGGGTTGTTTTCTGGTTATCTTTTGCTTTACACCTAGTATCTACTTAAGAGTGGGTACATACCGTGTTTGTTCTTCTGAGTCTGGGTTACCTCACTCAGGATGATATTTTCATCCTTGTCACTTCAGTCTGCTGTTCCATACTAAACTTGTTCACCACAGTGATGCTAATTCTACTACTAAGATACTGTATTTCTTTCAGCTTACTTTTGGGCCTTTTGATCCTGTTCTGACTTAAGGAAACCAGTTTCTATCTGTGTATTAGGTAGCTCCCAAGGATACTTCTCTGTCACATGGCATTGCTTCTTTGATGCTTCATTTCAGCTCATCACAAGTGACCAAAGAGGTGCTCAGATTCTTTCAGACTTGATAAGGGAGCTGAACAGGAATGAAGTCTACATAGCTTTTGTGGAAGCTGTCAGTTTTAGGGGAATCATTATCCTCAATTCCTGTGCATACTTGGTGCCCATACTGGAATCATCAGATGTTCTGACCCGCGGGTAAGTCAACAGAGACCCTAGAGGTGGAGTGAGAATGTGGGAGACAAGAGATACGAGAGATGGAGACAAGACAGGATTCTGATCAAGTCTCGTTTATTCAAGAGCATCTCAGGGTAGATATAGAGCAAATGGGGGTGAGGAAGCTCTAACTCTTGCAAAAATGGGTATCTAAAAACCATCCCACAGCAGAAAGCCCCCTAACCACAGAAGCAGAATGTACTGAATACAGGAAACCATCAAGACATAAGGAAATAATAGTCCTATCTTGAGGTTAATATCTAATGCAGCTAAATTAATCATAAAATGGCTTTAAAAGTGGCAAGTCTCCTACAATCAGCAAACATAACTGTAATATATGGTGACAGTACTTCTTTATTAATTGTAATAGCAAATGAATGGGAAAGCTCATATGTTCGGGTCATGAGCTCAAAAATGGCATGGTGATGGGTTTTACGAGTATATCATGTTAGATTCATTCCATGGGAGTCCATTTTTTCACCCCATCATGGAGAGATTTTGGGTTTCACAAAATTTATTTAGTAAGTCACCTTATAAAGTAACCAGAAGACATGCCTGTTTTAAAAAAAAACCATACTGCCTGGGGTGATAGCTATAGTAGAGAGAACAAAAAATTCAGGAGAAACCATAATGCAAATTTTTTGGCAAAATTCCATGTAGATGTAACTGTCTTTTTAAATAAGAAACACAGCTGATTCAGAGATGAAAGCCAAGAGATCAGAGCAATAGCTAAGAGCTGAGATTAAAAACCTTACCCTTCACTGCCTCTGCTGTCCTACCTCTTCAGAAGAGACCTACTTCCTGTGTGTGCTTTTTATTGACTTTCTATTCTGCCTTCTCACTGGTTGGAAACCCAACCACATGACCTCCTCATCTCTGCTTGTCAGTACAGACCTCCAGATCTTCTATGGTTGGTATTGAGATTAAAGGCGTGTGTATCCATGCTGGCTGTATCCTTGAACACACAGAGATCTGCCTAGCTCTGTCCCAAGAGCTGGGATTAAATGTGTGTGCCACCACCACGCAGTTTCTGCTACGGCTGGCTATTAGCTCTGACCCCCAGAGGGCTTAATCTGGGAGGAGGGGACTGGACCTGCTTTGACTGAGTCTATCAGGTTGATCGCAGTCCTGGGGGAGGCCTTGCCCTGGAGGAGGTGGGAATGGGGGTGGTCTGGGGGGAAGAGAAGGGGGGCAGGAAGGGGGAGAACAAGGGAATCTGTGGCTGTTATGTAGAACTGAATACTATTGTAAAATAAAATAAAATATAAAAAAAACTTAAAAAAAGAAAGTCAATAAAAGCACAAACACACAGGAAGTAGATCTCTTATGAAGAGGTAGGATAGCAGAGGCAGTGAAGGGTAAGGTTTTTAATCTCAGCTCTTAGCTATTGCTCTGATCTCTTCGCTTTCATCTCTGAATCAGCTCTGTGTTTCTTATTTAAAAAGACAGTTACATCTACATGGAATTTTGCCAAAAAATTTGCATTATGGTTTCTCCTGAATTTTTCGTTCTCTCTACTATAGCTATCACCCCAGGCAGTATGTTTTTTTTTTAAAAACAGGCATGTCTTCTGGTTACTTTATAGGGGTGACATTCTGAATAAATTTTGTGAAACCCAAAATCTCTCCATGATGTTTTAGTAACTTAGAAATTATTTTTTTTGTTATGACTATGAGACATGTCGGCTCCTGGCAGTACCAATGTACTTCAGAGAGAATATGGGCATTGAAGAAACTGCATATGGAGTTAACTTTCACTGTGGCAAAAGTAAGTCACTGGACAACAAAGTATCCTTTAATCAACTGCTGACAAGAGGACAAAATGGACAGACAGGACAGGAAACAAAGGACTACTGATTCTTGCCAAAACAAGTGTGCTTATGGCTTTATCAAAAGGAATCTTCTAAGGCCAGGACAATATGGCACCATCTCTGAAGTGGCCTTTGCAATCCGGAAAAGGTACAGTGCCTTTTTCTTCGAAGGCAGCTGAACAGGCATTGGACCGATGGCTTCTGATGTGCAGTGGAATGGACATCATTTTGTTTTTGAAGAGTAACTAAACTCATACCTCAGTAGTAGACTGGCATTTAATAGAAGGGTATAGAGAAGAACAGGATGCTGAGATGAAGCTGCACACACACACATAGCCAAGAAGAATGGACAGCTGAATTAAAAAAAAAAAAAACAAACATCAACAATTTCCAGAATTTAAAATCCTGAATCATGACATGACACTAGTGGAATTCAGGTATTTCTGATACATGGACTGCTCTCACCCAATGTCAGGTCGAACTATTGACCTTGTGTACATTCTACTTCACAAATGAGTCTGTCAGATACGCTAAGCCTATAGGCTGAAGATGATGCCCCAACACCGTGGAGAAACCTCAGGTGACTGTCCAGGCAGCTGGCTGCTTCTGTCAACTCACATTTTTTGAAAGCTGCTTGCATGCACTTACTAATTTTATTTTTTATTAGGTAATATTATTTCCTTCTTGGGTCTCTGAGGGAGTTGAAGATTAGTTAGTTATAGTTGAAGATTAGTTAGTTATAGTTGAAGATTAGTTAGGATAGAAAGTGAATTAGGTATATTTTGGACTTATCAAAATAGGATAGATAATGGAATTATTTTCTCTGAATTTGTCAAATACAAATGGACTAGACATTGTTTAGGTATTTATTACTTGTATGTATTGTATATAGTTATTGTACTTTTGTGTATAGTTTTTCTTATGTTAGTTATATCCTTTATATATCCTGTATAAGTCCCAGGATTCAAAAAGCCACCTCATGCAATGAGCCTAGGACCTGGTACCACTGCCTAGATGCCTCCCAAACAGATCAAGACAATCAACTGTCTCACCTATTCAGAGGGCCTGATCCAGTTGGGGGGCCCTCAGCCTTTGGTTCATAGTTCATGAGTTTCCATTCATTTGGCTATTTGTCCCTGTGCTTTATCCAACGATGGTTTCAACAATTCTCGCTCATATAAACTCTCCTCGTTCTCGCTAATTAGACTCCCAGCGCTCCACCAGGGGCCTAGCCGTGGATGTCTGCATCCAGATTCCTCAGTCCTTGGATGGGGTTTCTGGCACAACTATTAGGGTGTTTGGCCATCCCATCACCAGAGTAGGTTGTGGTGGTATTGTGTTCCCCAAAATATTGTGTACTCTAATAAATTTATCTGGGGTCAGAGAACAGACAGCCACTAAATACAAAGGCTAGAAAATGGTGGCACTCACACCTTTAATCCTAGCATTCCAGAGATAGAAATCCCTCTGGATCTCTGTGAGTTCAAGGCCACATTGGAAATAGCCAAGCATGGTGACACACGCCTTTAATCCCAGAAAGCCAGCCTTTAATCCCAGGGAGTGGTGGTAGAAAGCAGAAAGATATATAAGGCGTGAGGACCAGAAACTAGAAGATTTTGGCTGGTTAAGCATTCAGGCTTTTGAGCAGTAATTCAGCTGAGACCCATTCCGGATGAGGACTCAGAGGCCTCCAGTCTGAGGAGACAAGACCAGCTGAGGATCCAGCGAGGTGAGATAGCTGTGGCTTGTTCTGTCTCTCTGACCATCCAGCATATCACCCCAATACCTGGCCTGGATTTGTTTTTATTAATAAGACTCTTTAAGATTCATGCTACAGTAGGTCAGTCCCGGCTGTCTCTCGGCCATTGCCAGCAGTCTTTTGTGGGGGTATCTTTGTGGATTTCTGTGCGCCTCTTTAGCACTTTGTTTCTTCCTTTTCTCATGTGGCCTTCATTTACCATGGTCTCCTATTCCTTGTTCTCCCTCTCTGTTCTTGATCCAGCTGGGATCTCCTGCTCTCTTTCCCTCGACCCTTGCCCTTCATTGCTCCCACTCATGTCTAGGCTGTTCATGTAGATCTCATCCATTTCTCTGTCAATGGGTGGTCCCAGTGTCTTTCTTGGGGTCCTGTTTTCCAGGAAGCCTCACTGGTGATGTGAGTAGAAGTCCAGTCATCCTTGTTCCACATCTAGTATCCTCCTATAAGTGAGTACATACCATATTTGTCTTTCTGAGTCTGGGTTACCTCACTCAGGATGATTTTTTTCTAGATCCATCCATTTGCCTGCAAACCTCATGATGTCATTGTTTTTCTCTGCTGAGTAGTATTCCATTGTGTATATATGCCACAATTTATTTATCCATTCTTCAGTTGAAGGGCATCTAGGTTGTTTCCAGGTTTTGGCTATTACAAACAATGCTGATATGAACATAGCTGAGCAGGAGCTCTTGTTGTATGATTGAGCATTTCTTGGGTATATGCCCAAGAGTGGTATAGCTGGATCTTGGGGGAGATTGATTCTCAATTTTCTAAGAAAGTGCCATATTGATTTCCAAAGTGGTTGGACAAGCTTGCATTCCCACCAGCAGTGTAGGAGAGTTCCCCTAGTCCCAATCCTCTTCAGCATAAAGTGTCTTCAGTGTTTTTGTTCTTAGCCATTCGGACAGGCTTAAGGTGGTATCTCAGAGTTGTTTTGATTTGCATTTCCCTGATGATTAGGGATGTTGAGCAATTCCTTAAATGTCTTTCAGCCATTTGAGAATCCTCTGTTTAGTTCTATAGACCATTTCCTAATTGGACTGTTGGTTGTTTTGATGCCTAATTTCTTGAGTTCCATATATATTCTGGATATCAGTCCTCTGTCAGATGTGGAGTTGGTTAAACTACTGAATTAAATCAGCCTGTATACTTTAAAAATGTACTGAATGGAAACCAGAATATGTATTACTCTGGGGACGAGATTTTGCTTTTGTTTCTACAGGAGAAGAAAAGCTATGGATACCAACAAAATTTATAAAGGTTCAATTTGAACAAGAGTAACCTCAATTAGAAGAGGTGATAGTTCATCAACAAGCATGACCATTTAATTTATACTCATTTATACCACTAAGAAATGCTTTTAATTTAATAAGATATAAGTTGCCAAGGAGAACCTCCCCAAAGTTAGGGTTGGGGAAGGTTTTTGTTTTTGTCTTTCAGGAAAATGAAGTCTAAGGAATCTGAAGAACACTGGACAAATGAGACATTTGCAGGAAAAGAACAAATCATCCAGAAAAAGTGTGCTAAGAAAAAAAGTAAGTTGGCATATTGTTATATCACATATCTAACAGGATAAAATTTTATAAGTGTTCTTAAATGTTTGCTTCTGCTGTTTTCTACAGACACATAATGCAAATGGTCTTTATGTAGTCCCAGTTCAATTAAAAATTAAAGCTGGTTTTGGAATTGGAACACGGCTCTCTCTTTCAGTAAAAATTCATGCTTGTTAAAAGGAAAAACCAAATTCTCTGTATCATGTCAGAAGAGCCATCTGATATGACAGAATAAAAGCAAAAGTAAGGGACTATTCTATTGCCACTAATCTCATAATTCTTTGATTCTATTTTGACTCTTTAAATCTTTTCTTAAGGTATGAATTTTATATCAAAATTATAAGATATATATATATATACATATATATATATATATATATATATATATATATATATATATATATATATTTCAAACCTTTGTCAAGATATTGATGGTCATATAGAGTACTAACTAATCCTAAAAAGAGGCTTCTTCTACCTCCCTGTACATGATTTTGGGTTTGAGTTTCTATCACTTTTCTCCAGGTAACCATGACTGCATCTAACAGTGACTTTGAAGTCTCCAAAAAGATGATGGGGCCCCACAATGACAATTCCATCAGGATGATGATAATACCACTGAGCTGACAAATACCACCTAAAGATCGGTTTTGGACTACAAACTGCTAAGGACAATTTTGAGATGGCTAGCTGAGATGATCCATTCTCACAGACTACTTGAGCAAGGACATGAAACAAGCCTGCATTTTTGAATTATGCAGAGACTGGGCAAAAAAAGATACAGCAACCTCTCCCAGGACTTGACAACTAACCAAAAGCTCTTCTTTTCAGGATCCCCTAAAGATGCGTTCACCCCCAGACAGCAGGAATTAATTTTAAGAACATGATGCCCACATTCCCAAAAGGTGGGGCTGTTGGTTTTTGGTCATTCAATGGGTTATGGATAATTGTCTTTGCTTAGGATGGTTGGTTACAAGTTGGTAATTGATAATGATCAGTAATAAAGCTAAACAAGAAGATTAGATTCAGGATTTTTGTTTAAAAAAAAGAAAAAGAAAAAATAGAAAATAGATAATAGGTAGATTATTGAATCTACTCTGAATAAAAGATATAGAAATGATGGATAAAGGGTAGATTATTGAACCTATTCTGAAAATAAAAAGAGAGAATATGGATATTATAAGATTAAAAGGTAGATTATTGAATCCACTTTTAAAAGGCAACTACTAATTTTAAATATTTTACATTGGATTTGATTCTTGTATATTATATACAAATTATGTATATTGATATAAATTTGAAATTGATTTTGTTAAAACATATTGTACATATATTTCTAGTCTGGTTCAATGTATTGTACCTATACAGTTTATTTAACAATGTAATGCAAATTGCCAGTCCTAGGAATTTATTATTACCAACTAATTTGGATATAAAGAAATGAAAGATAGTAGTTAATCATTACAATTGAACTTGTAGTCATATTAAGTATGTTTTCAAGTCAAACAGAAATATATTTTAAATAGACAGAACATCTTCAAACACTTCAGAGATCTACAGAATTTAACATTTAAGATGTTTTAATAACATAGTTTCTTCCCTTTATTTTTATGACAATGAGACATGTCTGCTCCTGGCAGCACCAATCTACTTCGGAAAAGATGATGGGCATTGAAGAAACTCCTTATGGAGTTTACTTTCACTGTGGCAATAGTTAGCCACTGGGCAAGAAAATGCCCTTGACTCAACTGCTGACAGAAGGCTGCCCAAATTGAACAAGCAAGACACAAAAGAAAATACTGCTGATCCTTGCCAAGACAATGTAGGAAAGCTCTCTAGAAAATCTTGCTTCACAGATGAGTCTGTCAGGTATGCTAGACTTGTAGGACAAAGATGGATGCCACAACATTGCAGAGGAAACTCAGGTGACTGTCCAGGAAGCCAGCTGTTTCTGTCATTCCTCACATATTTTGGAAGTCACTTGTTTGTGCTTCCTGTTTAACTATGTAATATTATTTCTTTCTTGGGTCTCTGAGGGAGTTGAAGATTAGATAGCTATAGTGATAGTTTTACTTGTTAACAAATTCAGAAAAGAAATGCACTAAAGAGTTGTAAAATGTATAAATTTAGAAGACATCAAATGATTGTTTTTGGTTCGTAATACAAGTTAGGATAGAGAGTAATTTAGGTACATTTTGGCCTCACCAAAATAGGAAAGATAATGGAATATTTTTGCTGAATTTGTCAAATGCAAATGGACTAGACATTGTTGATGTATTTATTGCTTGTATATATTTTATACAGTTATTGTACTTATTGTATATATTTTTTTATATTAGTTATAACTATATTTAGACAAAAAAGGGGGAAATGTCATGATTTTTTTTTGTGCTCTAAAAAAGTTTTCCTGGGGATCTGTGGGGCAAAGCTAGCCACTTTATTAAACATAGAGGTCAGGCAGTGGTAGCACATGCCTTTAATCCTAACAGTCAGGAGGCAGAGATTCATCTGAATCTCTGTGAGTTAACAGCCACACTGGGAACAGAGCCAGGCATGGTACACATACCTTTAATTGCAGCATTAGTTAACCATACAGGTCTGGAGGTCTGTACAAACAGACAGGAAGTGATAGAACTGGGAAGAAAGAGGAAGTAAGGCAATCTCAGATGTTCAGTTAGTGAAAGGAGAATACTGGGTTTATGCATGTTTGTGCCATATGAGTCCAAAGTGAAAACTCAGGGATTTTATGAGACATCAACATTCACTTTGTGAAATAGGAGGGAAGAAAAAAAATATCAGATTGATTTATAGATTGCAGTTTTTCTATATTTTCTTAGAGTTCATTGAATGTGATATGTTATATTATAAATCAGGTAAGATATTTTACCTTAATGGTTTCAGATTGGCACTTAACAAAACTTAGATCTTAGAACCACCTTAATGCCTGTCATTTTCCTCATATGATAGGTTGTATTCTGTTCCCTTCAGCTTCCTGATGGGCCATTTCACTCTATCCTGAGACATCATGAACCATTTCCCAATCTCCATCAACTCTCCCCCAAGACAAATGTCTTACTCTTGCCATGATTATTTTGATGGATTATTTCAGGTGGATCTGGTCACAACAGAAGATGAAAAAGTATTAAATTTTTATCAGAGATAAGAAAATATGCAAATTAACAGAGCCTACTTAGCCTTTGTGAATGTGATTCCAAGAATCACCTTTATACAGTTATACAAGAAACTGGTATATATGTATCATTATCTAGTTATGATATCATCAGCAAAAGTTATCATATGTGGTGGCACTAATTCTCATTAAGTTTTGAAATTTCAAATTTTGAAAAATGAAAAATATAGACACACAGAAAACCTGGGTCACAAATTCACAATTGTCTGTTATTACAAATAACAGAAATGTCATCTCTGCCTTAGTGTATGGGACTTTTTCATTTTCACACAGCCATAGTAAAATTTGTGATTTAGAACTCTTACTCATACTATGAAGTCTTGCAAATACTTAGAAATATGTCCTTTGGAACACTGGGGAGGCTGAATTTGAGCACAAGTTTAACATCTGCTTCAACAAAGGTGAATGCATGACATATGAGACTATCCATTCTTTGAATAGTCTCAGATCTAACATTTGCACAAGAGTCCATTCAGCTCTTACACAGTCTGGGGGATGGGTATCATTTGGTAATTCCTGTAAGGTTACTGGATAATTTAACATTGGCAGTTTGAAACCCTTAGGCTGTTTCTCTGTAACATTTAATGAGATGCTGAAATTTGTTCTTTAAATTCCTCTGTCTGGGTCTGAATATATCTATGATCTTTTATTTATTTATTTATTTATTTATTTATTTATTTATTTATTTATTTATTTATTTATTTATTTTAGGAGCTGAGCACGGAACCCAGGTCCTTGTGTTTGCTAGGCAAGCATGCTACCATTGAGGTAAATCCCCAACCCCCATCTATGATCTTTTTAAACAAGCTTTTCTAAAACTTTTATCTTGGCAAACATATAACAGGCTTTTTAATGATAAAATAAAAATGATCAAACAAATAATATTTATAATTGGCATTACATAAATCCCATCTAAATTAATTATCCTCTCATCTAATTGTTCCATTTTCAAACTATGCATTGTGTAATCATATAAGGACCTAACTCTCTCCATCACAATAGTGTTTTCCATTTTTTAATGTGGGAAAAACTCTCTCTTTTAATTAATTCTATCCTTTAAGAATTCCAAATTGCTCAAACAATCAGATTTTTTTGGGAATTCATGCTCTAAAGTTGGGGAATCAGATATAGCACAAATCCTAACTGGTCTTAAATAATAAAAACCCAGAGCCATATATCAGGGTAACAAGTTGGGGATGCCCTTAAAGATTATTATCAAACATTTGGACCTGAAAATTTTCCAGTAACTGCCTTTTCTTATTGAAAATTAATAGATGAAATTGTATCACAGAGACATCAGGATTCTGTCATTGCAAATGTGATTATAAAAAGGTAGAAAAATTCTTCTGTACAGAAAATTAAGAAAGAATAAAAGAAAAAAAGATTTAGAACAAAAGGATAGGAAAAAGGAGACAGTGTGTGAGGATCTCATGTCCTTTGAGAGTGATGTTGAAGAAGAGAAGAAGGCAGTTAGTAAACTCTCAGAAATAGAAAATAAAAAGGTTGAAATTGAAATTAAAAAACCCACAGAAGGATAAAATATCACACCCTGAGTGAGGGAGATTAAAAAATAATTATAAAAAGGCCAAAAATGGCTGATTTTGGAGTTAAAATCAAGATCATACCATTTGGAAGGAGCTAAACCTAAGATGAAAAAAATATATCCAACTTTGACAGAATTTTTAGATGCCAAGGATGATTTAAGTGATGAAGCTGGGATGGCTTGGGGGAAGAAGCAACTAGATAACACAATCCAGACTGGCCGCTTGTCACTCAGCGTCCTCCACCTTATAGCCCCATCCCCAAGGTCTCATCCTTGGCATGTCCAGTTCTCAACCCTAGAAAAGAGCTTCAAGACAAGATCAAGTTTATCAAAAAACAAATAAAACTAGAAAAAGAGTATCAGGACCTTATAGTTCAACTAGAGGGTTTAAAAACAGGAAAATCCAAGAGTGAGGCCAAACAAGGAAAACCCTGTAACCAAAAACCACCTATGAGGAGGACAGCTCTGAAATTTTTCCCAAAACCAGAATTTACAGCAGAATGAGATGAAATGGAAGCATTCCCAGGAACTGAAACACTGGATGCACAGGGGCAGGCCTGCCTGGTGACATTATTCAGGTTTCATTTTCAAATTAATTAAAGGATTAAAGACAGTGGTGGCACAGTACGCCTATACTACACTACACTATACTGTAGTATACCACAGCTCCCTATACTACAGCAGTTGAGGAGTCAGTGGCCTAGAATTGGCTCACACCTGGAAACTGGCAGACACTTGCTAGAGCAACTCTAGCTGGAGGGGATTATCTTCTGTGAAAGTCTGAGTTTGTTGAGACATGTAAAGATACTGCCTGGTGCAATGTGCAAGCCGACAATGGATGGAATCGAGACATGCTGATAGGAGAAGAGAATTATGCTAGCAGAAAATTTCAAATGCAATATGACACCGGCCTTTTTGCACAAGTCCAAGTGGCCCCAACTAAGGCCTGGAGAAAACTGCCAGTAAAAGGGGACATGAGCTCTTCTCTAACTAACATCAAACAAGGGCCAGATGAGCCTTTTGCAAACTTGGTCCATCGTTTAATAACTGCAGCTGGCAGGATCTTTGCCAATGCTGATGTGGGTATGAACTTTGTCAAACAACTGGCTTTTGAAAATGCCAATGCTGCCTGCCAAGCAGCCATCTACCCATACAAGAAAAAGTTTGATTTGTCAGGTTATATACTCCTCTGCTCAGATATTGCAGCCACTTATGAGCAAGGTCTTGCTATGGTTGTTTCTATGCAAGGGTACACAGTTAGACAATTTCTACCCCAACAAAATAAAAATGTTTTACTTATGGGGAAACTGGAATTTTGCTAAGGATTGTAAGGGACATAAAAATAGAAGTCCAGGGCTTGTAAGCCAGATATAAAAGAAAACATTGGGCTAGTAAATGCAGATCCAAGACAGATGTTCAAGGACAACCCCTGCCTCAGGTTCAGGGAAAGGGGAAGAGGGCCCATCCCTAGGCCCCCAGACCCAAACAAATCTTTGGGGCAGTCAGTTTTGTTCCAACAAACAACAATCCATTTTAAACCTCCTCAGAGCCACAACAGGAAGTGCAGGACTGGACTTCAGTTCCACCACCCACCCAGTATTAGATGGGGATCCAAGCCCTACCCACTGGAATCTTTGGCCTTTTACCTAAGGAAACACTTGGCCTTATAGTGGGACATATCAGTTCCACACTCAATGGCTTAGAGGTATTCCCCGGAGTTATAGATAATGACTACTCTGGAGAAATTAAGGTTAAGGCATCTTCCCCCCAATATATTAATACCATTATGACAGGACAAAGGTTTGTGCAATTGCTACTTCTCCCGTTACTCTTCACCTCTAATTAAGTAGCTACAATCCAAAGGGCTTTGGATCATCAGATATTTACTGGGCAGAAGTAGTATCAGCACAGAAGACTCTCATGACCATATGGCTGGATGGCAAGGAATTCTTGGGACTGGTTGATATAGGTGCAGATGTTACCATTATTAAAAAGGAAGAATGGCCCATAACTTGGTCAATAGATGCAACCTTGACCCCTTTGAAGGGAATAGGACAAAGTCAAAACCATGAAAGGAGTTCAAAATTTTTAAATTGGAAAGATCAGGAAAGTAATCAAGGTACCATACAACCTTATGTTATAGCTGGATTACCAATCAACTTCTTGGCTAGAGACTTGTCTCAACTTGGAATAATCCTGTGTAGTCCTAATGATGTTGAAACCACTCAAATGTTGAAAGATGGGTACTTACCAGGTAGAAACTTAGGAAAACATGGAACAGGAATACTAAAACCTCTGGAGGCCACCCTTAGATCACACAGAGCAGGATTAGGCCATTTTTCATAGGGCCCATTGATACTCCTGTGACTCATGCAGAAAAAATCACCTGGTCATCTGAAGAGCCTGTGTGGGCCGATCAATGGCCTGTTACCCATGAAAAACTATTTATTGACTGTACAACAGCTGGTACAGGAGCAGCTCTAATCTGGCCATATCACCCCTAGTAATTCTCCTTGAAATACTCCTATCTTTGTTATTAAGAAAAAAAATCAGGTAAATGACGGCTATAACAAGATTTAAGGGCAGTGAATAACATGATGGTATTGATGGGAGCCTTTCAACCTGGCCTCCCTTTACCCATCGCCATACCTTTGGGGCATTTCAAAGTTATCATAGACTTGAAAGATTGCTTTTTTACCATCCCCTTTCACCCAGAGGATCAAAAATGCTTTGCATTCAGCCTACCTGCCATCAATTTCAAAGCACCAATGAGTAGATGTTAATGGCATGTCCTCCAGCAAGGCATGGCTAATAGTCCCACTTTATATAAATCTTATGTTGCTCTTGCAATGTAATCAGTAAGAAATCATTGGCCAGAAATGTATATAATCCACTATATGGATGATATTTTGATAGCTGGAAAAGATGGTGTCAAGGTTTTAAAATGTTATGATGAGCTTTAAAATGCTTTGCAAAGTAAGAGACTGGAGATAACATCTGCAAAAGTTCAGGTATCAGATCCATATACTTATCTTGGATTCCACATGATGGGTTCTAAAATTTCCTCTCAGAAATTAGAGTTAAGATTAGGTAATCTAGCCGGGCGGTGGTGGCACACGCCTTTAATCCCAGCACTCGGGAGGCAGAGCCAGGTGGATCTCTGTGAGTTCGAGGCCAGCCTGGGCTACCAAGTGAGCTCCAGGAAAGGCGCAAAGCTATGCAGAGAAACCCTGTCTCGAAAAACCAAAAAAAAAAAAAAAAGATTAGGTAATCTTAAAACCCTAAATGATTTTCAAAAACTTCTTGGAGATATTAATTGGCTTATCCCATATTTAAATCTCGGTAAGAGTGATGTAAAAACTCTTTATGATATATTACCTGGAAATGCTAGTGCCATGTCTCCCTGTGAGCTTACTCTGGAAGGGAGAAAAGCTATTCAAATCATAGAACAAGCCATCTGATCAAAAACTGTCACATTTATGGATTATGATAAACATTTGAAATTTATTATATGTAGAACAGTTATTACACCAACTACTGTTTTTTAGCAGACTGCACCTTTATTTTGGATCCATCTCCCAGCCACACCCAAAAAGGACATTGGACATTATTATCAGGCTGTATCTGATCTTATAATTTTAGGGAGAGAACAAGGAAGGTGCTATTTTGGTAGAGAACCAGATGTTATTACACCAAAGAACAAATTGATTGGCTTATGCAAACTACTGAATTCTAGCCTATTGCTTTGGCCTCATATTGAGGAATCTTAGATAATCATTACCCTCCAGATAAACCTATTAATTTTGCCAATAAGCATGAATTTGTATTCTCTATGTGACATCATTTTTTCCCTTGAGGGATGCCCTATTGGTATTCACCGATGGTTCCTCAACAGGCACCAATGCTTTTGCTTATAATTATGAAGTAGTGCAATTTACTACAAATGGCTCCTTTGCTCAAATAACAGAGCTACATGCTGTCATTGTAGTTTTTTCAGACTTTTCTGATCAATTTCTTAATATCCATACAGATAGTGCTTACATTGCACACTCTGTACCTTTACTGGAAACTACTGGTCATATTAAAAATGTTTCCAACCCTGGGGATTTGTTTAGGCAATTGCAAACACTTATTCAAAGGAGAACTTGCCCTTTCTTCATAGGGCACTTATGTGCTCATTCTGGACTCCCAGGCCCTTTGGCTTAGGGAAATCAGAAAGCTGAACCAGCCACTCGCCCGTGATCCTCTAATCACCTAGTGATTGTGGTCGGTTCTGATAAAACTCCTGAGGGAGTTGTCTGAGCTCAAGAAACTCATCAATTATACCACATCAATGCACAGCTCTTTGGCTTATGTAGTATAACTCTTATTACTAGGGATCAGGCAAGACAAATAGATATAGACTGTCCATCTTGTGCCATACAACTCCCAGTTTCTCATCTTAGAGTTAATCCCAGAGGATTAGTGCCTAATGCACTGTGGCAAATGGATGTCACTCACATCCCCTAATTTGGCAACCTTAACTATGTACATGTAATCATAGATACATTTAGTGGATTTATATATGACTCCCTGCAACCTGGTGAAGCCACCAGGCATGTTATTAGCCATATGCTGATTGCTTTTACAGTCCTAGGATGACCACAACAGATAAAAACAGATAATGGTCCAGGTTACATCAGCTCAGCCTTTTCTCAGTTCTGCAAACGCCTTAATATTCAACATTTTACCAGTATCCCATACAATCCTCAAGACCAAGGAGCAGTTGAAAGAGCACATCTTTCCTTGAAACTTACCATTGATCAAATAAAAAAGGGAGAATGGTATCCTACAAGGGGATCACCTAGAAATATATCATCTCATTCCCCTTTTATAATTAATTTTTAAATTTTGATGCAAATGAACGATCAGCAGCTACTCATTTTTGGCTTATGGATACTCCAAAACAATTTGCATCTGTATAATGGAAAGGCCCCATAAACAATTCTTGGCATAGCCCAGATCCAGTTAACATTTGGGGAAGAGGTTCAGTATGCATTTATTCTAAAGAAATGAAATCTGCAATATGGCTTCCAGAATACCTGGTCAAGCAAATTGATCAAATTAAAAAAAAATGAGGATAACAGTATAAATGACTCCAAAGATGAAGGCTTGTCCTGAGAACATTTTTTGTTTTTCTATTTCAGATAATAAAGCTAAAAGCCTGGACTATGCTACTCCCAGCTGATGATGGATTTGGGCCACCAGTGAATCCCAGAGAACTAATTAGGGCCCTTTTTGGCCCTCTCTGTGAGTGCTGTGGAGGCAATAGAGAGACCAGGCCCACCTAGATCACCCAGACCACAGACTGGGGGCAAAAAGTAGCCTATCCTACCTACTCCCATGGTATTGGGGGAGGGTACAAGCAGCAGTGGGTCTGTGTCAATATACCAAAAATTATACCCATTAACAGTCTACCAGAACCATGCCCTAGTGGTTGGCAATATGCTTCAGAAATGCACCCAACCTGTTATGACCTTGTTCAAGAGTGCAAAGGGACAGAGAGTAAGACATATTTCACTGCCAGTTTGCAAAGGAATTACTGTTGCTCTTTGGAGGCGATTGGTCTGTCACCCCTCAGGTCCTTGGCAATTATAAATATGCCCAAGCCTCATGTATGGGTAACACTAGTTAGGAGGTCTGCTGGAATAAAGTGGCCCCAATTCATCTATCTTGTGGGGGTGGCCCTCAAGATACAACCAGAGAAAACATAGTTCAAAACCAGGTTCAAAAAAATCATAGTTCAAAACCTCACCCCCTTTCCCTATATCTATCCTGAGATGTTCTTGAATGAACAAGACTTGATCAGAATCCTGTCTTGTCTCCATCTTTCCTGTCTCTTGTCTCCCACATTCTCACTTCCCCCCTAGGGTCTCTGTTGACTTACCTGTGGGTTGGAACAGTGAAGGAGAAAGTTTGTTGTATATAAAAGGGAGAGGCTATCCAGTAGCCAAAGGTAGACATACCAGGAAGAATCCAGAATGGTCATGACCCTGAGATGAGCTATGTGAGGACAAGTGGAAGGAGAAGTGGAGGGGAGATAGCGTAACCAGATGCAGCAGCCACAAGGGCCAAAGGTACAAAATGGGTGGGTAACCAAAAGTCTGGATCATATAAGTTTGAGCCTCTGGGGGAAAAGCATTTCAGTCCTTGTGCTGGAGAATTAAAGGTAGAGGGAAAGGCATGCCAGCTTTACTCTATAACAGGTAGGGACTGAGGGATGCTGGGAGAACCTCGAGGCCAAGTCTGCTTTCCTATGTTAATAGGAGCCTCAGATTTTCTCCTGGTTTGAAATGCTTTTTGGTTATTTTGAGACATAGTTTCCTGTGTAACTGTCCTAGCTGTTCTGGAAATTACTCTGTAGACCAAGTAGGCCTCAACTTCCCAGAGATCCTTCTGTCATCTCTCCATCCTGAGTGCTGAGATTAAAAATGTTTACCACAACTGCCCTACAAAACTTTACATTCTGTGGTGATGGGAAAGAAATTGATGAGTTGTGGGCCAGTAGGCAAAAATCCTGCAGGCAGATTTGACCACCACCTCTACATTGAACCTTGTAATTTATAAGTCCCACTTAGTGCCCCAAACCCACCAATGCCCCGAAACCACAGCTGTTCTGTCAGACAGACAGACTCTGCCAGCTCCAATTGTACCAAGAGGTGAGTGACTGTTCTCATAGCCAGTCACCCCAGCCTCTAGGCCTCTAGGCCTTAGGCCCAGGGGCACAACCCATGCCCCCATAGCACCTCCCATCAAAGCCCCAGTTGCAGGCCAGCAGTCAAGTCTCCTACAGGAAGGACTGACCACCACCATGCCCAATCAGACCCTGTAATCTACAAGCATCACTCCATTCCCCCAACCTACCCATCCCCCAAAACCACAGCTGCTCCCTGAGACACAAATACCACCCTTGCCAATTAGACCAAGAGCAGCTTCCTAAGACACAGACACCATTTGCACCAATTGGAGGAAGAGATGGATAGATGCCAATACAAGAATATATTCAAACTGCCCCAGTTGTGGACCAGCAGGGAAGACTCCTCCAGGCAGGTTTTCCCACCAAAACCACACATCAGACCTTGAAATTTATAAGACCCACACCATACCCAGAACCTACCTATCTCCCTGCCATGCCAGTGGATTCCTGAGATATAGAATTCACCAGCTTTGACTGGACCAAGTGGTGAGTGACTCTTCCCACCTCTGGACCTAAGTCCTGCAACACAACCATCCCCAGGAACCCTCACCCATTACTGCCCCAGTTGACAGCCAGCAGGGAAGACTACTGTGGATAGGCTCCCCCATGAAAATCCCCTATTGGAACCTTTATTCTACAGGACATAGTCCTTACCCCAAAACTACCCATCTCCCTATGATGTCAGTGGTTTCCTGAGACACAGCATCTGCTAGCTCTCATTGGACCAAGAGCAGATCCCTGAGACACAGAATCCACCAGCTCCAATTACACCAAGAACTAACATTGGACCCAGAGTGTCCCCATGAGACATAGACACAGAGAGCACAGACTCGATTAAGAGCAGTTCACTCAGACACTGACACCTCTTGCACCTATTGGAGGGAGAGATGGGTAGAGGCCAGTGCAAAAATACATACAACAGAATAAAGATCAATATGGCATCACCAGATCCTAGCAGTTCTACAACAGCAAGACCTGAACATCACAATGTAGAAGCAGGAAAAGCAACCTTGAAATTAACATTATGAAGATGATAGAGGCCTTTAAAGAGGAAATAAAAAATTCTCTTTAAGAAATTGAGGAAAGGAGAAACAAAAAATTAGAAGAAATCAATATATCCCTTAAGGAAGGCCAAGAAAATCATAAGAAAGCAATTAAAAAGGTAAAGGAAACAGTTAAAGAACTGTAAATTGAAATAAAAAAATGAAAAGACACAAACTGAGGGACTGTTGGAAATAGAAAATCTGAGTAAACAAGCAGGAACTATAGATGCAAGCATAACCAACAGAATAGAAGAGATGGAAGAGAGAATCTCTGGCATAGAGGATATAATACAGAAAATAAATTTGTCAGTCAAAGCAAACACCAAAGCCAAAAAGTCATAACACAAAACATCCAAGAAATCTGGCACTCCATGAAAAGGCCAAACCTAACAATATGCCTAATAATAGTGATAGAAGAAGGAGAAGAATACCAACTCAAAGGCACAGAAAATGTATTCAACAAAATCATGGAAGAAAACTTTCCCAACTTGAAGGAAATACCTATGAAAACACAAGAAGCTTATGGAACACCAAATAGACTAAACCCTTCACCACATAATAATTAAACCACCAAACATACAGAATAAAGGAAGAATATTAAGAGCAGCAAAGTAAAAAGGCCAAGTGACTTATAAAAGTAGACCCATCAGAATAACACCTGACTTCTCAATGGAGACTCTGAAAGCCAGAATGTCCTGGACAGAAACCATGGATGCCAGCACATACTACTATACCTAGCAAAACTTTTGATCACCATAGATGGAGTGAAAAAGACATTCTAAGACAAAACCAGATTTAAAGAATACCTATCCACAAATCTGGCCCTAAAGAAAGCACTACAAGGAAAACTCCAACTTAAGGAAGTCAGAAGCACCCACGAAAACACAGGCAATAGATGACCCCAAAGTAGTAAATCCCAAAGAAGGGAAATACACACACAAACTACCACCAAAAGACAAACAGTTCTTGTCATATAGGTCCTTCACTTGCTTGGTTAGTGTTACCCTAAGGTATTTTATGTCATTTATGGCTATTGTAAAGGGTGATGTATCTCTGATTTCCTTCTCAGCTTCTTTGTCCATTGTATATAAAAGGGCTACTGATGTTTTTTTTTTGAGTTGATCTTGTATCCTGCTATGTTGCTGAAGGTGTTTATAAGATTTATCAGTTCCTGGGTAGAATCTTTGGGGTCACTCAAGTATACTATCATGTCATCTGCAAATAGGGAAAGCTTGACTTCTTCCTTTCCAATTTGTATCCCCTTAATCTCCTTATGTTGTCTTATTGCTCTGGCTAGAACTTCAAGTACTATATTGAATAAGTATGGGGAGAGTGGACAGCCTTGCCTCGTTCCTGATTTTAGTGGAATTGCTTTGAGTTTCTCTCCATTTAATTTGATGCTGGCTGTTGGCTTGCTGTAAATTGCCTTTATTATGTTTAGGTTATGTTCCCTGTATTCCTGATCGCTCCAAGACTTTTATCATGAAGGGGTGTTGGATCCTGTCAAATGCCTTTTCTGCATCTAGTGAGATGATCATGTGTTTTTTTCTTTGAGTTTGTTTATATGGTGTATTACATTGACAGACTTTCATATGTTGAACCACTCTTGCATCCCTGGGATGAAGCCTACTTGATCATGGTGGATAATTGTTCTGATGTGTTCTTGGAGTCTGTTTGCCAGTATTTTATTGAGTATTTTTGCATCAATGTTCATGAGGGAGATCAGTCTGTAGTTCTCTTTCTTTGTTGTATCTTTGTTTGGTTCAGGAACCAGGGTAATTGTAGCCTCATAGAAGGAGTTTAGTGAGACAAGACCTTCACTTTCAAAGGCCTCTTAGTCTTGAAAGTCTGACCATTTTTTGAGCTTTAGGGCTCAGAAGGACCTTCCTGCCTTCCCCTTATCTCCAAGGGGTGGCTGTCTTGGCTCATTATATTTGAGAATTGAGGGGACAAAAGGTGAGAGCCATCCATTAACCCTTTACCTTGCAGAGGTTGGAGATCCTGGAAAGGCCACTTTCAGACTAGGTAGCTTAGGAGACAGGCTGAGAGAAGGCCTAGAACCAGAAGAAACCGGAACAACTGGCTCCCTGTACGTGACATACCTGACAGCTCCCGGAGCTCTTCCCAGGTGGAGGATACTTTCACGTCAAGTATTATAAAAGGTTGCTTTAATACATTTATTACATTTTAATAAGCATACAAAGAATTTGTTTTCATTATAGCATTCCCCCAAAGGATTAATGTTAAACAAGAACCTTAAATCTAACCTCCTTTGCTTAGCACTTTTCCTAACCCTTGACAACAACTTTTAACCAACCCCCTTAAACAATCAAAATATCCCAGACCCAAAACCCATTAATAGACCAAAAAACACCTACTCCACACCACCTCTGTGGGAATGTGGGCGTTGTATTCTTAAAATTGCTTCCTGCTGGCTATGGGTGAAGTTATTTTTATTCTGAAAGAAAAATTTTAGGTTAATTGTCAAATTCTAGGAAAGGTAACTATATCCTTCATTATCCAGTCTGTGTATAATGCCAAAGTTCAGGGTTTATCTCAAGTCCTTATTCAAGTAGTCTTTGAGACTGGATCATCTCAGCTAGCCTTCTCAAAATTGCTCTGAGCACTTTGTAGTCTAAAGCTGATCTGTAGATGATGTTTGTCAGCTTAGTGATATTATTATTGTCCATGTGGAATTGTTGTTATGGGGCCCCATCTTCTTCCTGGAGACTTCAGTTGATGTTAGGCCTGGCTGTGATTTCCTGCAGAAAACTGATAAGAGACTCGAACACAAAGACATATATATGCAGCTAATTGAAGCCTTTTTTCTAGAATTAGTTAGTACTCTATATGATCATTCATATATTATCAAAGTTTAAAATGTATATATATGTATATATATATTAATTTTGTAAATTTTGATATAAAATTCATACTTTAAAAAAAGTTTAAAGAATCAGAATAGAACCAAAGAGTTGAGATTAGTAATAGAATAGTCCCTTAATTAATTTTTTTTTCTCCTGTCCCATAGCAGAAGATGGCTCTTTTCTTCTGGCATGATACAGGGAGTTTGCATTTTCCTTTTAACAACATGCTTGAGTTTAAAGAAGGAGAGAGCCATTCTCCAACTCCAAAGTCAGCTTTAAATTTTAATTGAACTGGGACTACAAGAAGACCAATAGTGTTAAATGTCTTTAGAGAAGAGCAGAAACAAACACTTAGGAAGACTCATACAATTTTTTAGATAATATATACCCATATGCCGTTTCACTCTGTTTCCTGGGATACATGATTTGTCCCTTTTCTTCAGTTGTCTCATTTGTCCAGTGTTCTTCAGATTCCTTAATCTTCATTTTCCTAAAAGACAACAACAAAAACCTTTCCCCAAGACTAATTTTGGGGATGTTCCTTTTTGGCAAATTATTATCTGATTAAATGAAAAGGCATGTGTTACTGGTATAAGTTAGTTTAAATTGGATGTTCATGCTGGTTGATGAACTATCACCTCCTCTAATTAAGAGGTTTCTCTTTTTCAAATCAAACCTTTATCAATTTTGATGGTACCCACAGCTTATCTTCTCCTGTAGAAACAAAAGCAAAACCTCCGTCCCAATGTAACACATATCCTGGTTTCCATTCTGAGGTCAGCACATCCTTAAAGTATATATTCTGATTTAATTCTGTAGTTTTTTCTATTATCCAATGTCTCTCTGCAGTTGTTGTTCCTTTCTCATTGGCATTCAGAAATTTCAAAGTTAATAGAGCATTATGAGGTCTGCTTCTGGGGTTTTTTGTTACACCTTTCTGTTTATTTAGCATATAGTTTAGATTTCTGTTTGATCTTTCTATAACTGCTTGACCTGTAGGATTATGTGGTATACCTGTAATATGCGTTATATTGTAATAAGGAAAAAACTGTTTCATTTTAACAGAGACATATGATAGAGCATTGTCAGTTTTGATTTGTGCAGGTATACCCATGATGGCCATAACTTCTAGCAAATGAGTGATTACAGAATTAGCTTTTTCAGAACTCAATGCAGTTGCCCATTGAAATGCTGAATAAATATCGATGGTATGGTGTACATATTTCAATTTTCCAAATTCTGCAAAGTGAAACACGTCTATCTGCCAGATTTCATTCCTCTGAGTACCCTTTGAGTTACATCCTGCTGGTGATGGCGTTTGATTATAGAAGGAACAAGTAGGACATTTCTTTACTATTTCTTTGGCTTGTTGCCAGGTTATGGAAAAATCTATTTTTAAACCTTTACTATAGACATGTTGTTTTTTTTTTTTATGAAATTCTGAAGCCTTCAGCACATTTCCTATCAATAATTTATCTATCTTATCATTGCCTTGTGCTAGAGGGCCTGGCAGAACAGTATGGGATCAGATGTGAGTTATATATAAAGGATGACTCCTATTCCTGATTGTATCTTGTAACTGAATAAATAGTGAAGTTATTTCTGAAGCATCAGGGATAAATTCTGCAGTCTCAATATGTAATACTATGCTTTCAGCATACTGAGAGTCAGTTACTATGTTGAGAGGTTCTGAAAAATCCATAAATACCAACAGAATAACATACAATTCTGATTTTTGAACTGAATTATAAGGGCTTTGAACCACTTTACTTAAATTTTCTGATTTGTAACCTGTCTTTCCTTGTTTGTTGGCACATGTATAAAATGTACGAACTCCAGATATGGGTTTTCCCCTTACAATTCGAGGCACGAACCAATCACCTCTTTTTATAAGATTAATTCTAATGCTTTTGGGATATTTGCTGTTAATTTCTCCTAAAAAAATACTGCAAGCTCTTTGCCAAGGTTCACTTTCTGTCCATAGTTTTTCAATATTCTCCTTAGTTAAAGGTACAACAATTTCTGCTGGGTCTATTCCTGCTAATTGATGAAGTCTCAATTTTCCTTTCCAAATCAAGTCAGAGATTTTTTTCCATACAAGTTTTTAATGTTTTATTTGGTAAAATATCTATTCCAATATAATATCTTCCCTCTGCTTTAATATTCCTGTAGGAGAATGTCTAGAAGGTAAAATAACAAAAATGCAATCCAGCTTTGGATCAATATGATCCACGTGCCCTTCATGTACTCTTTTCTACCAAGGCCAATTTTTTCTCAGCTTCAGGTGATAATTCTCTTAGACTATATAAGTCCTTGTCACTTTCTAAGGTTTTGAACAAATTATTCAGTTCATCATTTTTTACCCCAACAATAGTTCGTAGATGAGAAATGTCTCCAAATAATCTTTGAAAGTCATTAAGAGTCTGTAGTTGATCTCTCCTAATTTGAACCTTTTGGGGTCAAATTTTTTGCAGCTTTATTTTGTTTCCTAAATAATTAATAGAATCTCCTCTTTGTATCTTTTCAGGAGCAATTTGTAATCCCCAGCAAGGCAAAATTTTCTTTACTTCTTCAAACATTCTTTCTAAAGCATCTGCATTTGAGTCAGCTAGTAAATATAATCCATATAATGATAAATTATAGATTTAGGAATTTTTTTACATACCACTTCCAATGGCTGTTGTACAAAATATTGGCACAGGACTGGGCTATTCAACATTCCCTGTGGGAGGACCCTCCATTGAAATCTTTTAACTGGTTTAGAATTACTATAAGTAGGCATTGTGAAAGCAAATCTTTCTCTGTCTTTTTCTTGTAAGGGCATTGAAAAGAAACAGTCTTTTAAATCAATAATTATGAGAGGCCATCCTTTTGGGAACAGAGCAGGCAAAGGAATTCCAGATTGTAGAGAGCCCATTGGCTGAATTACTTTGATAATTGCTCTAAGGTCTGTTACCATTCTCCATTTACCAGATTTCTTTTTAGTAACAAATACAGGAGAATTCCAAGGGCTGGTTGATTCTTCAATATGCTGAGCATTTAACTGTTCTTCTACCAGCTCTTCTAAAGCCTGGAGGTTCTCTGTTGTTAAGGGCCATTGCTGAACCCATACAGGCTTGTCTGTTGACCATTTTAAAGGTAGAACTGTTGGTGTCTTTGGAAGATCATCAGTTGTTGTGCCCTGTTCTTGTACAATATGGATGGCTGGTGACCATTCATTAGAACAATATCTTCTAATATTTCTTTCAGAAACATGTGCTATTTTATGATTAGTTTCTGAGATTGGAGGGATGTTAATCTGAGTATTCCATTGTTGCAACAATTCTCGACCCCACAGGTTCACAGTTATGTGAGCCACATATGGTTTTAATTTTCCTCTATGTCCTTCTGGACCTATACATTTGAGCCATCTTGCACTCTGTTTCACTTGAGATAATGTCCCAATTCTTAACAGTTGAACGTTTACCACCTGAAAAGGCCAAGTTGGATGCCAAAGTTCTGGTGCACTTATAATAACGCCTGCACCTGTGTCTACTAGCCCAGACAATAAAACACTATTTATTTTAATTGTTAATTTTGATATTTGTTCATTAATAGAAGTTTGCCAAAATTTTTTCTTTATGTTTTCTCCTGAATTTTCTATTCTCTCTGTTTCATCATCCCGACCAGCATGATTTATTCCAATAGGCATTTGATTATTTAATTGTTCTGAGTAGGGGTTTCCTCTACAACTGCAGGAAAAGTTTGAACTGGATTTGCTATGGGGGCCTGCCTGAGGCCCCTCTGGGAGTTTCCCGAAGATTGAGGCAAAAGATTATCTTGCCTGTCCCTTGTTGATCTACATTAGTTGGTCCAGTGTTTCCCCTTACCGACACCTTCTGCATATTCCAGAAGGAAGGGGCATTCTCTTGCCATTGTTCCTTGAAGAAACATTGTTTCTAGGAATGACCTGTTTACAGTCCCTTTACAAATGTCCTTGCTTTCCACATCCAAAACATATAACATTCCTCAAACCTTTTGAAATTGCTTCTCCTACCCACATATCATCATGGTCATAAGCCTCAACATTAACCTGTCTCTAATCCAATCTTCCAAGGGTGCAGGTCTTGCCTTTAATGGCTTGATTATTCTTTTGCATGCTGCATTCATGTTATCAAAGGCCAAAGATTCAATTATTATCTGACTAGCTTCTGAATCAGAGACCATTCTCTTTACTGCTGAAGCCAGTCTTTGTAAAAAAATCTGTGAAAGATTCTTTAGGGCCCTGTATAACCTTTGTAAATCACTCAGGTTTCTTTCCTGATTCCTCAACTCTGTCCCATGCATTCAAGGCTGCCATTTGACATAGAATTAAGGTTTGGATATCATATAAATATTGTGTTTGTACTGCAGCATATTGGCCTTTTCCAACAAGCTGATTCTGGAAGACCTGTACACCTTTATCCTTCCACTGTTTTTCTATGTTTTTAGCCTCTTCCTTGCACCACATTTGAGACTGGAGCCATTGAACGGGTTCCAGAGCAGCCTGTGCCAGCTCCTGCCAGTCCTGTGTTATAATCCTATTATATGTTAACCAGGAGTTTAACATTTGCTTTACATATGGGGAATGCATGCCATAAGATACTATTGCTTCCTTAAACCTTCGTAAATCTAACATTTCAATTGGAGTCCAAATATTTTGTGTATTCACTTGATCAGGTAACTGCTGTACAGTTACTGGATAAATTAAAGTTGATTGTGTGAAAACAGGCTTTCTTTCTGTAACCTTATGATCCAATCTTGAAACAACTTCACTGTTACTTTCTTCTCTCTGGATTTGAATTTCTCTATAATTCATTTTAACAGGTTTAACAGATTTTTCTAAAACTTTTATCCTGGCACTTAAATTGACTATTTATTTAAACAGTAAAAAGAGGATAAGAAAAGCAATAAAGTGCATCATTCGATCAATATTAATCTTCTCATATAGTTGTTCCATTGTGAGACTGCCTAAAATTTCAAACAAAGCCCAATTTTCTTCCAGTGTACACATAAAACCCTTTTTTTTAGTGTGGAAAAAAATTGTATAAAGGATTAGAAGACGGGTCCAATGGTCCAGGCTAATGGAGATGAAAGTGCTAAGAAACTTGATCTGGCATCATGGTTTGCCTTCTTGTTCTGAAAGGTTTCACTGTACTCTGTGAGTGTGAGCAATTATCACATGTCCAGTGAGACAAAAGGGAAGAATTAACATAGTGAAAATCACAGCTGTATATGTTTACAGTGATCTGGGCATGGTGAAGGTGTGGAACATAGCCTTGCATTTGAGTTCAACCCTGTACCTTTTGGATTTCTGCTTATTTATTGAATTGTTTTTAATTGTTAATTACTCCCTGCTGGCCCTTCTCTCCCTCTACTTCTATGATGGGGCTCAAGGCCTCCTCTACACTTGATGAATTCTCTACTCCTGAGCAATGCCCTATTAATTCATCACTCATGTATGCTTTTACTAGCCTAAAGTCAGCCTTTTTAAAAAATCGCATTTATTCAGTGTGTGTGTGTGTGTGTGTGTGTGTGTGTGTGTGTGTGTGTGTGTACAAAGCAGTCAGAGGACAATCTGTGGGAGTTAGTTCTCTCCTTTCACAGTGTGGGGCCAGGTTTGAACTCTGGCCATCCAGCTTGGCAGCAATCCTCTTTACCCATCAAACCACCTTGTCTTCCCCACCCCCACTTCTGCAAATAGTTTGTTTTGTGAACTCTTTTCCAGCAACTCACCTTTGCCACCGCAGCTTGAAAGCACCTGCAGAAATACACAGTGAATAAATGCAGCTGTGTGCCAATACCATGATTAAAAAATGCCAACAACACATATATCAGGCCAGATTTGATTCACAGACTATGATGTCAACTCCCACACTATCTTGTTGTTTGTGGGTCTCAGAGAATTTGTGCCAGACACACCCTCCATCCTAGGTAGACTCCAAACCCCTTGTATTTCTAAAGTCTTTTACATAAAATGGCATCATATTTGCACAGAACACATTCCTGTCTTCTTTCATTTTTAAGTCATCTCTATATTACGTTTAACACCTAGCACAGTGGGTAAAGGAGCTTGTCACCAAACTTGAAGTCCTGTGTTCAATCTTTGGGACTTACATGGTAGAGGAGAGAATGGACGCCAAAAAAGTTGTCCTTTGACCACACACATGCAGTAATAAATACAAGAATAACTCCACCTAGCACAACTTCAATACTCTGCATATACTTGCTATGCTATATTGTTTAGGGAATAAGAGGAAAAGTCTGTTCGTGCCCAGTACAGATGCAAATTGAACAACTTTTTATCAATTGATTGATCGATTTTTGGTGCTGAGAATTAAATCCAAGCCTTTGCACATTCTAAACTCACACTACCACTGAATTTTTAAAAAAGATTTATTTTGAGGATGGAGAGATGGTTCAACATTTAAGAGTGCCTGTTGCTTTCACAGAGAACCCAGATTCTGCTCCCAGCACCCACAGGGCTGCTCACAACTCCCTGTAGCTCTTGTTCCAGAGGATCCAATGCCCCTTTCTGGACTCCATGGTCACAGCACACACAGTGCACATATATACATGGAGTCAAACACTCACACACTTAAAATAGAAATTATTTTTATCTTTTTAATTATGTGTATTCACATGTGGCTATGTGCACTTGAGTTCAGGTGACTGCAGAGACAGAAGAAATAGTTGGACCCTGTGGCTCTCAGCCACCCAACCTGGTCCTTTCAAAGAACAGCAAGCATTGTTAACCTCTGAACCATCTATCTCTCCAGCCTAACCAAAAGTTTTAAAAAGTATTCCTTGGTAGTTTCATATATGAGCACATGTATATTTAGATCATGTCTAACTCTCTTCTTTTTCCTCTTTAACTCTTCTTGACTCCTCCTAACTCCTTGTAACTTCATGTTGCTACCTCCTCCTCTTTATTTTCCCCTTCCTCTAAAGAATGCACTGAGTCCATTTAGTGCTTCCCACCAACCACTGGAGCATGGGCAACCTATCATGGGCCACACTACTGAAGAAAACTGCCCTTTCTTCCTCCAGAACCCATCAACTGTCAAGAGCTCTTGAAGCTAGATGTGAGCTGATTGGTTGACTTTCGGGTATGGGGTGTTTCTACTCAACTCAGGCTGGCCTTGAACTCCTGCTTCTGCTGTCTCAGCCTCCTAAATGCCGAGATTATGGGAGTGGAGCACCAGGCTTGACTAACTGAACACTTTATTTCCAGTGTTGGTTTTATCTGAGGAGGTTGATTTGTGGATCTGCAGAGCCAGCTGCTGAAATGTAGGAAAGAGACCAGTGTTCAGGCTCCTGACTGGTTTGGAGTCTGTTGAATGCTCTTGTGATTCATAGGTGATTTCGAGTTATCATTTGGTAACTAGGAACATGATGTCCCAGAGAAGAGAGAGAGAGAGACTGCTCATCTTCTGTGCTGTCCTGTGTCTGTGAGTGTTCAGAGCAAAGTGAGAAGCAACACTGAGGCTTCAGAGGACCAGTTCATTTGGAGCAAAATCCTGAACGGGGCTTCGCACTGAGAAGGAGTTGTAGGATACAGGGCATGGAAAGCCTAGTCAGGCAACCTGTCTTTTTAGAAGCAGGTGGAGAACTCAGGCAGATACAGAGGGCAGCCATCTTAGAAGACATCCACATGGGTAGTGGCATCAAAAAAATGCTGGAAGTGTTCAAGGCTGCGCGTGGTGGTGCATGCCTGCAATCCCAGCTACTTGGGAAGCTGAGGGGATCAGTACTGAGAACTGAACTTGGAGCCTTGAACATAGCAGACAAGTACTCTACCACTAAGCTATATAGTCTGGCCCTCTTTAAATGAGAATTTTATTTTCAGTTTTGGTGTGTGTGTGTGTGTGTGTGTGTGTGTGTGTGTGTGTGTGTGTGTGTTTGTACATGTGAGTGCAGGTGCCAATGAGGCCAGCAGGGGGCAAAGCAGTACTGAGCTGCCTGATGTGGGTGCTGGGAATGGAACTCTGGTCCTCTACAGAAGCAATGTGCACCCTCAATCACTGAGCCATCTCCCACCCCTTGCCCAGTAGCTCTCTTTTTAACTTTAAGACAGGGTCCTACTAAGTTGCAGGTGCTGGCCTTGATCTTGTAAACTGCCTTCCACCACCATCCTCTAGAGTAGCTGATATTACAGGGCTGTCAACGGCTGGATCAAAAGCCACAGTTTCTACTCTGTTTGGTAACTTCCAAATGTTTGGCTGCTAAACAGATTGGCAGGTTTTATATTTACATGCATTTTATTTAATTCATGAAAAACACATCATCCCGTTTTGGTTTTCTTACAAAAAAAAAGTTAATAAGAATAAATAAATACTGACACAGGTAAAAAAAAAAGGGACACAAAGTCTGAGGTTTCACCCCCAAAGAGGGTCATGAACCTCAAGCTGGGACTAGAAGTGTCATCATTTCTTTCCCAGTGATCCCTCCCTTACAATATAGCTGTCCTGGTCACCCATACAGGGCAGCCACATTAGTTAGGTGCCACTGTTTCCCAGGCACCAGCTGATTTTGTCCTTGTGAAAAGTCGACTATGGGCATCTCTGGGCTGGACACCCAACTACTGTGGATAGGGGGACTAGTCTAAAGATGCCCTTTCAAGAGCTCTTATGTAATGGGCATTCAGCAAAGGCCTAGTACTTTAGTTTGAGTGTTGCAGCAGCTCCCAGTTGCTTGAGATGATCTCAGTGAAGGAGGCTGGAGGCAGAAAACCTGAAAGGTGTGCAGTATTTTGTGTTTTTGTTTGTGTGTATGTTTGTTTGTTTTTTTACCCTGTCTCTAACCACCCTCTCTAGTGTTTGGGTCCGAAGACCTTAACCTTTTGTTGCTGGGATTAAAAACTGTATCTCATCCAGGGCAGGCTCTCAGTAGTCTCCACATGGGCTTTGCCCCTCCCCTGACTTCTGAGCTGCAAGTGCCTGCCCCTCCACCTTACCCACTCCTTTCCTGGAATCCTCCCTCACCAGACCTGGTCTCCTCTGTCCCCAGAGAGAGGCGATGAGCAGCCATGGCAACAGTCTGTTCCTGAGGGAGAGCAGCCAGCACCTGGGTGGTGTGGCCTCTCTGCAGGGACCCCAGGACAGTTGGCAGCAGAGAGCACTGCGCATGCACATGTGCATGCGCCTGCAGCCCATGACCAGAGAGCATGTGTGGCACTTTCTGCCTAGAAAAGCTCTCTTCTTGCTCACAGTCAGCGCTGTGATCACTGGTGAGTTCTGCTTCTGTGAGGCGGGACTTCTATTAACTACCCACCCTCTCCGGATCGCACAATCCCTTAGCCCATCAGAGGACTCAGGTAGAGAGGGCACATACATGCACAAACACAGCTGTATGAACACGATGTGATGTCACATGTGTGGGTATGGGCATCCGCAAGTACACTGAACAGACATGCACTTTACGACTACACACAGAGAAGGATAAATATATCTTACATATGAATATATCTTACACATCTTAATTTAGAAATGCAGTCACATAAACTGTGCTAACGTTCATAATAATATGCAGCTATACATCATACCCTTAGGAGATTGGTTCTGCAAACACTACCCCATTTTATTTAAGAAACTTGATTGTCTATTGATTTGGGTATCCACAAGCATTTGTTATCTGTGGATGCTCAAATCCCTTAATAAAGTGGGGTAGTGTTTGCCAGATCTGTGGCTATCTTGCTCTCTAGGTTACTTGTAACAAACAAAGCAATACACCTGCTAGGTAAATAGTTGTTATACTGCATTGTGTAGGAAATATTGATAAGAGAAAAAATCTCTACACGTTCAGCAGACACAACTTAAGGAATTATGAGGTTGTATAAAATAATGGGTTCCTCATGACATCTTCATATCTATATACAATGTGCTTTGATCATATTCTTTTTCCTTTACCCCCTCTTACCTAGTCACCCTCTGCTGGTTCTTTTTCTCTCCCCAAATAGCCCCTTTTCTGCTTTCCACAGATAATTTCCCCCTAAAAATTTCCATGTGTACTTGATTATTTAGACAGTGTGGCTTCCACGGATACCACAGCCAGCTGTCTTGGACTTTGTGAATACTTTCACACACTCATCTATGCATTTACACCTACATGCTTAGAAGCCCAATTTCATATGCACTTCCATATTTGAAAGTGGTAGCATAGAGCTGGAGTGATGATTCAGTGGTTAAGAGCACTGGTTGTTCTTCCAGAGGTACTGAGTTCAGTTCCCACATAGTGGCTCACAACCATCTGTAATGAGGTCTGGTACCTTCTTCTGGCCCACAGGAGAACACTGTATGCATAATCTTAAAAAAAAATAAAAAGAAAATGATAACACAGACAAAAGAGTCACACTTATAGACACACCCAAGAAATGTATGTGCATATCTTTGTATATGATCCTATGTGCATATGAATGTTCACACACACCTATGCACACACAAGTGCATACAATGCACATATATATCCATGTGCACACAACTACATGCACACATTCATTCACACAAATCCTCATCATGCACACATACACATATATACCCATGCTCACACAAATGTACACATACTTACACACATACACACATGCACATACACACCCATGTATACATCTTTTTATACATGCCCATTCATTCACAAACACCCACATCTGTATATACACAAGCACACACACAAATACCCAAGCACACACAAATCCATGTAATACCCATGTACACAAATACACCTCCTAGAATAGTCACTGCTCACCTTACTTTACTCTTTAAGAGATGGATGGACAGTGCTTGGGTTTGAGATTCATAGTTCATTCCATGAACCTTTCCGGGCATTCACCTTGCACCGATACCAGCTCTCCTACCACCAGATCAAGTACTTCTCTTTTCCTGGTGAGCTGCTCATGAGGATGCTGCAGATGCTGGTGCTCCCCCTCGTCGTCTCCAGCCTTGTCACAGGTGAGACCCCAAGCCACTGTGCATCACCAGGACCCATTCCGAGCCCACACTTGAGAAAAGAGCCAGGGCTTCCCCACCAATGGGGGTCCTTTCCAAACACATCAACTCAAGCTGTGCCCAGGTCTTGCTTCAGTCTTGCTGTCACAGGATCCATGTGGCCCAATAACTTCCTTGTACTTGTTCTTGAAGGTAAAATACCATCCTGCCAGAGCTCTGGGCTATCCAGGGGGGAAAGAAAGGCTTTGGAGGGTCAGGGAAGGCAGCTTGGATATGAGGTAGATGATAGATGGAATGTGGTTGAACATGTAGGAGGTGAGTGGGATGGAGGTGCCAGGATGGAGGGTGGAGGAAGGAAAGGAGCTGTGATGTGTTATGTAGCACCTTTTCTTCTGGATAGTAGTTGTTTTCCCTTCAGGGCCATCGGATCTTCATTTTATGGTTCACCTTTGATGCTGGAATAGAAGAGCATATATAGGCAATATGTCAGCAAGGGGACATGGCTGTTGCCCTGGTTTCATTTATGTTGTTACAATAAAATATTTGATAAAAAACAACTTAGGTTTATTTTAGCTCAAAGTCCAGGTTAGAGTCTATCATTCAGGGAAGCCAACATAGGAACTTGAAGCAGTTTATCATAACCCACCCACAACCAAGAGCAGAGAGAAAATAAATGGACACATGCTTATTTGTATCAAGTTACATCTCTACACGTATACAGTCCAAAATCCCTTGCCTAGGGAATGGAGCTACACACAATAATTGTCCTTCCTCCTTCAATCAATGTAATCTGGACCCCCCTCCCCCAGTCATGGCACAGGTCCACCTGATCTATAAAATTCCCCATTGAGCCTCTCTTCCTAGTGGTACTAGATCGTGTTGAGTTAACAACTAAAACTACTCACCAGAGTTGTGTTTCAATACAACTTTACAAAAGCAAATAGTGCACCAGATTTAGGCCATTGGTGATGTTTAGTAACCCTTGGCTTTAGGGACAGAAATAATGATCAAGGCTGGTTTCTTAGGTTGGGCTTCTTTGAAGCCAAGCCTGACATGTAGATCTGGTCACCAGAAACCAGTGTCTCAGTGTGCTCCCACTGGGAAGGGGCTCTGAAGTGTGAGCAACATCATGGAGGTGTCTCTCACCACCAACTCTGTCTTCATCTGAATCCCTGTAAAAGCAATCATTGACTGTTGCTGAACACTGGTGCCTTTCTGGAGGAGGAAGCTCCCTTTCTGCTGAGGATCACTCTCAGGAGAAAAGTGCACATTGTTAGAATCTCAAACTCATAGTATCTGGCCTGGTAGGAGACATATAGGTACGGCATGAACAGTATCCAGGCTAAATGTAGAAATGGGTGGGTTCAAGGGAGTTGGGATTTGTGGGGGACCCTGGGATGAAGACTTCAGTGATTGTGATATTTATGGTGCAGGATAGGGGGAGGCTTGGGTAGAAGTTGAAATGTTGACTTGGAGTAAAGGGGAGGTACTGTGATTGGTAGGGTTACTTGGAATAATAAAATGGAGTGGTATGTGTTCATGTGTGTGTGCTTCCCCACAACATATCTATGGTAGTGAGCAAACTGGTTTTGAGTCAGTTCCAGGGTGCTGGCCCAGTGCGTTCAAGACTACTTCCTACTTTCTCTTCTATCAGGTTCAGAGTATCTGGATTTATGCTGAGGTCCTTGATTCACTTGGACTTAAGTTTTGTGCACGGTGACAGATATGGATCTATTTGCAGCCTTCTACATGTTGACATCCAGTTATGCTAGCACCCTTTGTTGAAGATGCTTTCTTTTTTCCATTGTACACTTTTGGCTTCTTTGTCAAAAATTATATGTTCATAGATGTGTGGATTAATGTCAGGGTATTCAATTCGATTCCACTGGTCCACATGTCAGTTTTTATGCCAATACCAAGCTGTTTTTATTACTGCAGCTCTATAGTAGAGCTCGAAGTCAGGGATTGTGATGCCTCCAGAGGTTGTTTTATTATACAGGATTCTTTTGGCTCTTCTGGGTTTTTTGTTTTTCCATATGAAGTTGAGTATTATTCTTTCCAGGTCTGTGAAGAATTGTGTTGATATATTCATTGGGATTACATTGAATCTGTAGATTTCTTTTGGTAAAATTGCCATTTTTACTATGTTGGTCCTGCCTATCCATGAGCACGGAAGATCTTTCCCTTTTCTGACATCTTCTTCAATTTATTTTTTCAGGGACTTAAAGTTCTTGTCATATAGGTCTTTCACTTGCTTGGTTAGTGTTACCCCAAGGTATTTTATGTCATTTGTGGCTATTGTAAAGGGTGATGTATCCCTGATTTCCTTCTCAGCTTCTTTGTCCATTGTATATAGGAGGGCTACTGATTTTTTTGAGTTGATCTTGTATCTTGCTATGTTGCTGAAGGTGTTTATAAGCTGTATCAGTTCCTTGGTGGAATCTTTGGGGTCACTCAAGTATACTATCATGTCATCTGCAAATAGGGAAAGCTTGACTTCTTCCTTTCCAACTTGTATCCCCTTATTCTCCTTATGTCGTCTTATTGCTCTGGCTAGAACTTCAAGTACTATATTGAATAAGTATGGGGAGAGCAGACAGCCTTGTCTCGTTCCTGATTTTAGTGGAATTACTTTGAGTTTCTCTCCATTTTTCTATGGCCATACCACCCTGAATGCGCCCAATCTCATCTGTATTTGCCTTCTTAATAAACAACTCTCCTTTTCCAGCCGCAGCTTTCTTGAATGACAGCTGACAAAAGTGTAGCTAGAGTTTTCCTGCCTTGCCCACAGTCAGGACAAATCTCTGTCACCCGCCAGTCCCACAGCCGCTCAGACCCAACCAAGCAAACCCAGAGACTTATATTGCTTACAAACTGTATGGCCGTGGCAGGCCTCCTGTTAACTGTTCCTATATCTTTTTTTTTTCCATCACAGGCAATTTATTTTGTTCTATTCATTCACAGTTAATACAGAAAATACTTGGAAACATTTCCATATAATGTTAGACACAGAAATCATCAATAGAAGTATACAATGTTGACAGGAGGCAGTACATTTATAATTTATAGCCCCAAATGTATTTATAAATTAGAAATGGAAAGATCTACAAATGAAATTATGAAGGTTCACCAAAGTCATTTAATCTGTCAGTTTCTCATTCATTTTTATGTCTTAATAATATTCTATTGTATGTATAAGCCACATTTTATTTCTCTCCAGTATTTGATAGCTATTTGAGTTGTTTTAACTTTTTTTTTTTAAAATGCATAATAAAATGGTTTATTTTTTTTTATTTTTTTAATTAATTCATTTATTATTATTATTATTATTATTATTATTTTACAACACCATTCAGTTCAACATAATAGCCACAGAATCCCCTGTTCTCCCCCTCTCGCCCACCCCTCCCCCCAGCCCACCCCCCATTCCCACCTCCTCCAGATCAAGGTCTCCCCCGAGGACCAGGGTTGACCTGGTAGACTCAGTCCAGGCAGGTCCATTCCCCCCTCCCAGACCGAGCCAAGTGTCCCTGCATAAGTCCCAGGATTCAAACAGCCAACTCATGCAACGAGCCCAGGACCTGGCACCAATGCACAGCTGCCTCCGAAACAGATCAAGCCAAATGACTGTCTCACCCGTTCAGGGGGCCTGATCCAGTTGGGGGCCCCTCAGCCTTTGGTTCATAGATCCTGTGCTTCCATTCATTTGGTTATTTGTCCCTGTGCTTTATCCAACCTTGGCTTCAACAATTCTCGCTCATATAAACCCTCTTCTTTCTCACTAATTAGACTCCCAGTGCTCCACCAGGGGCCCAGACGTGGATGTCTGCCTTCAGATTCCTCAGTCCTTGGATGGGGTTTATGGCACCACTATCTGGGTGTCTGGCCATCCCATCACCAGAGTAGGTCAGTTCCTGCCGTCTCGCGACCATTGCCAGCAGTCTTTTGAGGGGGTATCTTTGTGGATCTCCGTGGGCCTCCCTAGCTCTCTGCTTCCTCCCCTTCTCACCTTCTCATGTGGTCTTCATTTACCATGGTCTCCTATTCCTTGTTCTCCCTCTCTTTTCTTGATCCAGCTAGGATCTCCCACTCTTTCCCTCGACTGTCGCCCTTCATTGTTCCCACTCATGACCAGGCTATTCATGTAGATCTCGTCCATTTCTCCGTGTCTTTTTTTGGGGTCCCGTTTTCCAGGTAGCCTCACTGGTGATGTGAGTAGCAGTCTAGTCATCCTTGTTCCACATCTAGCATCTTCCTATGAGTGAGTACATACCATATTTGTCTTTCTGAGTCTGGGTTACCTCACTCAGGATGATTTTTTCTAGATCCATCCATTTGCCTGCAAACCGTGTGATGTCATTGTTTTTCTCTGCTGAGTAGTATTCCATTGTGTATATGTGCCACAATTTATTTATCCATTCTTCAGTTGAAGGGCATCTAGGTTGTTTCCAGGTTTTGGCTATTACAAACAATGCTGATATGAACATAGCTGAGCAAGTGCTCTTGTGGTATGATTGAGCATTTCTTGGGTATATGCCCAAGAGTGGTATAGCTGGATCTTGGGGGAGATTGATTCCCAATTTTCTAAGAAAGCGCCATATTGATTTCCAAAGTGGTTGTACAAGCTTGCATTCCCACCAGCAGTGGAGGAGAGTTCCCCTAGTTCCACATCCTCTCCAGCATAAAGTGTCTTCAGTGTTTTTGATCTTAGCCACTCTGACAGGCGTAAGGTGGTATCTCAGAGTTGTCTTGATTTGCATTTCCCTGATGATTAGGGAAGTTGAGCAATTCCTTAAATGTCTTTCAGCCATTTGGGATTCCTCTGTTGAGAATTCTCTGTTTAGTTCTAAAGCCCATTTCTCAATTGGACTGTTGGTCCTTTTGATGTCTAATTTCTTGAGTTCCTTATATATTCTGTATATCAGTCCTCTGTCAGATGTGGGGTTGGTGAAGATCTTTTCCCATTCTGTAGGCTGTCGCTTTGCCTTGTTGACCGTATCCTTTGCTCTGCAAAAGCTTCTCAGTTTCAAGAGGTCCCATTGATTGATTGTTTGTCTCAGTGTCTGCGCTACTGGTGTTATATTTAGGAAGTGATCTCCTATGCCAAGGCGTTCAAGACTATTTCCTACTTTCTCTTCTAGCAGGTTCAGAGTAGCTGGATTTATGTTGAGGTCTTTGATCCACTTGGACTTAAGTTTTGTGCACGGTGACAGATATGGATCTATTTGCAGCCTTCTACACGCTGATATCCAGTTATGCCAGCACCATTTGTTGAAGATGCTTTCTTTTTTCCATTGTACACTTTTGGCTTCTTTGTCAAAAATTATATGTCCATAGGTGTGTGGGTTAATGTCAGGGTCTTCAATTCAATTCCATTGGTCCACATGTCGGTTTTTATGCCAATACCAGGCTGTTTTTATTACTGTAGCTCTATAGTAGAGCTTGAAGTCGGGGATTGTGATGCCTCCAGAAGTTGTTTTATTGTACAGGTTTCTTTTAGCTATCCTGGGTTTTTTGTTTTTCCATATGAAGTTGAGTATTGTTCTTTCCAGATCTGTGAAGAATTGTGTTGGTATTTTGATGGGGATTGCATTGAATCTGTAAATTGCTTTTGGTAAGATTGTCATTTTTACTATGTTAACCCTGCCTATCCATGAGCATGGGAGGTCTTTCCATTTTCTGAGATCTTCTTCAATTTTTTTTTTCAGGGACTTAAAGTTCTTGTCATATAGGTCCTTCACTTGCTTGGTTAGTGTTACCCCAAGGTATTTTATGTCATTTTTGGCTATTGTAAAGGGTGATATATCTCTAATTGCCTTCTCAGCTTCTTTGTCCATTGTATATAGGAGGGCTACTGATTTTTTTGAGTTGATCTTGTATCCTGCTATGTTGCTGAAGGTGTTTATAAGCTTTATCAATTCCTGGGTGGAATCTTTGGGGTCACTCAAGTATACTATCATGTCGTCTGCAAATAGGGAAAGCTTGACTTCTTCCTTTCCAATTTGAATCCCCTTAATCTCCTTATGTTGTCTTATTGCTCTGGCTAGAACTTCAAGTACTATATTGAATAAGTATGGGGAGAGTGGACAGCCTTGTCTCGTTCCTGATTTTAGTGGAATTGCTTTGAGTTTCTCTCCATTTAATTTGATGTTGGCTGTTGGTTTGCTATATATTGCCTTTACAATGTTTAGGTATGTTCCCTGTATTCCTGATCGCTCCAAGACTTTTATCATGAAGGGGTGTTGGATTTTGTCAAATGCCTTTTCTGCATCTAGTGAGATGATCATGTGGTTTTTTTCTTTGAGTTTGTTTATATGGTGTATTACATTGATGGACTTTCGTATGTTGAACCACCCTTGCATCCCTGGGATGAAGCCTACTTGATCATGGTGGATAATTGTTCTGATGTGTTCTTGGAGTCTGTTTGCCAGTATTTTATTGAGTATTTTTGCATCAATGTTCATGAGGGAGATCGGTCTGTAGTTCTCTTTCTTTGTTGCATCCTTGTTTGGTTTAGGAATCAGGGTAATTGTAGCCTCATAGAAGGAGTTTGGTAATGTCCCTTCTGTTTCTATTATGTGGAACAATTTAGAGAGTATTGGTATTAACTCCTCTTTGAAGATCTGGTAGAATTCTGCGCTGAAACCATCTGGTCCTGGGCTTTTTTTGGTTGGGAGACCTTTAATGACTGTTTCTATTTCCTTAGGGGTTATTGGACTATTTAAATAGTTTATCTGGTCTTGATTAAACTTAGGTATGTGGTATCTATCCAGAAAAATGTCCATTTCTTTTAGTTTTTCCAATTTTGTGGAGTAGAGGTTTTTGAAATATGACCTTATAATTCTCTGGATTTCCTCAATGTCTGTTGTTATGTCCCCCTTTTCATTTCTGATTTTGTTGATTTGGATTCTCTCTCTCTGTCTTTTGGTTAGTTTGGATAAGGGCTTGTCTATCTTGTTGATTTTCTCAAAGAACCAACTCTTTGTTTCATTAATTTTTTGTATTATTCTCTTAGTTTCTAATTTATTAATTTCACCTCTCACTTTGATAATTTCCTGGCGTCTATTCTTCCTGGGAGACTTTGCTTCTTCTTGTTCTAGAGCTTTCAGATGTGCTGTTAATTCACTAGTGTGCGATTTCTCCAACTTCCTTATGTGGGCATTTAGTGCTATGAATTTCCCTCTTAACACTGCTTTCATAGTGTCCCATAAGTTTGGGTATGTGGTGTCTTCATTTTCATTGATCTCTAGGAAATCTTTAATTTCTTTCTTTATTTCTTCCTTAACCCATTGGTGATTCAGTTGAGCATTATTCAGTTTCCATGAGGTTGTAGGTTTTCTGTAGTTTTTGTTGTTGTTGAAATCTAGCTTTAAACCATGGTGATCTGATAGAACACAGGAGGTTATTCTGATTGTTTTGTATCTGTTGAGATTTGCTTTGTGGCCAAGTATGTGGTCGATTTTAGAGAAAGTTCCATGGGGTGCTGAGAAGAAAGTATATTCTTTCTTGTTAGGATGAAATGTTCTGTAGATATCTACTAGGTCCAATTGGGTCATGACATCGGTTAAGGCCTTTATTTCTCTGTTAAGTTTCGATTTGGGAGATCTGTCCAGTGGTGAAAGTGGGGTGTTGAGATCTCCCACTATTAATGTGTGGGGTTTTATATGTGGTTTAAGCTTTAGTATTGTTTCTTTTACATATGTGGGTGCCCTTGTGTTTGGGGCATATATGTTCAGAATTGAAACTTCATCTTGGTCGATCTTTCCTGTGACGAGGATGTAATGTCCTTCTTGATCTCTTTTGATTGATTTTAGTTTGAAGTCTATTTTGTTGGATATCAGGATGGCTACCCCTGCTTGTTTCTTAAGACCATTCTTAAGACCATTTGATTGAAAAGTCTTTTCCCAGCCTTTTATTCTTAGGTAGTGTCTATCTTTGAATTTGAGATGGGGAGGACCTGCCCAACTTGGCACCAGGTTCTGGCCACCGGGCAGCTCCCCTTCTAGCCCCACCGGGTGGGATCCCCTTTTCCAAGCCCCTGGCAGCCCCTGCAGTCTCCGCGCCCTGCCCCCACGCCCATCTGCCCAAGACCCCAGCCACTTCCTGAGACTTAGAGACCGGCCCCCAGCTCCCAGCCTGCCCCCGAAGACTTCCCTTCTGGACCAGAGGTGAGTACCCGGGTCCAACCCGGACCCCATCCCTGGGCACCAGCCACTCCGGGGAGGCCTGCCCAGCTTGGCGCCGGGTTCTGGCCACCGGGCAGCTCCCCTTCTAGCCCCACCGGGAGGAATCCCCTTTTCCAAGCCCCCAGCAGCCCCTGCAGTCTCTGCGCCCTGCCCCCATGCCCATCTGCCCGAGAGCCCAGCCACTTCCTGAGACTTAGAGACTGGCCCCCAGCTCCCAGCCGGCCCCTGACGACTTCCCTTCTGGACCAGAGGTGAGTGCCTGGGTCCAGCCCGGACCCCATCCCTGGCCACCAGCCACCCCGGGAGGACCTGCCCAACTTGGCACCAGGTTCTGGCCACCGGGCAGTTCCTCTTCTAGCCCCACCGGGAGGGATCCCCTTTTCCAAGCCCCCGGCAGCCCCTGCAGTCTCCGCACCCTGCCCCCATGCCCATCTGCCCAAGACCCCAGCCACTTCCTGAGACTTAGAGACCGGCCCCCAGCTCCTAGCCTGTCCCCGACTGCCATTCTGGACCAGAGCTTGCCCCTGACTTCCCTTCTGGACCAAAGAGTTGGACAAGAGAACTCCCTTTTGGACAAGAGAGAGAGTCTTCCTGAGTCTGTCAGCTCTTTGTGAAACAAGTACACTGATAAGACCAAGAAGAAACCACAAGGAGATGGGCAGACGTCAAAGCAGAAGTACATACAGCAAAATGAAGAGCAATACAGCATCACCAGAACCTAGCTCGCCTCCAACATCTAGACCTGAACACCAAAAATTGGAAGAAGCAGAAGAAAGTAGCCTTATGAGTAACTTCATGAAGAAGGTAGAGGCTTGTGTAGAGGAAAAGACAAGAAAATTGGAAGAATGCTGTAAACAACTAGAGGAAAGGGCAAACAAATTAGAAGAAAACAATAAAGCCCTCCAAGAAAACAATAAAGTCCTGGAAGAAAACATTAAAATCCTGGAAGAAAACAATAAAGCACTGAAAGAAAATCATGAAAAAGCAATGAAACAAACAAAGGAAACAGTCCAAGAACTGAAAAGGGAAATTGAAAAAATAAAAAAGACACAAACAGAGGGAATGCTGGAAATAGAAAACCTGAGTAAAAGATCAGGAACTTCGGATGCAAGTATAACCAACAGAATGCAAGAGATGGAAGAGAGGATTTCTGGCATTGAAGATACAGTAGAAGAAATAGTTCCATCAGTCGAAGGAAACACTAAAGCCAACAAAGTCATGAACCAAAATGTCCAAGAAATCTGGGACACCATAAAAAGACCAAACCTACGAATTATAGGGATAGAAGAAGGTGAAGAATACCAACTCAAAGGCACAGAAAATATATTCAACAAAATTATAGAAGAAAACTTTCCCAACTTAAAGAAGGAAATGCCTATGAAGATACAAGAAGCCTATAGAACACCAAACAGACTAGACTCCCAAAAAAAGTCCCCTCGACACATAATAATTAAACAACTAAATGTACAGAATAAAGAAAGAATATTAAGAGCAGCCAAGGAAAAAGGCCAAGTGACCTATAAAGGTAAACCCATCAGAATAACACCCGATTTCTCAATGGAGACTTTGAAAGCCAGAAGGACCTGGACAGATGTAATGCAGACACTAAGAGACCATGGATGTCAGCCCAGACTAATATACCCAGCAAAACTTTCAATCATCATAGACGGAAGGAACAAGACATTCGAAGACAAAGCCAGATTTAAACAATACCTATCCACAAACCCAGCCCTACAGAAAGCACTAGAAGGAAAATTCCAACCGAGGGAAGTCAGATACACACTTGAAAACACAGGCAATAGATAAAGCCACAACAGTAAACCCCAAAGAAGAGAAGTACACACACACACTACCACCAAAAATAACAGGGATGAAGAATCACTGGTCATTAATATCCCTTAATATCAACGGACTTAATTCACCTATAAAAAGACATAGACTTACAGAATGGATACGAAAACTGTTCCTATATCTTAAAGTAACGCATTTCTACAAACCTATACCTTGCCTCGCGGCTCGTGGCTCACCAGCATCTTCACATGCTGCTTGTCCTGGTGGGTGGCTGGCAGCTGGCTGGCGGCGTCTCCTTCTGCCTTCCTGCTCTTTTATCTCTCCTCCCTGTTAGTCCCGCCCATACCTCCTGCCTAGCCACGACCAATCAGGTTTTATTTATTGACCAATCAGAGCAACTTGACATACAGACCATCCCCCAGTACAGCCAAGTGCAGACCATCTCAGACACCTGCACTCAGGCCCATGGTCCTAATCATCCTCTATGCAAACCTGCTGGGTAACGCCACAAGGAACCCAAGAAGGGCTCCCACAGGACATACATTAACATCCCACAGCACAAAAGTTTTGTGTATTTGAAGATATGTTTCATGATGATTTGCTACCTGTGCACTCTGCAGATGATCAGCACAGTCAGGCTGATTATTATATTTGTCTCCTATGGTTTCCTTCCTTCCTTCCCCCACACCCTCTTCTGATGCCTGTGTCTCCTCTCTCCTCTCATTTTCTCATCTCCTCCTTATTTCCCCTCCCTTCCTCTCTCCTCTCTCCTCTCTTCCCTTCCTTCTCTTTTCCTCTCTCTGTCAGTCCTTCTCTTCTCCTCTCCCTCTCTCCCTTCTCTTTCTCATTGCTGATAGTGAGAAGAGACTTCAGGTTTATTCTCTTTGAAATACAAACACAGCATCATTAGCCACACCCTCCACACCATACATTAGATTTCCGGAAACCAGTCATCTGGTATCTAGACATCTTGTACCCTTGGAGAGACATTTCCCCAACTCCCAGCCCATCTGCCCAGCATCACGGTTTCTTCTTTTTGCTTCTGTGACTTCAACTTTTTAAATTTAGTTTCACATCCAAAGTGAGTTCATGGAATATTTTTCTTTCTGTGTTGGCTTGGGAATTTAACTTACGGTGCCCTTCCCTTCCTGATCTTCCAATCTTCAGTTATCTCTTTCCTCCTGAATTCCTACAACATCACAGCCACAACTGCCAGTGTAGGAGCAGCTGGCATCCCCCAGGCAGGACTGGTCACCATGGTGATTGTGCTCATGTCCATCAGCCTGCCCACAGACAACATCATGCTGATGTCACATCATAGCTGTGGATTGGTTCCTGTGAGTGTGACTTGGCTTTGACCCTGGGCTCTTCTCATAACTTTTCCTGAAGGATTCTGCAAGGACATGGTTGTAGGAGTTGAGGGGTTTAGGGAAGCATTAGGATGGTCTGTTAGTGATGGCTGTGGACTCCAAGACCATAGATTTATCTTATCATCTTTGGGACACAGAGTGAGTAGAATTCTGAAAAGGAGGTCTCCATCTATCAGCCCCTCCCCCACTCCTTGTCAGACCATTTCATACAAAAATCATACAAAAGTGTTCAAATATTTTTTAACTCAAAAATTTTAAACAGTTTTTTCCTTAGTGAAATCTTAGTTCTGAAGAATTTTAGAAGTGAAAAGAAAACACAACTTACCTACTGCGTTAAATAGTGAAGAATTTTGACTTATACGATCACCTGTGATGATGGACAAAAGAATTTTGGTGGATTTTTGCACTGAACCCTATGAATGTATATGTTCTCTCTCTTCTCTCCTTCCTGTCTTTCCTCTGTTCTTTTCCACTAATTAAATTTGTTCTTTGACAGGTCAGGCATGTATGCAATGCTTTCTGGTTACTTTGCACACACTCTAACTCCTTCCCACCCTGTCAGCTTTCCTCCCCACAACTCTGCTCCCCACATTTATGTCTTCTGTTTGTGATCTACTGAGCACAGCAGAGCCATTTGTGTGTCTTGCTGTGAGACTGTGCCATGGAGCTTAGTAGGCTTGTGGGAGGGCGCACACCTGAAGACAGTGACTCCTAATCTCTCAGCAGGGAGGAGCCACCCCTACCCTGTTCCTCCCCCTCCTCTCTTGCTCTCTTTCCCTCCTCCCTTTGTTTCCTTCCTTCTCCTCCCTCTGTCCTTTTCTTCTCTTCCATTCTCCCTCCCTTTTCTCCACCTGTCTCATTCCCTCCCTTCTTTTCTCCCTCCCTCCCTCCCTCCCTTCTTTCCTTTCTTCCTTCCTCCGTTCCTTCACTCCCTCCCTCCTCCCTTCTCCCCCTCCCTCTTTCTTTTTTCCTTCTTTCTTTCTCTCCTCTCTCTCTCTTTCTCTTTATACTTCCTACATCACTACCTCCTTTCACCATTTTTCCCTCTCTCATTTCTTTTCTTATCACCTGGAATTTACATAAAATGCTAATTTTCATTCCAATGTAGGTGCTGTGAGCAAGACCTAGTCCCATTTGTACAGAAGGACTAAAGTTCCATTTGAACAATCCCCAGCCTGCCCCACACCTACATAGACTCATGTCAAACAGTCTGTATCAAACATTCATATCTAATAGTCTGCACCAGAGACTTGTACCTAACAAGCCTACACCAGATGCTCATGTTTAATAATCAGTGTCAGATGCTCATTTTTAATAATCAGTGTCAGATGCTCATTTTTAATAATCAGTGTCAGATGCTCATGATTAATAATCTGCATCAGATACTTATGGTGATATTTTATTTGTACTGAAATGTGATTTTATTTGTATGTTAATAAATAGAGTTGCCCAAGAATCAGAGCTATTAGAGCCACTGCATACGATGACCAATGTACTGGGAGACTCAATTGGAGCTGCCGTCATTGAGCATTTGTCCCAACAGGACCTGGAGCTGCAGGAGGCTGAGCTGACCTTTCCCAGCCTGGGGAAGCCCTACAAGTCACTCATGGCACAAGAAAAGGGGGCTCAAGGGGTCAGGGAGGTAATGAGAGTGTCATGTGAGAAGCTTCCAGCTCTGCCCAGAGAGGAGGAAGGGACTGGGAGGGGGGTCCTGGGGACAATTTGTTGCCTAACTGACTGTGGGATGAACATACATGTTCTGTGTGGTTTCTCTGGGAGCTGCTGAGATAAAAGAGAAGGAATGAAAGGTCTCCAAGGTGTACTCATCACTGTGGCATTTGTGTGCTTCAAATATAAGAACAACATAAGGTAGGGAAGATTTATTTGGGCTATGGTTCTAAAGGGCTTTAGTTCTCTATAGTGGGAAGGCATGGAAGAGCAGAGCAGCTCACTTCATGGTGGTCAGTAAACAGAGACATGAGAAATGGGAAGTTACCAGGACGGGACACAGCTCTCCAAGACACACTACTTGTGACTACTTCCTTCAACTATCCCCTGCCTCCTCCTTTTGACCACTTTCCAATACAGCCATCATAGTAGGAACCATCAAGGGACTGATGCATTCATTAGGTCAGGGTCCTCATGATGGAAGTATCTCTGAAAATGCCCTCACAGACACACAGAGGTGCACTGTATACATTTTCTAGACACTTGTTTCAGTCCAGTCAAGTTGACAAAGGCAGTCTTTCATCACAAAGGTCTCTCTCTGTCCATTTCTGAGTAAGGTGAGAACTTGAAGGATGGTGTGAGGATTTGGAATTAGGGGAAGGGAAATCTTCAAATTCAGTAAGAAAGATCAACTGACATTCTTTTGTTGTGTGTTCAAGACAGGGTTTCTCCATGTAGTTCTGGTGCCTGTCCTGGATCTCGCTCTGGAGACCAGGGTTGCCCCAAACTCACAGAGATCTGCCTGGCTCTGCCTCTAGAGTGTTGGAATTAAAGGCATGAACCACCACCACCTTGCTCAACTCACATTCTTTGTGTTCTCCAGGAGTCTGGAACTGACAAGAAAAATACCTATTATTTCTTGTGATTAAGTGATCTGTGGCTTTTGTGTTGAGGTCCCAAAGACCACCTTCAGATTTAATGATTCTTAGTAAGACTCACAAAACTCCAGAAAGCCATTCTCCTCTCAGATATGGTTCATTATGTGAAGGGCACTGATTGAAATGAACAAAGGCTCAACTCGTTGGGACTGGGCTGTGCTAGACCAGATGTGCTCTCAGCTTTTGAGCCTCTCTCCAGCTACTATTTTTTTAAAGATTTAAAAAATTTCATTCTTCAAGTATTTTGTATATTTATTCAATGTATCTTGAACATAACCACTCTCTACTCCCCTTCCAATCCTTCCTAGAACTACCCCTACAAAACCCCTTTTCAACTTCATATCCTCTTTTCACAGCCCACTCTGTCCAATCAATGCTTTCTTGGGTGCATTGATTTGGGATGTTCCACTGGATCATATGCAACCTACCAGGTGCCATTTTCCTGAAAAACACTGACCTCCCATGTCAGCAGCCTTCAGATGCTAGGCTTTTCAGCTAGGGATGAGGCCACGAGTCTCTCTTCCTTATATGCTGGAATTTTGACTAGATTGAAGTTGTACAGGTATTGTGCAAGCAACCACAATGTCTTGCAGCCATTTGAGATACTTCTATTGAGAATTTCTGTTTAGCTCTGTAGCCCATTTTTAAATTAGATTATTTGATATTTTGCTGGCTAGTTTCTTGAGTTCTGTATATATTTTGGAGATCAGCCCTCTGCCAGATGTGGGGGTGGTAAAGATCTTTTCCCATTCTGTAGGTGCCTTTTTATCTTATTGTCTATGTTCTTTGCCTTACAGAAGCTTCTCAGTTTCAGGAAGTCCTATTTATTAATTATTGCTCTCAGTGTCTGTGCTACTGGTATTATATTTAGGAAGTTGTCTGTAGCAGAATCTTAAAGGGTCTTATTAATAAAAAACAAACTTGAGGCCAGTTATTGGGTGAATGCTGGAAGACCAGAGAAGCAGAACAGGCCACAGCTACCTCACTTCACCAATTTCTCAGCTGATCCTGTTTCTTCAGACGGGAAGCCACTCAGTCCTCATCCCGAATGAATCTCAGCTGAACTGCTGCTAGAAGCCTAAAAGCTTAACCAGCCAAATGCGTCTAGTTTCTGGTCCTCACGCCTTATGTATCTTTCTGTTTTCTGCCATCACTCCCTGGAATTAAAAGTGTGTGTCACCATGCCTGGCTGTTTCCAATGTGGCCTTGAACTCACAGAAATCCAGAGGGATTTCTGCCTCTGGAATGTTAGGATTAAAGGCGTGTGCTACTATTGCCTATCCTCTATGTTTAATATTGTGGCTGTCCTGTTCTCTGACCACAGATAAGTTTATTAGGGTGCACAATATTTTGGGGAACAGAGTACCACCACATTTGTCTCCAGGGCCAATGCATTCCCAATTTCTCTTCTTTGAGGTTCAGAGTAAATGGATTTATGTTGAGGTCTTTGATCTACTTGGACTTGAATTTTGTGTATGGTGACAGATATGGATCTATTTATAATCTTCTGTATGTTGACATCCAGTTTTGGGGGGGGGGATTTGGTTGTGTGTGTGGGGTTAGTCATTTTTCGTCTGATTGGTTTTTTGTTTGTTTTGATTACTGGTTTTTTGATGTAGGGATTTTAAAGTTTTAAAAGGAAAGAGAAAAACATGACTTTGAATGGATAGGGAGGTGGAGATGGCCAAAGAAAAGTAAGAGGATGTGCAAAACATTTCATATGAAAAAGTAATTAATAAAAATATTTACGTTGTGATTATGTTCTCTCATGATTCACCTTTAAATTTTCCTCCAAATGAACTTCCACTTCATAATGTTAATTTTTTATATATTGTACTAATCTGTCAATTTTTTTATTCTCTATATTTCCACTGAGATTCAGTTGTAATACAATATATTAATTCTTTGAGAATGCCATCTAATATATTTTCATCATAACCACTCCCAGCCCCTACCAAATCCAGGTTCTACCTCTCCTGTCTTCTCCCCAAGTCTGTGTCCTCTGTTTCTTAAATTGCATACAAGGCAACATTTGTACTACCCTTATACTCATAGTTGTAAGGTGTGATGGTTTGAATGAGAATAGCCCCAATTGGCTCATGTATTTAAATTCTTGCTCATCAGGAAGTATAACTCTTCAAGAAGGATTAGAAGGCATAGCCATGTTGACATAGTATTGACCTTATTGAAAGAAGTGTGTTATTTCTGGTAGGTCTTGAGACTTCAAATGCTATGCCAGGGCCAGTACTTCTGTCTCTCTGTTTGTCTGTCTCTCTATGTCTCTGTCTTTCTGTCTGTCTTTCTTTCTCTCTCCTCTTTCTCTCTGTGTCTCTCCCCCCCACCCTCCCACACATATCTCTATCTCTCTCATCCTCCCCAACTCCCAATGCCTGTGGATCTGGATGTAAAACTATCCACTACAGTTCCAATGCCATGTCTGTCTGCTTTCTGCCATGATGAACATGGACTAACCCTCTAAAACTCTAAGCAATCTCCTAATTAAATGATTTCTTTTATAAGAATTGCCTTAGTTATAGTGTTTCTTTATTGCAATAGAATAGTAACTAAGGCAGAAGTTGGTACCAGGAGAGGGTGTTGCTATGTTAAGTCTCATCATGTTGTGAGGGGACCCTACAAGCATCATGGCAGACAGAGAAAAGAACTGCAGAGAGATGAGAATGAAAACTTGACTCAGGTTGACTTAATCAGTTTTGATCAAACTTTGGAGTCTAATGCCAGGTGGTTTATTGCCTGCATATTTAAACAGCACAATTTGGGGACAAAATATTTTCCTAATGTAATACTACCCCTGGTGTACAATGAAGCATAATTACATTGAAACTCAACTTAAAGTAAATATCATTTCATCCAAGAAGATGAGTTCCAGAGATAGGCTACCTGTATTAGCTTAAGGTCTAGGGAAGGATCTGGCCTGTTCTTCATCATAAAGTTAATGTAGAAGTCATTTGAGCTATTAGGTATCTCAGGTCCTGGTTGTAGAAGCTTGATATGGATTGGACCAATAGATAATGCAGACCACTAGGCTGTTAATTGCCTCCAATTCCCAGATTGCTGGATGGATGGAAGAACTGGAATCAATCCTGTCTTTTGAGAGGACAATCCTGTGGGCTTAACGTTCCTGGTTACCCTGGAGATCTGTGGGTGCAAAAACCTTCAATGTTACTTGTTGGAAAATATGAAAGACTTTGAAATTTCAGAGTACAAAAACAGTTCATTTCTTTAAATGGGGCTTAATGGGCCATTCCAGTAAGAGCAAGGAAGACAGAAGTGCTGAGGGCAATTTTGACTGTGGTGCCCAAACTCCAAAGTTTAGGAGGAAAATATTATAGGCTATCCTAGAGACCATTTTGGGGATACTTTGCCAAAGAATGTGGCTGCTATTTGTCCTTGTCCTAAGTAATAGATTTTCTGCCCCCTCCCCATAATAGATGTTTCTGCCAACATAGAAAGTCAGATCAAGCCAAATTGAAAAAGTACAACATGTTTATTTGAGCAAAGCAACTTCTGGGCAAGTTCTCCAGTCCCAGAGATTGAGGCCAGAAGAGCCACACCTGCATACAAAAGCAGGGAAACTCTATAGGTTGTAGGCGAGGGGTGATGACATGTCTGCCACAAATGGAATTTGTACCCAAGTATGGCAGGGACTTGGGCAGCTGGCAGAAATAAGGGAGGAAGTTGCAGTAGTCACTAAGAAAGCAGAACTGGGCTTTTTAGGCACCTTTTCTTTGTTAGAGACTCCATGAGGGGGTGGAGTTTGGAGGGAGAGAGAGAGGGAGACAGAGAGAGAGACAGAGAGAGACAGAGAGACAGAGAGACAGAGAAAGGGAACTTTCCAGATCATATGGTTATTAGTTATCATTCTAATGTAGATCCACAATTAAAAAGTAGCAAACAGGATAAGGAGAAATACAAAATGTACCATTTGAGGAGAAAAGAAGTACCAGAAAAATGTAATGTTGGGGCCAATTCTTGTGCTCAAGGAGATTAAAAGTTAAAAGTAAAGCACAGTGTTAAATGGAAGAAAGGGAGTGGTAACCTCAGGGCAACAAGTTATTCAGCTAATCCTGAAACCTGTGAAAGGAAAAGGACTGAGGGCTTTCCTAGACCTAAACAAGAGAAAGCTTATGCAAATTGAATTCAAGGAAAAGGCAATGTTTCAGCCCCAGCAAGCAGAAGAACCTGGAAGCATTAGCCATGAGGATTTGGCTTTCAACTCGAGAAGGATACAAAAAGGGGATTATAGACTCTTCTTCTGTGGTTAAGTGATGGGCCAACCTGACTTCATCTTAAGATTAAAAGCCATCTTGTAGCAAGGTCAAAATAAGCTCATTCTTGTGTTGTGGGGTGGGCTTTCTGTATGCTGTGAATATGTGTTGCTACCATTGGTTAACAAAGGAGCTGCTATGTCTATGGCAAGGCAGCATAGTGCTGTGAATATCGCTCTGTATAAATAAACACTGATTGGCCAGTAGCTAGACAGGAAGTATAGGCGGGACTAACAGAGAGGAGAATTGAAGAAACAAGAAGGGAAGGGAGCGACTGCCTGGAGCCCCCTCCATGACAAGAAAAATATATGGTACTAATAAGCCATGAGCCACGTGGCAAAGAATAGATTAATAGAAATGGCTAAATATAAGAGTAAGAGCTAGACAATGATAGGCCTGACCTAATGGCCAAGCAGTTTAAGTAATGTAAGAGTCTGTGTGTATATTTTATAAGTGGGCTCTGGAAATGGCTCGATTTGGTGGGAGCTGGAGAGAAATTCTCAAGCTACAAATGGTGCCCAATATGTTGGCAAGGGTTTCCACCTAAAACCTGAGTAAAAAGATTCTAAAACAGAGCTAAAAACTGTTCCTAGTTGTCTCTTTCAAGTTAGAAGCAACCTGTGTGTTTGAGCTACTATCTACTATGTCGGGTTCCTGGTGTGCACTCTCCACCTACAGTATGGTGGGAATGAGGTTTCTGCAAGTGGCACATTAAGCTGTGTGGTAGATTGAGCCTTTGCTAGTACAAAACAAAAAGAGGTTTCTGGGCTACACACTGCATTGATAGAAGCATAGACCAACTATTTCTGAGAGTTGATGGCTCACAGAGCTGGTGGAAAATGTACCACCCCCATGTTGGGAAGCTGAATTGGGCAGAGCAAGCAGCCATAGTGCTGTTTCAGTCTTAGAATGCTGCAGTTTCAAACAGTAGTTTCACCATAAGACTGATGTAGGTAGGCTTGAGAGAGAGAAAAAAAGGATTATACACAGTTACATAAACAAATAGTTTAAAATATAAAGTCTTTAAAGAAACAGTAAAGGTAATAAGCCACATAAAGCTGACTAACACACGGAGAATCTGGATTGTTGTCTTTGATATTGGTAATTAAGAAAAACATTTGATTGTAAAAGCTGTTGATTTATGCCAAAATGTATACTTTAAAGGTACCTTGACTTCAAAATTTGGATGTAAGAATATGTTGCATTCGAAAGGAGGATCTGCTTTTGTTTCCACAGAAAGCCAGAGGCTATGAATTTGTTTCAGATTAAGATATAACAGGTTTGACCAGCCAAGATTACCTGAATTTTCTCTGATGACACCATGGCCCAGATGATCCAACATCCAGAACCATTTCAAGGCAACTGGCTCAGATGACACACCCTCATGGACTACCCATAATCCTAAAATTTTCTGCTGTGGGATGTTCTGTATGGCAAATGTGTTGCTCTGATTGGTTAGTAAATAAAACATTGATTGTCCTGTAGTCAGGCAGGAGGAAGTATAAGTGGGACAAGGAGGAGAAGAATTCTGGGAAGTGGAAGGCTGAGTCAGAGACACTGCCAGCCGCCACCATGACAAGCCGCATGTGAAGATGCTGGTAAGCCATGAGCCATGTAGCAAGCATAGATTTAAAGAAATGGGTTAAGATATAAGAACAGTTAGCAAGAAGCCTGCCACGGCCATACATTTGTAAGCAATATAAGTCTCTGTGTTTACTTGGTTGGGTCTGAGCGGCTGTGGGACTGGCGGGTGAGAGAGATTTGTCCTGACTGTGGGCCAGGCAGGAAAACTCTAGCTACAATTTACTACAACTCTAGCAGGAAGTAGTAAGAGAAGCAACGTCCCCAAATTCTCAAATATACCATGACCCCTTTGGAGATGGAATTGGCTCATTCCTTCTCTAAACCCAAACATATTTCTAAAATAAAAGGTTAAAAGATTCTCTTGTCCCATATCAGAAGAGCCCTCTGGTGTGCGACAGGAAAAAAACCAATATTTTTATTTAAATCAGGTTTATTATAAATGTGATCTCTTTCTAAAGAAGAAAATGAGATATGATATAGATATGATAGGATGAAAGGGTAGATTAATGAACCTACTTTTAAAGAGCAACTTGTTTAAAATGTTTTACATTGGTATAGGTTTTAGTTCATTGATACAAATTTAAAGTTAATTTTGTTATACTGTATATATATTTCTATTCTCGTTTGAAGTATTATGTTTATGTAACTCATTTACGTTGTAATGGATAGTTTAGACAAGCATATTAATAGTTAGTCATCTATGATAATCATACTTGTAGCCATGTTAGCTAAGTCTTCTAGGTATACATAGATATATTTCAGATAGATAGGTAATCTTCAAATATGTCAAGGACCTACAGAATATGGCATTTAAAATATTTTTTAAAATGTACACTTTCTGGAGAGTGAGACATGTCTGCTCCTGACAGCACCGAATTTACTTCAGAGAGGAGGATGGGCATCGAAATCACTCCATATGGAGTTTATCTTCACCTTGGCAAAAATAGCCATTTGGGCAAGAAACTGTTCTTGCCTGGACTGCTTGATCGACTGGACATACAGAACCCATAGAAAGATGACCACTGAACTTTGCTTGACAAAATGGTCCTTCAGGTTCCGGCTTCACAGAGCAAACTCCTAGACATTTTACAGGACACTGAAAAAAAATGACCAAGAGGGGCTGGAGAGATGGCTCAGAGGTTAAGAGCACTGGCTGTTCTTCCAGAGGTCCTGAGTTCAATTCCCAGCACCCACATGATGGCTCACAACCATCTGTAATGAGAACTGGCTCCCTCTTCTGGCCTGCAGGGATACATGCAAACAGAACACTGTATACATAATAAATAAATCTTAAAAAAAATGACCAAGAGACTCTAGCCCTGTGGACTAAAGACAGATGCCCCAACTTAACAAAGGAATATGAGGTGATTGTCCAGGCTGTCAGCTGTCTCTAAGACTCCCGAAAGTTGCTTGCATCCTCCCATCTCTCAGGTAATATTATATCCTTCTGAGGTCTTTGATGTAGTTGAAGCTAGATAGTTACAATTTTCCTTAGTTATGATAAAAGATAAGTTAGATATAAAACCTTAACCTCACAAATATAAGATAGGTAGAATATTTTCTTTAATATTGTAACTGTAATTCTTGCTTGGTAATTGTTTTGTTATATGCAATTTTACTATGTTAATGTCAAAAACTTCTTTTTGAAAATGAAGAAAAGGGGAAGTGCCGTGGATATCACTCTGTATAAATAAAAGTGATTGGCCAGTAGCCAGACAGGAAGTATAGGCAGGACTAAGAGAGGAGAATTGAAGAAACAGGAAGGGAATGGAGAGACTGCCTGGAGCTGCTGCAAAGACAAGAAAAATGAAAGGTACCAATAAGCCACGAGCCACATGGCAAAGTATAGATTAATAGAAATGGGCTAAATATAAGAATAAGAGCTAGACAATGATAGGCCTGAGCTAATGGCCAAGCAGTTCAAATAATGTAAGAGTCTGTGTGTTTATTTTATAAATGGGCTCAGGGACTGGCGAGACTTGTCGGGAGCTGGAGAGAAATTCTCCAGCTACAGCATGGAGCCAGATGGGGAATCCAGGCAGAAAGACATGGAGAAGAAAGGTGGAGTCAGAGGGATGATGAGCACTGCCAGGGGAGCAAGATGTAATGGAACACAGGTAGTGCCACAAAGACACATGGCAAACAACTTAATTTGAATGGGTTGAGTTAAGTTGTAAGAGTTAGCTAGCAAGAAGCCTAAGCCATAGGCCATTTGATTTGTAATTAATATTAAGCCTCTGACTGGTTATTTGGGTATTGGTGGGCAGGAAAGATTTATCTGTTTACAAATGGCACCTACTATCTGGCGTGAATTCACACAGACCTGAGAAAGCTTAAAATAGATTATGAACACACACAAAAAAAGCCACACTGGGCTTCCTAGTCTTACAATCTCATGCCATCAGCAGCTCATAGATGGACCTGTCCACCAGCTGCCATAGGCTAAGCAGCATGGTAGATTTCCACAGTCTCTCCCACAGGCTGTGATAGAGAGAGGATTCTCCTAGCCTCTCCTTGTGGGCTTGAGAGCACAGCTGTAGACTTAAGGACACAGCTCTACACATACTGCTTCCCAGAGTTGGGAAGGTAGGCTTAACTCATTGTGGTGCCTTGTTGAAAAGCTGAATGGGGCAGAACCAGCAGTCAAAAATGTGTAGCTTAGCGATTTAAAAACTCTTCCAGTAAGGAAAGAATTAAAGGTACAAAATAAAACATATTCAGATGGGAAAATCCTCTAAGTAGGTAACAATGTGTTTAAAAATATAGGTAAGCTTGGGAGAGAAAAAAAAAACGGTAGAAAAAGTCCTTTAAAATTTTTTTTTTAAAAGCCATGTAAAGATGGAAATTATACAGAGAGTCTGCATACTGTATAATATTGCATTGTCTTTGGGATTTTTTTTAACTGCAAAGAGTCATTTGATTGTAGAGGTTACAAAGTTAAACCAATATGTGTATTTTAAAGGTTTCTTGACTTAAAAATTTGGGTCTAAGGATATGTTGCTTTGGAAAAGAGCTCTGCTTTTGTTTCCACAGAAGATGAGGAGCTGTGAATTTTTCCAAGTTAATATAGTTCCATAAGGGAAGACCCCTTGAGAGGTCTTCAGATGATTCAATATCCAGAACAGCTTCAAGGCAACTGGCTGAGATGATGAAGACTCACAGACTATTCCACTCAGGACTTGACTATAATTCTAAATTGTCTCAGGATACACATAAGGTTACCAGTGGCCCCAATCAGCAGGAAGTAGTATAGAAAACTATAGCCAAATTACAAAACTATGCCCAAATATTACAAAAATTGTAAATATTTATTTTCATTGAAGGGGAGTTGGTTACAAACTATTATTGGTCATAGTTTTAAAAAAAAGGCTAACCAAAGGAGTTAAATTGAGAGATCTCTTTCTTTCTTTCTTTCTTTCTTTCTTTCTTTCTTTCTTTCTTTCTTTCTTTCTTTCTTTTTTTTTTTTTTTTGGTTTTTCGAGACAGGGTTTCTCTGCGTTACTTTGTGCCTTTCCTGGAGCTCACTTGGTAGCCCAGGTTGGCCTCGAACTCACAGAGATCCGCCTGGCTCTGCCTCCCGAGTGCTGGGATTAAAGGCGTGCGCCATCACCACCCCGTGAGAGATCTCTTTCTAAAAGGAGAAGAGAGGATATGATAGAGAAATGATAAAATAAAAGAGTAGATGATTGAATCTACTTTAATCCAAAAAACCCAGAACTAATCTTAGATATTTTACATTAGTATGAGTTTTGGCTTATTGATGTAAATTTAATGTTAATTTTGTTATACTATATGTATATTTCTACTCTTGTTTAAGGTATTATGATTTTAGAGTTCATTTAAAAATATAATGTATAGTTAAGAAATATACATTAATAGTCATTTATAATAATCAAACTTATATTCATGTTAGTTAGGTTTGATAGATATGCAAACATATTTCAATCACATAGGTAATCTTCAAACACTTCAAAACTTACAAAACATGGCATTTAAAATATTTTAAGAACTTAGACTTTTGAGGACAGTGAGACATGTCTGTTCTTGGCAGCATCAATTACTTCAAAGAGGATGATGGGCATTGTTAAGAAACTCATTATGGAGTTTGCTTATAATATGGAAAAGATTGGGGCAAGAAACTGCTCTTGCCTGAAGTGCTTGAGAGTATGTTGTATAAACTGCACATGCAGGACCCATAGGAAAGTGACCACTGAACTTTGCCAAAACAATGAGGGGTGATCCTCCAGGATCATGCTTTGCAGAAGAAACTGTGAGACATTCTGCAGAACACAGGAAAGTGAATGATGAACTTTGCAATTAGGCAGAACAGTCCTTGAAATTTCCTGCTTCACTGAAAAGTATGCCAGAGACTCTTAGGCCTGTGGGCTGAAGATACATTCCCCAATGATACAGAGGAACTTTGGGTGACTGTCCAGACAGCCAGATGTCTCTGTTATTTCTAGAATTTTGGAACTTGCTTACAATATACTTCCCATTTACTCAGATAATATTATATTCTTCTGAGGTCTTTGAGGGAGTTTTTAAAGACTAGATAGTTATAATAACAGTTTTCCTTGTTTAGGATAAAAGGTAAATTAGATGTGAAACTTTACACTCACAAATATAGGATAAATGATAGAATATTTTCTTTAATTTTGCCAAATAGACTAGATATTGTAACTGTAATTCTTGCTTGATAACTGTTTTGTTATATGTAATTTTACTAAGATAAAATGAAAAAAAGTTTCCTTTTGATTAGACAGAAAAGGGAAAGGGCTGTGGGGTGGTCTTTCTGTATGCCGTGAATTCATGTTGCTACCATTGGTTAATAAAGAATCCACTATGCCCTATGGCAAGGCAGAATAGAGCCAGGTAGGGAATCCAAGCAAAGAAACAAAAAGAAGAAAGGTGGAGTCAGAGGGATGATGAGCACTGCCAGGGGAGCAAGATGTAATGCAAGACAGGTAATGCCGCAAAGACACATGGCAAACAGCTTAATTTGAATGGGTTGAGTTAAGTTGTAAGAGTTAGCTAGCAAGAAGCCTGAGCCATAGGCCATTTGGTTTGTAATTAATATAAGCCTCTGTGTGTTTACTTAGGACTTAGTGGCTGCAAGACTGGGCAGAACACAGGAAAACTTCTGGCTATATTCCCTTTTTCTGTAAAACTTGAAATTGACCAGGTTTTGATACATTTTCTGAAATTTGTCATTTTCCACACCCTGTACCCTGTTCCAGTCAATCCTGGTATACTCTACCCACTGCCTCTCAGACATTATGAGGCACACCTCTCTCGTCCTCTTTGGGCAATCACAGGTCCAAGTCTTTCACTTACTCTTTCTAGAAAGCCCCTCTAATTATCGTGACCTTCATCCTTGCCCTAAACCCTGCAAGCCTCCTTTCTGTTGCTTCTTCCTTTGGTACTTCCTCTCACTCCTGCTCGGAGGCTGTAGAGGTCTTATGTTTATCCTGGCCTGGTCTCTTACACCAACCCCTTGCAAACACCCAGCTTACCATCTTTGTTGAGGGAAGCTCTCTTATAGACAGATCAAGAAACCACCAGTCAGCATATGCAGTGTTCACTTACACTAAAACATTTGAAGTGACCTACCAGCCAATAGGGACATCTTCACAAAAGGCCAAATTAATGTCCTTCAATAGAGCACTCCAAGAAGCCAAGGGTCAATGGGCTAACATATATACTGACTCTAAATAGGCCTTTTTAATAGCCCATACCCATCTGTCCTTTGGAGGGAAAGGGACTTCCTCACTACCAAGGGCACTCCCATAGTTAATGGTCCCCCTATCGCCAAGCTACTGGAGGCCCTCCAGCTCACTGGACAAGTAGCCATAATTCACTCCAGGGGAAACCAGTTCTCTAAGGACCCAGAGGCCTTAGTCAATGCCAAGGCAAACTCAGTAGGCCACCGACAGGCCTCCAGCGCCTCTGGATCAACAGAATATATTTTGTTCTTGGTACCCTCCTACCAGCCCTGTTATCAACCAGAGGAAACTGACAAACTCCTGAAAATTGGGGTCATGCAGACAAAGAATGGATGGTTTTACTTCAATAACTGCCTCATCCTCCCTCACAAGCTGGCACTGTCCATCATTTCAGACATTCACCAGACTTTATATGTAGGTCCCAAAACTTTGTTCCATTTCTTAGAGCCCCTCTTTGACTTCACCCATCTTTAAGGTTGTATTTCACAGGTTCATTCCTCCTGCCATACTTGTGGCAAGGCCAACCTGCAGGGGGCTTCCAGATATATCATTGTCTATAGCAACTTTGAGGACACCAATGAAGTAACAACTGGCAGATTGATTTCAGCCAAACGCCATTACCTCCTGACTCTTGTTGAGACCTTCACAGAATGGATAGAAGCCTTCTCCACATCCAGGGAAACAGCAGATGTGGTAGCTCAAGTACTCCTGGAACACATCATTCCTTGATTTGTCCTGCCAAGACCATATAAATGGACAATAGGCCAGCCTTCCATTCCAGGGTCATGGAGCTCATGTTGTAAGCTCTCAACATTTCCTGGAAACTCCACATCCCCTATTATCCACAATCCTCAGGAAATGTTGAGAGGGTCAACGGATTCATCAAATAACCCCTCACCAAGCTCCCCATTGGACTCAGGTTATCTTGGCTTGGCCAAGGGCATCTCCTCATTGCCTTTACCTGCCTCTGAGCCAATCCATGCTCTGCTACAGGCCTAAGCCCTTCTGAGCTCCTTTTATGGAAGGTCCTTCCTCCTCAGTCACCTACCTTCCAACCCAAACTCTTTCACTGGCTGAGTACCTCCCCTACCTTGAGCTTCAAAGGTCCCTTCCCATTCTCATGCTGGTAGCTATCTCCTTGCCCCCATACCAATAGATCTAACTGCCCCTGAGCCTGCCCCATGCTCCCTGGGGGAACCAAGTACTCCTCAAAATCCTAGCACTTAAGTCTCTTGAGACCAGGTGGACAAAATCCTACACTGTGATCCTCAGCATCCCTTTGACTGTCAGGCTCCTAGGACAACAAAGCTGGTACCATCTCTGCAGGCTCAAGCGGCCAACTATGCAGGATACATGGTCTGTTTAGCAGCTGGGACTCTCCACCCTCCAGTTTCCCAAGATGTCCAAATGAAGGTTGTATCTGTTCTTCTGCCGTGTGCATTTAACTTTGTCGGTACAACCAGCATTTTTTCTGGCAGTCACAGTGCAGGTGTTAATAATCTATTTTTTCCTTGCAACTTGCCTTCTCTCCTCCCTCAAGAAACAGATGCCTGGGGGCTCCAGAATGGCAGTAAACCAGATGCTTCTTCACCCACACCTCCCACTGACTGTGAGCCCTACTTTGTACACAAACTGAATGTTAAACCCACTATAAAGAGAACAATGTAACAATCACCATTACTTTCCTTGGACTTCCCACATAATCAACTTTTACAACCTAAACTAATACTTAACTGCAATCTTATTATGTTCTCTTCTATGGCCTGATCCAGAACAATTCATGTGTATCATTTGCAGGATATAGCAAACATAGAGATTGAAAACACTCTTCTTCAATGAATATCCACCCAAACTATTGAACACAGCAGCATTGCTGGTTAAACATTGGAGTTTAAAATACTGCTTGTTGTCTGGGTGAGTTGCTGTCAGTTGAAGTTATTGGCTTAATCCCTTGTAAGACTCCATGATTTCTGTAAAGTATCCCACTCCTTCCCAATGTGATTCTTCCTGGGAAGTCAATAAAAGAGAGCACAACAAAAGGGGCACTCACATTCACACACAGGGACAGCCACAGGGACAGATGGACACAGACACAGGGCAGGCACAGACTCAGATTAAAAAAAAAAAACAGAGACAGGGACAGACAGATTTCTTCACACAGGCACAGACTCAGAGTCATGCACCAGACAGATAGGAGAAGACAGGGAGCATGAAGTAGAAAATCCAAACCTGGACTTGCTCTTGGTTGAAGGACTCCAAGTAGAAGTGCTTTTATTTCTTTCCTTAATGCAGCCCTGATGTAGTATTGTGACTCCGAGTTAATGGCTGATGTGTTGATTCCACACAATAGGCTCCATTGTTTTGTCAAAACTACATGGCATCAAGCTGCCTTCTAAATATTCAGGCTTGTACCTGTCCATTAGGGCAATTATCATCCCTCATCAGGGAAATTTATTTATGCAGTGGGCTGTGGTGAATGTGCAGGCTCACACCTGGCCAAACTTTAGAGAATGCATAACTATGAATTGCTCAGACCTCAACAGGATGTCTGAATCACTCCCTCCAAGGCTTTGGAAGACAGAGGCAGAGGTTGTAGATGATTACTGTAAAAGTGTGTCCAGGACACCTGCATACACAGTGAGGAACTCATAAGCCCCACCCTTCAGTGAGGGATTTTGTGCAGTTAATGTGTGCTGGGGATGGGATGTCATAAAATTTCTTGTATAACATTAGAGGGACCAGCCTTAATATTATATACCCCAGGGGCTCAGGAGAGAGAACTATGAATGGCAAGGGTTATTTTTGAAAATAGAATCTCAACACACAGAGCTCTTAGTCCAGTCTTTTATTCATCCTTATCTTCTCCTTGATCCTCCTGTGCCCTGAGAGTCCCAGTATATATACACTTACAGGCAGTAATCTTTTGGCACTGCAAAGCCAGGCTTCCAGGGTCAAATGGAGGGGTGATAAGAATCACATAGAGGGGCAGTAATTGTTAATAATCATTTGCAACCCAAAAAGAAAGTGACTAATGGGGAAATGAATTAACTAAGGGCTTAATTCAGGTAATGTCTAAGAAGAGGGATTTAATGTGCTCAACTATAATCTTAAACATGATTGGTAGAAAATGTAAAGAATCTATAAGTTGCTAGGTCAATGGGAGAAAATAAAACTGCCTTCTTTTTTTCCTGTGGCTCCTATCTGTCCAAGCTATCTGCTGTCTTTTTCTGCAGGGCAGGGCAAAGTGTGCTTGGTTGCTAGGAAACCTGTGATTCCTCTGGTGATAGTAAAAGGGAGATCTGGAATTAGAGGTAAGTTTTGGGAAAGGAGGAAGTTAAGCTTAATTGGCACATCTGCCAGGCCTTCACATATGGGTAGTCTGGATGCTTAAGTCTGTTCATAGAGAGTAAAGAGGTATCTCTGATAAGGTACTTTCCTCCATCTGGGGATGGACCTGGCCAGATGTTGCCAGTGATGATAATTACAGGGAGGCTTAAACTGGGGTTCTGGCTGTGCATAGCTGTCAGTGCATGAGGTTATCTAAACATTCCTTTAGTAGAGGGGAAATGGTGCCCAATAAATGATGGAAAAGCTACAATAGCACACAAGAAACTCATAGCAGGAAAAGGCTGATAATCAAAAGCCAAATATTACCATGGCTCCTTGAGCCTCTCGAAGGCCCTTGGCTTCTTCCAGGTATTAGCTTTGTTATCATCAGCTGAAATCCTCCTTTGTATATTTTTGCAGCTTGTAGCATCAAATTAAAGGAAAAGGAAATGCAGGTAAGCAACCACACTCGAACTCTATGGCTGTTAAGGACAATATGGCACATTGGGGGTGTTTTTACTTGTGTTTGAGCAGTTTGAATATGTGAACCTCAACAAGGCTGATTTGTGACTTGCAAAATCCACTAAAATTCATTGATGCCTGTTATGTCCAAAGAAAACTGCAATTCCCAAAACTCCAACTGCAGGCCCAGATATCTGGAAATGGGCACAACCTGGACTTTAGGAGGATTTCTGGAAGGTAGATAGAAGTCAACATTCCTCAAAAACTTGTGAATCTCTACCCAAAGGTGTCATTTCCCTTATGACTGGCAGTAGAGAAAATAAAGCTGCCTGTGGTGCATATTACCATAATGAGGCCCATGCTAGCCTCCAGGCTCCTTCAGTGTCACAAGTACTTGTTATGCATTTCAAAGTCTATGCTAGTGTCCTAGGTCCTCTCCCCTCCTCCCCTACCCTAAACTCCTTCTAGTTCAGAAGCATCCCTTCTCACACCTTCTCAGTGTCTTTATAAAGCTCTCTCTTTGGGTCTCTCTCTCCTCCTGTCTCCATGTTCCTCTCCCTCTCTCTGTCTCCTCCTCTGTCTCATTCTCTCTCTCTGCCTCTCTGGCTGTTTCAGCTTCTAACATTAGCCAGGTCCTGTTGGCTGACTATGGACTATGGACTATGGACTATGTTCAGCCAACATCTCCTTCTGCTTTGAACATTCCAGATCTCTCTATCTGTTCAAACTCTGGTATCTATAATAAAAATCCTTCCCCTTAAACATATCACTGAGAGGTCAGGTGATCAGTTTGTACAATACCAAGAAACAGCTTAAAATATTTGCATAATGCATTTTAATGGGAAAATATTTCAAACATATACAGAATTCAATATATACTATGTCTTCTGCCAGAAAATAGTTAACCATGTCAATTTTTTATAAAATCTTCCTGACAGATTGTCATTTGTTGTGTTCTTTCAGAGAATTATCAGCTTCCGTAGCAACTAAAAAGAAAAGAAAGAACTATCAGTTGCATCATCAAGAACATCACTGGTGACATACATCTCAGGATCAGGAGTAGCAGTGGCATCATCAGTAGAATCTTATGGAGTGACATTAGTATCATTGTGTTTGAGAAGGTGTGAGAATGTGGAGCCTCATTTTGTTGGTTCTATTCTCAGATGTTGCTTCTTCTGAAATATTTGTTTCTAAGAAGATGCTATACTCATAAGTCACAATGTATGCACACAGAAAAATAGAAACTAATATTTAACAGTTATATATCTCTGCTTAGCCATTCAGAAAAACACAAGGTTCACATTAGGAGTGAAAGAAATTCCCTTGTTCCAGAATAGGAGACAACTGTGAACCTACCAGCTTTACTTGGGCACTTTCATTGGATTAAACTGTTATTTTTATGTGATATATTTTTAATATTATTGGGAAAAAAAGAATCAATTTTTTTTCTGGTGCTAGGAAATGCCTAAAAGTTCTATATAAAGCATGAAATTTATTAATCTTACATACTAGTGCCCAAAAAATTAGATTTCTACTACAAAAATCTTCATCTATTTTAAACCATTTCTGTGGTCTCATCTTGTCCAACGTTTTGGTTCCTTTAATCTCTCAAATGACTTCGTCTGCGGAATATTATATTACTTATGTGTCTTATCATCATCATAATTGAAACCAGGAACCACATTACTGTTGTTATCAGGAGCAGCAGCATGTCTTCTGCCAGAGAAGGAATAGATTTAATAGAGGTGTTCATTGTATAGCTGGTGTGGTCAGCTGTATTTACAGAACCAAAAATTTTGTTGCTATCCTGTGTAGGTTCTGGAGTGTCACATGGCACATGAACAAGAGAAGATTCCCGATCAGTAGTGAATCTACTACACTTGTGTTCTGCTCTAAGACACGCTTCAAGAACTGGGTCAGTGTTTGAAAAGGGTCCATGGTGTCACTAGTGTGGTGACCAAGAGCAGGCTCAGGGTCAGTATATGTCTCACCTTGCATGCCCAGTGCAAATACCTAAATAATTGTGGGATCCAGAACAGTGTCCTGGGCTGAATGCGCACCTTTTTTATTATCAACCGGGTCAACTCCTTCTCCATCCCATGTAGGTGGTAAATGGACCAAATGGTGCCCAATGGTATTATGGGGATCACAAGGTGCCTTCTTTTCAACCTTTAAGGAAAATGTGAGACGTTAGTTTTCATTAACATTTTCACTGATTTTATTCACTTTAAGACTTATCTGTTAATGTCAGGGTCTTGATTTATAGCCCCCAAATGTTTCTTTTCTCAGTCTAATTTTATCACAACAGCCATTGATATTCAGTACTTTCTGCTTCCTTTCTGTTTGAGTAACAGGCCCAGAGTTTTGAGAAATTTAAAAGGGGACCTGCTCAGCTTTATGCCTTCTTTCCTTCTTTTCTTTACTACCTGACACTGTCATTCTCTGTATAATGGGAAGTTGTAAAAAGAAAAGGACAAAATGTGTCCTTTCCTGTCTGTATGACTGGGATTTTGCATTCTGGCCAGATTAAGAAAATGTGACAATGAGGAGCTTTGGGAACAAAAGGAACCTCTCTCTTCTGCACTGCATTAATGCTTTCCCCACAACCTTTCACAATTGCACATTTGGTTCCTGGAACAGCAGAACAGTGAGGGTGATTTTGAAACGCATGAGCAAAATGTGTCACTACCCAGAGCAGAGGGGAGCTGTGGAGCTGCAAGTAAGGATTCTGGGAGATGTCTTCCAAGTTCTTACTCCTTAACTATGACTATTGTTATACATGGAGGATAGCTATAATGGCCTGCCCCAGCACCTCTCTGGAGGCTTGAGTGAGAACAGCCCCCATGGGCTCATATATTTGAATGCTTGGCCACCAGTTGGTGGAACTATCTGGGGGAGGATTAGGAGGTGTGGCCTTTTCAGAGGAGTTGTGTCATTATTGGTTCACCTGGAGGTTTCAGAAGACTTGTGCTATTTTCAGGGAGCTCTCTGCTTCTTGTGTGAGTCAGGTGTAGCTCTCAGCTGCTGCTCCAGCACCATGCCTGCCTGCCTGTTCTATGATGGTGATGGATCTGTATGCATCCCATTGGAACCATATATTGCCCCACTCCAAACAAACCCTTCCTTCTAGGAGTTGCCTTGGGCATGGCAATAGAAAGTAATAGAACCATTGTCTAATTACAGTATGATTGATATGAACAAAGCCTGAAGGATACATTGGAGGCACTGAAGGGGTGTTACCCAGAGGATTATGGCAAAAACAGGTGAAGTAATTCTATAATGTTGGCTTAGATAGCATACAAAGAAGACCAGTTGATTTAATCAGGTACATTTATGAAGTATGAGTTTTGAAAATGTATTTGATGCTGCTTGACAGATGGAAACCCTCACTGACTTTTATTCCACAACAAATAATGACTCCAGGTCTTTGTCATTCATGTCATCTCAGTGACATGCCTAATTTAGCAGTCTACTTTTACCTTTTGGTATCAGGGTTGAGGAGGTATGTGCTATTTATGTGAAAAACTCACACATTCAAAAACTTACCCAGCATCGTCAACATAACACAGAGACGATTAAAGCTTCAGAAACATTATTGGTCAAAGAAAAAAAGAGGGAATATACATCGCACATATATGTCTAAACACTTCAAATGAATCATGTGAAAATTTTTGGTTCAGTGGTTTCATTGAGAATTGGACCCATCAAAGCATGTAATACTTGTCAGACTTAGACACATCTTCTTTTTCTTTCTTTTTTTATAATTTATTTATTTATATTTTATTTGCATTGGTGCTTTTGCCTGCATGTATGTCTATGTAAAGGTTCAGATCTTAGAGTTACAGACAGTTGTGAGCTGCCATGTGGGTGCTGGGAATTGAACCCGTGTCCTCTGGAAGAGCAGTCAATGCCCTTAACCACTGAGCCATCTCTCCAGCACCCAGGACACATTTTCATATGTCACATGTTTCATTCATTGCTTCTTCCTCATTAACTAAGTATGCTTAAGTCAGTTATAAAAAGGGAATGCATAGGCCACATGGTATAAGGATAGTTTTCCAGGACACATGCCACAAGAAAAACAGAAACACTGAAAATGAGTGAGAAGATATTTTCCTGAACTCTTTTACAACAGGAGTACTAATGAGTTTATACAGACCATTTGTTTACCAGAGTAGATAGTTTCACATGATTCTAAAAATTATTTACCAATGGGGTGCGTGCAGTTCTATGCTTGTTTGTACAATACTAGTGTGTGTGTGTGTGAATGTGTTTGTGTGTCTGTGTGTGTGTCTGTGTGTGTGTGTGTGTGTGTGTGTGTGTGTGTGTGTGTGTGTGTGTGCATGTATACATATGTGAAGTTCAAAGTATAACCCTACAGGAGGGGTTCTCTCCTTTATTAGGTGAGACAGGGTCCTTTACTATTTCTACTGATTTGTGTGTTCTACTCTGGCTGGCATATAGGTATTACAGCTGTTCTACTCTCAACCTCCAATATGGATAAAGGTGTGCTGGGATTGTGTACGTGAGATGCTTGCTGTTAGTTATGGATTGGAACCAAGGTACTTAGGCTAGCAAGGGAAGTACTCAGCATGTGATGAAGTGAGTGTGTAGTTTTCTTTTCTTGTGTGTATTAGTGTAAAATATTTTTTGTCAAAATATAAGTGAGAGGGCTAAGCTGATAAAGGCCTAATATAATATCACATACACATCTAGACAGTGATTGTCAACCGGAGGGTAGTGACCCATTAGGCAATCATAGGACTCTCATTCAGAAAGGTCACCTAAGAACTTTTGAATACATACATACTGACATTATAATTCACAACAATAGGATAATAACAGTTATGAAGTAGCAAGGGAAATAATTTCCTGTGCAGGTTCACCACAACATGAGGAAGTGCAGCAGATGGTCACAGTCCTAGCAAGGTTGAGAACTAGTGCCTTACAGGGTGATTAGCTTGTGGGCTCCCAGAAGGGAGGATATGAAGGAGGTGAAGGAATGGGCCAGGCTGGGTCCCTCTTCTCTGACACTATTTGAAATACTGCAGACATAGGAACACAGAGACATCGTTCCTCTCACAAGCAAATATATTACATGTCAAATTAGTGGGAATTACCAGTAAATATATTTCTTTTTCTTTGCAGCTATCAGTTATTACCTCAAGAGTAGACAGGTTCATTGTACTTTTGATGACTTTAAAGTGGAGATCTCACTATCTGAGAAAAGCTGTTTCTTGCTTTTCTTCAAGAGGATGAACTTTTTTGGTTTTGAAAATTAACTCTTTTGTTTGGTTGTGTATGTGAAGTGTATGTGAGCACCATTCGTACATTTGTTGTTTTTTTTTTTCAAATGAAGCCGACTTCTGAAACAAAATATGCTGTGCTCTGTTCCTTTAAACTATGTATACCACGATTAAAAACAGACTAGGAGAAAAGTGTTTTACTCTGTTTTGCTCAGTTTCATTGGGTCTGCTTGAGTTTTGTCATGTGATCAGTGGATCTGAGTTTCATTGCTGGAAGTACAATGGGGATGATGTTCAATGATCTTTCCCTGAGTTTTTCTTCAACATGTGGGTTGTACTCAAGCAGTTTGCTGGCAATTGTGTTTTTTGGGATGGATCCCAGGTCATTATGCCTGCAAACAGAGTGATCTGCTGGCACTGGACTCTTTGTGTGTGGTTTCATTTTCATTTGTTTGTTCTCTTTCTTTTTTCTTTTTTGGTGTGTGGGCATGTATGTGTTTATATTAATGCTAATATATTTACTGTCAAAGCATACATCTAAGGGCCACTGAGAGGGCTAATCTGATAAAGGCACTTGCCAGCATGACTGACAAGTCCACTTTGAACCCTGAGACTGAAATGGTGAGAGGTGAGAAACATCTCCTATAAATTATCCTTGGACCTCCACACTTCTGCTGTGGCAAACAGTTTCTTGCCTTTTCCCATTCACCAAATAAATTGAGACCAGATTGTCCTTGAACTCAAAGAGACCAACTGGCATCTGCGTCATGAGTGCAGGGATTAGAGGAGTGTACCAACATGCCCAGTCTCTCATTCATGTTCTTCCTGCCTATAAGTTCCTGCATTTAAATATGTCAAACTGGCAGGCCAATGAGGCCTAGGGTCCAGGAAGTTAGCAAACACCCTGAGGCTGGCTAATTATTTCTACTAACGATATCTTGGCCTATGCTTATGGTCATGTGCATAACAAACATATTCTTTCTATGGTTTGAAAAGATGACTCAGCAGTGTATACCACTTTTTGCTCTGGCAGAAGACCTGGGTTTGATTCACAGAACCCAAAGTATAGAAAAGGGGCTGGCTAGAGAAACCCACCCTGACCCTGGAGCCTAGTATTAGGGAAGGATGGCTCAGATAAAGCCAGTGAGAGAAACACATTTTAGCTCAGATCAGAGCCATCCCTGCCCCTGTCCAACTGACTTGTGAAATCGACCAATCACAGAACAGGACAGCAGAATCCTGGCCCTAGGGCCCAGGACCAGGGAAAGAAACACAGCCTGTGTTTGGGACCTGAGCCAGAGAAATGAACACTTTATCCCCAAACCCAGAACCCAGGAAATACGCCCTGACTCTGAAACTAGTACCAGAATAACACTCTTGGCCCCTAGAATCATAGTCAGTGAAAGAAATGTGCCCTGGCCTTAGATGTAGTGTCAAAAAGCCAAGAAAGGACAGTGAAAGAAACACAGTTTGGGCTTGAAATCAGGGCCATCTCTGCTCATGGCTCATACTGGCCAATCCCTGGGCAGAAAATAAACTAACCAATCACAGTTGACTCTGCCCCCTAGACATTCTATATCAACTGCCCTTCGCAGTCAGTTGTGAGCTGTTCTCTCCACTCTAGTAGAGGCAGCTACTCTCCTGAACTCCTCCTTCCCAAATAAACCTCTTTCTCAAACGAGTTTTGGGTGAAGACCTTCATTGACTGGTGAACAGAAGAACCTTGCTGGGGATGTCTTATAGTGGAACAGGCAAGGGGGAGCTGAAGAGAAGAACCTTGCAGGGACTTCCAGTAGTGGACTGACAAAGAAAGAGCTGGTAACACTGATCCTGAGATTGTGGCAATCCAGGATAGGAGCAGGATTGCTGTGTCCTGTGGGAAGATTATACCCCATCACACCAGGTATATCCTGACATTCCTGAAGAGACAGGATACCCTTCCTTGCTGAAGTAGTTCCAGGCCTGACTCTCCAGAGAGGTCAGAAAAAATTCCTTTCCAAGGTTGTGTTGTTTCTTTGCAGTCCCAGCCATCACAGCTGTGCTACACAGCTTCAGGTGTCCAGGACACATTCAGGGCAGAGCTCTTGTTCTAAGTAGCCCCAGGGGTCCAGGATACGTTGCCCTCAAGGGCTAAACTTTTTCCAGCTCAGCCATCACAGCTGTGCTAAAGAGCTTCAGGAGTCCAGGACACCTACAGGGCAGAGCTCTTGTTCAGAGTAGCTCCAGTTATCCTTGATCCCTCACCCTCTAGGTCTAAACTGTTTCCTTGCAGTTAAATCCATCGATTTACTAACATTCTGGTGTTAAAACCTGGAACACCAAACCCACAGTTTTTGCAGTTTACTCACACCCACATCTTGGCTCACAACGATCTGGAACTGCAATTCCAGGGGATCCAAAGCCCTCTTGGGTGTCTGTGGCCAGCCTCCACACAAGGTACACAGAAAGAATCCATGCAAAATATTTAAACATCTAAAATAATTAATTGAAGACATGTTGGGTACATTCCTGTTGACATTAGCTACTGCACGATTCTCTAATATTTATTCTCTTGATTTGTTTGTGTTCTTGTCTCTCTGATGCAAGTAGCTCACTTTCTGATTTTTGTCTCCATAGTCTAATTTACTATCACATACCCATGAAAACAGTGTTTTTCAACCTGTGGGTAGTGACCCATTTGGTAATCCTAGGACTCTCTTTCACAGAGATCACCTAAAAACTTATGAAAATATAGATATTGACAGTATAATTCATAACACTCACAAAATGACAGTTATGAAGTAGCAAGGAAAATAATTTTATGTGGAGGGTCACCACAACATGAGGATGTGCATCAGATGGTCACAGCCTGAGGAAGGTTGAGAACTAGTGCCTTAGAAGGTGATTAGCTTGTGTGTTCCAAGAAGTGAGGGTATGAAGGAGGTGAAGGAATGGGCCAGGCTGGGGTCCTCTTCTCTATTTGCAATACTGCAGACATAGGAACACAAAGACATCGTTCCTCTCACAGGCAAATATGTTACATGTCAAATTAGTGGGAATTACCAGTAAATATATTTCTCTTTCTTTGCAGGTATCAGTTATCAGTCAAGAGAATACAGGTCCATTGCATTTTTGATCTTTAAAGTGGAGATCTCATTACCAGGAGAAAAGCTGTTTTTCACTTTCCTGCAATGGAAAGGTAGAAGATGAACTTCCAGGTTTGGAAATGAATTCTTTCCTTTGGTGTGTATGTGAAGTGTGTGTGAGCCCCCAAACCTCTACTTGTTTGATTTTCAAACGAAGCTGACTTCTGAAACAAAATAGGCTGTGCTGTGTTCCTTTAAACTATGTATACCAAGATTAACAACAGACTTGGACAAAAGTGTTTTTACTCTGAACAGTTTCATTGAGACAGCTTGAGCTTTGATTTGTGATAGGTGGATCTGAGTTTCATTGCTGGAAGTACAATGGGAACCATGTTTAATGATCTTTCCCTGAGTTTTGCTTGAACACATGGGTTGTAGTCAAGCAGTTTGCTGGCAATTGTGTTTTCTGGGATGGATCCCAGGTCATTATGCCTGCATGCAGAGTGATCTGCTGGCATTGGTGTGCTAGTGTATTGTATCAATTTCTTTTGTATTTTGTGGAGTGTGTGTGAGTGTGTATTAATGCTGATACATTTACAGTCAAAACATACATCGCAGAACCTACATACTGAGAGGGCTAATGTCATAAAGGCACTTTCCAGCACGACTGACAACTCCAATTTGATCCCTGAGACTGAAATGGTGAGAGGAGAGAACCAACTCCTATAAAATATCCTTGGACCAGGCCTGGAGAGATGGCTCAGAGGTTAAGAACACTGGCTGTTCTTCCAGAGGTCCTGAGTTCAATTCCCAGCACTTACATCGTGGCTCACAACCATCTATAATGAGATCTGGCTCCCCGTTCTGGCCTGCAGGGATACATGCAAACAGAACACTGTATACATAATAAGTAAATAAATTAAAAAAAATATCCTTGGACCTCCACACTTCTGCTTGGCACATATATTTATTGCCTTCCCAGAGACCAGGTTGTCCTTGAACTCACAGAGACCAGCCTGCCTCTTCTTCATGAGTACAGTGAGTAGAGGATTGTATAAATATTCCCTGCCTCCTGTTCATGTTCTTCCTGCCTATAAGTTCTCTGCATTTCAATGTGCCAAACTGGCAGACTGATGAGGCCTAGGGTCCAGGAAGTTAGCAAACACCCTGATACTTGCTAATTATCTCTACTAATGATATCTTGGTGTATGCTTATGATCAGGTGCATAACAAACATATCATTTTGGGGTCAGAAAAGATGACTCAGCAGTGTATACCACTCTTTGCTCTGTCAGAAGACCTGATTTGACTCACAGCACCCACATCTTAGCTGACAGCAATCTGGAACTCCAATCTAGGTTATCAAATGCCCTCTTGGATGTTTGTGGGCAGGCCACACACAAGGTACACAGAAAGAATTTGTGCAAAACATTTAAACACCTAAAAAAATCAATTGACAACACATAAGCATGTTGGGCACATTCCTGTTGATATTAGCTACTACAGGATTATCTAATATTTATTATCTTCATTTGTATGTGTTCTTGTCTTTCTGATGCAAGTAGCTCACTCTCTGATTTTTGTCTCCGTAGTCTAATTTACTATCACATACCCATGAAAACAGTGGTTCTCAAATCTGTGGGTAGTGACCCATTTGGAAATCCTAGGACTCTTTAGAGAAGTCACTTAAGACCTTCTGAAAATATATATAGATATTGACTTATAATTCATAACACTCGCAAATTGACAGTTATGAAGTAGCGAGGAAAATAATTTTATGTGGAGGGTCACCACAACATAAGGAAGTGCATGAGATGGTCACAGCCTGAAGAAGTTGGAGAACTAGTGCCTTAGAAGGTGATTAGCTTGTGGGTTCCCAGAAGTGAGGGTATGAAGGAGGTGAAGGAATGTTCCAGGCTGGGTTCCTCTTCTCTGACACTATTTGCAATCCTGCAGACATAGGAATACAGAGACATTGTTCCTCTCACAAGCCAATATGTTACATTTCATATTAGTTGGCATTACCAATGAATATATGTTTTTTCTTTGCAGCTATCAGTTATTACCTCATCTAGGGAAGACAGGTCCATCTCACATTTGATGTTCTTTAAAGTGGAGACCTCAGTACTGGAGAAAATCAGTTTCTCACTTTTCTGCAATGGAAAGGTAGAGGATGAACTTTCTTGGTTTAGGAAAATAATTCTTAGGTTTGGTGTGTTTGTCAAGTGTGAGTGGGCCCAAAACCTTTATTTGTTTGATTTTCAAATGAAGCCATCTTCTGAAACAAAGGAGGCTGTGCTGTGTCCCTTTAAATTGTGTATACCATATTAAAAACAGACTTAGAGAAAAGTGTTTCACTGTGAACACTTTCATGGAGATGCTTGAGCTTTGGTATGTGATAGGTGGATCTCAGTCTCACTGATGGAAGTACAATGGGGACGATGGTCAAGGATCTTTCCCTGGGTTTTGCTTCAACATGTCTGTTGTAGTCAAGCAGTTTGCTGGCAATTATGTTTTCTGGGGTGGATCCCAGGTCATTATGCCTGCAAGCAGAGTGATCTGCTGGCACAGGAGTGTTTGTGTATGGTTTCAATTTCATTTGTGTGTTTTCTACTTTGGTGTGAGGGTGTGTGTGTATGTGTGTGTGTGTGTGTGTTAATGCTAATATATTCTCAGTCAAAGCATACATCAGAGGGCCACTGAGAGGGCTAATCTATAAAGGCACTTGCCAGCATGACTGACAACTCCAATTTGATCCCTGAGACCTAAATGGTGAGAAGAGAGAACCGACTCCTATAAATTATCCTTGGACCTCCACACTTCTGCTGTGGCACACATGTTTCTTGCCTTCCCCCATGCACCAAATAATTGAGATCAGAGCCCAGCCCGCCTCTGCTTCATGAGTGCCGGGAGTATAGAAGTGTACCAACATGCCCAGTCTCTCATTCATGTTTTTCTTGCCTATAAGTTCTTTGTGTTTCAACATGTCAAACTGGGAGCCTGATGAGGCCTAGGGTCTAGGAATTTAGCAAACATCCTGAGGCTGGCTAATTATTTCTACTAATGATATCTTGTCCCATGCTTATGGTCATGTGCATAACAAACATATTCATTCTGGGGTATGGAAAGATGATTCAGCAGTATATACCACTTTTTGCCCTGACAGAGGACCTTGGTTTGATTCACAGCATGCAACGAGGGAAAACGGGCTGGCTAGAGAAACCCACCTTGACCCTGGAGCCTAGAATTAGGGAAGGATTGCTCATATAAGGCCAGTGAGAAAAACACAGTTTATCTCAGATCAGAGCCATCCCTGCCCCTGTCCAACTGACATGTGAAATCGACCAATCACAGAGCAGGACATTAGAATTCTGGCCCTAAGACCCAGGACCAGGGAAAGAAACAGCCTGTGTTTGGGACCTGAGCCAGAGAAATGAACATTTTATCTCCAAACCCAGAACCCAGGAAATATGTCCTGACTCTGAAACTAGTACCAAAATAACACTCTTGGCCCCTAGAATCATAGTCAGTGAAAGAAATGTGCCCTGGCCTTAGAGGTAGTGTCAAAAAGCCAAGAAAGGACAGTGAAAGAAACACAGTTTGAGCCGGGCGGTGGTGGTGCACGTCTTTAATCCCAGCACTTGGGAGGCAGAGCCAGGAGGATCGCTGTGTGTTCGAGGCCAGCCTGGGCTACCAAGTGAGCTCCAGGAAAGGCGAAAAACTATGCAGAGAAACCCTGTCTCGAAAAAACCAAAAAAAAAAAAAAAAAAAAAAAAGCGGTGGTGGCACACGCCTTTAATCCCAGCACTCGGGAGGCAGAGCCAGGCGGATGGATCTCTGTGAGTTCGAGGCCAGCCTGGTCTCCAAAGCGAGTTCCAGGAAAGGCGCAAAGCTACACAGAGAAACCCTGTCTCGAAAAAACCAAAAAAAAAAAAAAAAAAAGAAAGAAAGAAAGAGAGAAGAAAGAAAGAAAGAAAGAAAGAAAGAAAGAAAGAAAGAAAGAAAGAAAGAAAGAAAGAAAGAAAGAAAGAAAGAAAGAAAGAAAAAGAAACACAGTTTGGCCCTGAAATCAGGGCCATCTCTGCCCCTTACTCACAATACTGGCCAATCCCAGGGCAGAAAATAAACTAACCAATCACAGTTGACTCCTCCCCTTGACATCTTATATAAACAACCCTGCCTGGTCAGTTGTGAGCTGTTCACTCCACCCTGGTGGAGGCAGCTACTCTCCTGAACTCCTCCTTCCCAAATAAACCTCTTTCTCAAAAGAGTTTTGGGTGAAGACCTTCACTGACTGGTGAACAGAAGAACCTTGCTGGTGACCCGTCCAGCAGGTCAGGTTATTAGGTAGGACCCGAGGAGGCACCTCCTGAAAGACCAATGGGGGCGAGAGAGAAAGGAGACCAGGCACATAAAAAGGACAGAGTCAGTCTGAGTCGCATCAAGGTCTCGTTTATTGCAAGGCAAGGCAGGCTTATATGTACTGGGGGATAGGAGAAGTGAATAGGGGAAGGGGGAGTGATGGAAAATGTCTGAAGAATAGGATCAGGGTGAGGTCTCTTTGGTCCAAAGCTTGTGCAACTGACCAACCTGAACATGTTTCAGGAAGTTATTCTAAAAGTACATTTTGTGGTTTTTCCAGGAACAAGTGTTTTTGTAAGTTAGTGATGAACGGGTGTTTTTGTAAGTTAGTGACGATTATCAAGGGTGTAGTCATGCCAGATCATCCATATTTTGGTTCCCAACATGCTGGGACATCCCATGGTGGACTGAGCAAAAGAGAGCTGTTAACACTTAACCTGAGATTGTAGCTCTTCAGGATAGGAGCAGAATTGCTGTGTCCTGTGGGGAGACCATCCCCCATCACACCAGGTATATCCTGACATTCCTGAAGAGTCAGGATACCCTTTCTTGCTAAAGCCGTTTTAGGCCTGACTCTCCGGAGAGATCAGAAAAATTTCCTTTCCAAGGTTAGTCTGTTTCTTTGCAGTCCCAGCCATCACAGCTGTGTTAAACAGCTCCAGGTGTCCGGGACACCTTCAGGGCAGACTTCTTGTTCTGAGTAGCTCGAGGCGTCAGAGATCCCTCCCCGTCTAGGGCTGAACTGTCTCCTTGCAGTTTCAGCCATCAGTTTGCTAACATTTTAGTGCTGAAACCTGGGACACCAAACCCAGAGTTTTTGAAGTTTACTTACACCAACATCTTGACTGACAACCATCTGAAACAGCAGTTCCTGGGGATCCAAAGCCTTCTTGGATGTCTGTGGACAGGCCACGCACAAAGAACACAGAAAGAAAACATGAAAAACATTTAAACACATAAAATAATCAGTTGAAGACATACAAGTAAGTTGGGTACATTCCTGTTGACGTGAGCTACTGCATGATTCTCTAACATTTATTCTCTTCATTTGTTTGTGTTTGTGTCTCTCTGATTCAAGTAGCTCACTTTCTGATTTTTATCTCCATAGTCTAATTTACTATCACATACCCATGAAAGAAGTGGTTCTCTTCAGGTATGTAGTGACCCATTTGGGAATCCCAGGACTGTCTTTCACAGAGGTCACCTAATACCTTCTGAAAATATAGATATAGACATTATAATTCATAACACTCACAAAATGACAGTTATGAAGTAGCAAGGAAAATAATTTTCTGTGCACTGTCACCACAAGATGAGGAAGTGCATCAGATGGTCACAGCCTGAGGAAGGTTGAGAACTAGTGCCTTAGAAGGTGATTATCTTGTGTGTTCCCAGATGTGAGGGTATGAAGGAGATGAAGGAATGGGCCAGGCTAGGTTCCACTTCTCTGAAACTATATAAAATACTGCAGACATAGGAACACAGAGACATCGTTCCTCTCACAAACAAATATGTTACATGTCAAATTAGTGGGAATTAAAGGTAAATATATTTCTTTTTCTTTGCAGCTATCAGTTATTACCTCATCTAGGGAAGACAGGTCCATGACACACGGGATGGTCTTGACAGTGGAGAACCTACTTCCAGAGACAATCTGGAATCCTCACGCTTCTGCAAAGGAAAGGTAGAGGATGAACTTTCTCGGGTAAGGAAATCAATTCTTTTGTTTGATGTGTATGTGAAGTGTGTGTGAACCCCAAACCTTTATTTGCTTGATTTTCAAATGAAGCCGTCTTCTGACACAAAATAGGCTGTGCTGGGTTCCTTTAAATTATGAATACCAAAATTCAAAACAGAACAGGAGAAAAGTGTTTCACTCTCTTTTGCTCAGTTTCTTTGAGGTCGCCTGAGTTCTGGCATGTGATAGGTGGGAGGGGGGAATGGACCTGCCTGGACTGAGTCTACCAGGTCAACCCCGGTCCTCGGGGGAGACCTTGATCTGGAGGAGGTGGGAATGGGGGGTGGGCTGGGGGGAGGGGTGGGCGAGAGGGGGAGAACAGGGGATTCTGTGGCTATTATGTTGAACTGAATGGTGTTGTAAAATAATAATAATAATTATAATAATAAAAAAAATTAAAAAAAAATAAAATAAAAAAAAAATTAAAAAAAAAATTATGCAAACCAAGATTTAAAACAGACCAGGAGAAAAGTGTTTCACTCTCTTTTGCTCAGTTTCATTGAGTCCACCTGAGTTCTGGCATGTGATAGGTGGATCTGAGTTTCATTGCTAGAAGTAAAATGTTAACCATGTCTAATGATCTTTCCCTGAGTTTTTCTTCAACACATGGGTTGTAGTCAAGCAGTTTCCTGGCAATTGTGTTTTCTGGGATGGATCCTGCGTCATTATGCCTGCATGCAGAGTGATCTGCTGGCACTGGAGTGCTGGGGTATGCTTTCATTTTCATTTGTATTTTGTGGAGTGTGTGTGTGTGTATATTAATGCTGATATATTTACATTCAAAGCATATATATTAAGGCCACCAAATGGCTAATGTCATAAAGGCACTTGCCAGCATGACTGACACTTCCAATTGAACCCTGAGATTGAAATGGTGAGAGGATAGAAACAACTCCTAAAAATTATCTTTGGATCTCCACACTTCTGCTGTGGCAAACATGTTTCTTGCCTTTTCCCATTCACCAAATAAATTGAGACCAGATTATCCTTGAACTCAAAGAGACCAGCAGGCCTCTACATCATAAGTGCAGCGATTAGAGGAGTGTACCAACATGCCCAGCCTCCTATTCATGTTCTTCCTGCCTATAAGTTCTCTGCATTTCAATGTGCCAAACTGGCAGGCTGATGAGGCCTAGGGTCCAAAATCTTAGCAAACACCTTGAGGCTGACTCATTGTTTCTACTAAGGACATCTTGGCCTTTGCTTATGATCATGTGAATAAGAAACATATTCATTCTGGGGTCTTGAAAGATGACTCAGCTGTGCATACCACTTTTTGCTCTGGCAGAGGCTCTGGGTTTGATTCACAGCACCCACATCTTGGCTGAGAACCATCTGGAACTCAGTGCCAGGGGATCCAAAGTACACCTAGGTGTCTATGGGTAGGCCACACACAGAGTGCACAGAAAGAATGCATTCAAAACATTTCCACCCCTAAAATAAATCCACTAAAGTCATACAAGTATGTTGGGTAGGTTCCTGTTGACATTAGCTACTGCATGATTCTCTAACAT